>NW_027464061.1:0-306508 GCF_050947455.1 Rhinoderma darwinii
CCTCACCGTCTTATATAAAGTTCAGACGGAACTTTGCACGTGTCATAGTGGAGCCCTCAGGATTCCAGAGCCAGCTTTCTGACATCATAATGGGGCCTCAGAGATAAAAGCCTGGGCCCAGGCAGTGTTGGTCAGTGCTGCTCAGCAGGCAGCACTGGACTGGACTGGATTACAGCTGATACAAGGTGTGAAGGAACAAGGGGTGGCTGTGGGCATGCACTTGCTGCCGCTGCCAGTGTTTATCTGCATGGCAGCAGGGCATTTGGGCGTTGCCAGGAAGGCGTTTTTATGTAGATTCCTCCTCTTTCAGCACTGCATTGTGGTGCAAGCAAAAGAAGCAAATCCTGTCTGGCTTCCTCTCCGGCCTTTATTCACCTCCCGTGTAGCTGTGAGTGTGTGAGCCTGCAGGGCCCCATGGAATTGCCTAGAAGTAGGCTGAATCGCTGCAAGGGCTGAACAGCAGTATCGGGCAGGCTCGGGCAACGCGCGGCCCGTTCGGGTTATCGCTTCTCGGCCTTTTGGCTAAGATCAAGTGTAGTATCTGTTCTTATCAGTTTAATATCTGATACGTCCCCTATCTGGGGACCATATATTAAATGGATTTTTAGAACAGGGAGATGGAAATAGAGCTTGCTCTGTCCACTCCACGCATTGACCTGGTATTGCAGTATTTCCAGGACCGGTGCACCCTTTCCTTATGTGTTGACTAAAAGCAGATTCCAAAAGTGTTTTTTGTCTTTGCTATTGTTTCTGTCTTTCTGAAGGGATCTCCCCTTTTAATCCCATTATTTCAACACCTGTTGGACAATGCATGAGTGATAATGAGCTCATTGATTAAATGCAATTAATGAATAGATTGCCACCTCTTGTTGTGTGTCGTCTGTGTTTCTGTGTTTCCGGCATTTCACATTGGAACACCTCATTCACCTTCCTTGTCTTCTCTCCGCCCTCCCTTTTAGGTAAGTTAAAGAGCTGCACCTGAGCCAGCCACTGATTGATTGATTGATTGATTGATTGATTGATTGATTGATTGATGCAGCACAACAGTCAAATAGTGGAGTGGAGTAGGGGAACAGCAAACAGCCAATAAAGCAGCCCGCCCGCTCGCCTGCCCGCCACAATGGACCTACCTGTGTACACTAGATGGATGTGATGGAATGTACTGTCGTCCCTACATTTCAAGAAGAAGTAAGAATTGCAGTTGCAACAAAGCCTTGCTTGCCTACAAAGAGAGCAGCAATTTGGATTTGTTACTATGTTACCTAGAAGAATAACAAACTGTGCAAGGATGGAGGTTGTAGGAGCAAGGAGAAGTTGTCTGTAAAGTTGGTGGATGCCTATTTTCCATTTTGCAGTCCCTTGTCTCCCTCTTGTGGCCTCCTGGAGGCAACTAGCTGTGCAAAAAAAAGACAGCCTGGCGGCCGGCTGTTGCAGTGTTGCCCTCTCAGGCAACACTGAGTGACTGACTGAGCCTCACCGTCTTATATAAAGTTCAGACGGAACTTTGCACGTGTCATAGTGGAGCCCTCAGGATTCCAGAGCCAGCTTTCTGACATCATAATGGGGCCTCAGAGATAAAAGCCTGGGCCCAGGCAGTGTTGGTCAGTGCTGCTCAGCAGGCAGCACTGGACTGGACTGGATTACAGCTGATACAAGGTGTGAAGGAACAAGGGGTGGCTGTGGGCATGCACTTGCTGCCGCTGCCAGTGTTTATCTGCATGGCAGCAGGGCATTTGGGCGTTGCCAGGAAGGCGTTTTTATGTAGATTCCTCCTCTTTCAGCACTGCATTGTGGTGCAAGCAAAAGAAGCAAATCCTGTCTGGCTTCCTCTCCGGCCTTTATTCACCTCCCGTGTAGCTGTGAGTGTGTGAGCCTGCAGGGCCCCATGGAATTGCCTAGAAGTAGGCTGAATCGCTGCAAGGGCTGAACAGCAGTATCGGGCAGGCTCGGGCAACGCGCGGCCCGTTCGGGTTATCGCTTCTCGGCCTTTTGGCTAAGATCAAGTGTAGTATCTGTTCTTATCAGTTTAATATCTGATACGTCCCCTATCTGGGGACCATATATTAAATGGATTTTTAGAACAGGGAGATGGAAATAGAGCTTGCTCTGTCCACTCCACGCATTGACCTGGTATTGCAGTATTTCCAGGACCGGTGCACCCTTTCCTTATGTGTTGACTAAAAGCAGATTCCAAAAGTGTTTTTTGTCTTTGCTATTGTTTCTGTCTTTCTGAAGGGATCTCCCCTTTTAATCCCATTATTTCAACACCTGTTGGACAATGCATGAGTGATAATGAGCTCATTGATTAAATGCAATTAATGAATAGATTGCCACCTCTTGTTGTGTGTCGTCTGTGTTTCTGTGTTTCCGGCATTTCACATTGGAACACCTCATTCACCTTCCTTGTCTTCTCTCCGCCCTCCCTTTTAGGTAAGTTAAAGAGCTGCACCTGAGCCAGCCACTGATTGATTGATTGATTGATTGATTGATTGATTGATTGATTGATTGATTGATGCAGCACAACAGTCAAATAGTGGAGTGGAGTAGGGGAACAGCAAACAGCCAATAAAGCAGCCCGCCCGCTCGCCTGCCCGCCACAATGGACCTACCTGTGTACACTAGATGGATGTGATGGAATGTACTGTCGTCCCTACATTTCAAGAAGAAGTAAGAATTGCAGTTGCAACAAAGCCTTGCTTGCCTACAAAGAGAGCAGCAATTTGGATTTGTTACTATGTTACCTAGAAGAATAACAAACTGTGCAAGGATGGAGGTTGTAGGAGCAAGGAGAAGTTGTCTGTAAAGTTGGTGGATGCCTATTTTCCATTTTGCAGTCCCTTGTCTCCCTCTTGTGGCCTCCTGGAGGCAACTAGCTGTGCAAAAAAAAGACAGCCTGGCGGCCGGCTGTTGCAGTGTTGCCCTCTCAGGCAACACTGAGTGACTGACTGAGCCTCACCGTCTTATATAAAGTTCAGACGGAACTTTGCACGTGTCATAGTGGAGCCCTCAGGATTCCAGAGCCAGCTTTCTGACATCATAATGGGGCCTCAGAGATAAAAGCCTGGGCCCAGGCAGTGTTGGTCAGTGCTGCTCAGCAGGCAGCACTGGACTGGACTGGATTACAGCTGATACAAGGTGTGAAGGAACAAGGGGTGGCTGTGGGCATGCACTTGCTGCCGCTGCCAGTGTTTATCTGCATGGCAGCAGGGCATTTGGGCGTTGCCAGGAAGGCGTTTTTATGTAGATTCCTCCTCTTTCAGCACTGCATTGTGGTGCAAGCAAAAGAAGCAAATCCTGTCTGGCTTCCTCTCCGGCCTTTATTCACCTCCCGTGTAGCTGTGAGTGTGTGAGCCTGCAGGGCCCCATGGAATTGCCTAGAAGTAGGCTGAATCGCTGCAAGGGCTGAACAGCAGTATCGGGCAGGCTCGGGCAACGCGCGGCCCGTTCGGGTTATCGCTTCTCGGCCTTTTGGCTAAGATCAAGTGTAGTATCTGTTCTTATCAGTTTAATATCTGATACGTCCCCTATCTGGGGACCATATATTAAATGGATTTTTAGAACAGGGAGATGGAAATAGAGCTTGCTCTGTCCACTCCACGCATTGACCTGGTATTGCAGTATTTCCAGGACCGGTGCACCCTTTCCTTATGTGTTGACTAAAAGCAGATTCCAAAAGTGTTTTTTGTCTTTGCTATTGTTTCTGTCTTTCTGAAGGGATCTCCCCTTTTAATCCCATTATTTCAACACCTGTTGGACAATGCATGAGTGATAATGAGCTCATTGATTAAATGCAATTAATGAATAGATTGCCACCTCTTGTTGTGTGTCGTCTGTGTTTCTGTGTTTCCGGCATTTCACATTGGAACACCTCATTCACCTTCCTTGTCTTCTCTCCGCCCTCCCTTTTAGGTAAGTTAAAGAGCTGCACCTGAGCCAGCCACTGATTGATTGATTGATTGATTGATTGATTGATTGATTGATTGATTGATTGATGCAGCACAACAGTCAAATAGTGGAGTGGAGTAGGGGAACAGCAAACAGCCAATAAAGCAGCCCGCCCGCTCGCCTGCCCGCCACAATGGACCTACCTGTGTACACTAGATGGATGTGATGGAATGTACTGTCGTCCCTACATTTCAAGAAGAAGTAAGAATTGCAGTTGCAACAAAGCCTTGCTTGCCTACAAAGAGAGCAGCAATTTGGATTTGTTACTATGTTACCTAGAAGAATAACAAACTGTGCAAGGATGGAGGTTGTAGGAGCAAGGAGAAGTTGTCTGTAAAGTTGGTGGATGCCTATTTTCCATTTTGCAGTCCCTTGTCTCCCTCTTGTGGCCTCCTGGAGGCAACTAGCTGTGCAAAAAAAAGACAGCCTGGCGGCCGGCTGTTGCAGTGTTGCCCTCTCAGGCAACACTGAGTGACTGACTGAGCCTCACCGTCTTATATAAAGTTCAGACGGAACTTTGCACGTGTCATAGTGGAGCCCTCAGGATTCCAGAGCCAGCTTTCTGACATCATAATGGGGCCTCAGAGATAAAAGCCTGGGCCCAGGCAGTGTTGGTCAGTGCTGCTCAGCAGGCAGCACTGGACTGGACTGGATTACAGCTGATACAAGGTGTGAAGGAACAAGGGGTGGCTGTGGGCATGCACTTGCTGCCGCTGCCAGTGTTTATCTGCATGGCAGCAGGGCATTTGGGCGTTGCCAGGAAGGCGTTTTTATGTAGATTCCTCCTCTTTCAGCACTGCATTGTGGTGCAAGCAAAAGAAGCAAATCCTGTCTGGCTTCCTCTCCGGCCTTTATTCACCTCCCGTGTAGCTGTGAGTGTGTGAGCCTGCAGGGCCCCATGGAATTGCCTAGAAGTAGGCTGAATCGCTGCAAGGGCTGAACAGCAGTATCGGGCAGGCTCGGGCAACGCGCGGCCCGTTCGGGTTATCGCTTCTCGGCCTTTTGGCTAAGATCAAGTGTAGTATCTGTTCTTATCAGTTTAATATCTGATACGTCCCCTATCTGGGGACCATATATTAAATGGATTTTTAGAACAGGGAGATGGAAATAGAGCTTGCTCTGTCCACTCCACGCATTGACCTGGTATTGCAGTATTTCCAGGACCGGTGCACCCTTTCCTTATGTGTTGACTAAAAGCAGATTCCAAAAGTGTTTTTTGTCTTTGCTATTGTTTCTGTCTTTCTGAAGGGATCTCCCCTTTTAATCCCATTATTTCAACACCTGTT
Organism: Rhinoderma darwinii; assembly: GCF_050947455.1. Classification (NCBI taxonomy): domain Eukaryota; kingdom Metazoa; phylum Chordata; class Amphibia; order Anura; family Rhinodermatidae; genus Rhinoderma; species Rhinoderma darwinii. The sequence goes on from NW_027464061.1 coordinate 5,232, forward strand.
GGACAATGCATGAGTGATAATGAGCTCATTGATTAAATGCAATTAATGAATAGATTGCCACCTCTTGTTGTGTGTCGTCTGTGTTTCTGTGTTTCCGGCATTTCACATTGGAACACCTCATTCACCTTCCTTGTCTTCTCTCCGCCCTCCCTTTTAGGTAAGTTAAAGAGCTGCACCTGAGCCAGCCACTGATTGATTGATTGATTGATTGATTGATTGATTGATTGATTGATTGATTGATTGATGCAGCACAACAGTCAAATAGTGGAGTGGAGTAGGGGAACAGCAAACAGCCAATGAAGCAGCCCGCCCGCTCGCCTGCCCGCCACAATGGACCTACCTGTGTACACTAGATGGATGTGATGGAATGTACTGTCGTCCCTACATTTCAAGAAGACGTAAGAATTGCAGTTGCAACAAAGCCTTGCTTGCCTACAAAGAGAGCAGCAATTTGGATTTGTTACTATGTTACCTAGAAGAATAACAAACTGTGCAAGGATGGAGGTTGTAGGAGCAAGGAGAAGTTGTCTGTAAAGTTGGTGGATGCCTATTTTCCATTTTGCAGTCCCTTGTCTCCCTCTTGTGGCCTCCTGGAGGCAACTAGCTGTGCAAAAAAAAAGACAGCCTGGCGGCCGGCTGTTGCAGTGTTGCCCTCTCAGGCAACACTGAGTGACTGACTGAGCCTCACCGTCTTATATAAAGTTCAGACGGAACTTTGCACGTGTCATAGTGGAGCCCTCAGGATTCCAGAGCCAGCTTTCTGACATCATAATGGGGCCTCAGAGATAAAAGCCTGGGCCCAGGCAGTGTTGGTCAGTGCTGCTCAGCAGGCAGCACTGGACTGGACTGGATTACAGCTGATACAAGGTGTGAAGGAACAAGGGGTGGCTGTGGGCATGCACTTGCTGCCGCTGCCAGTGTTTATCTGCATGGCAGCAGGGCATTTGGGCGTTGCCAGGAAGGCGTTTTTATGTAGATTCCTCCTCTTCCAGCACTGCATTGTGGTGCAAGCAAAAGAAGCAAATCCTGTCTGGCTTCCTCTCCGGCCTTTATTCACCTCCCGTGTAGCTGTGAGTGTGTGAGCCTGCAGGGCCCCATGGAATTGCCTAGAAGTAGGCTGAATCGCTGCAAGGGCTGAACAGCAGTATCGGGCAGGCTCGGGCAACGCGCGGCCCGTTCGGGTTATCGCTTCTCGGCCTTTTGGCTAAGATCAAGTGTAGTATCTGTTCTTATCAGTTTAATATCTGATACGTCCCCTATCTGGGGACCATATATTAAATGGATTTTTAGAACAGGGAGATGGAAATAGAGCTTGCTCTGTCCACTCCACGCATTGACCTGGTATTGCAGTATTTCCAGGACCGGTGCACCCTTTCCTTATGTGTTGACTAAAAGCAGATTCCAAAAGTGTTTTTTGTCTTTGCTATTGTTTCTGTCTTTCTGAAGGGATCTCCCCTTTTAATCCCATTATTTCAACACCTGTTGGACAATGCATGAGTGATAATGAGCTCATTGATTAAATGCAATTAATGAATAGATTGCCACCTCTTGTTGTGTGTCGTCTGTGTTTCTGTGTTTCCGGCATTTCACATTGGAACACCTCATTCACCTTCCTTGTCTTCTCTCCGCCCTCCCTTTTAGGTAAGTTAAAGAGCTGCACCTGAGCCAGCCACTGATTGATTGATTGATTGATTGATTGATTGATTGATTGATTGATGCAGCACAACAGTCAAATAGTGGAGTGGAGTAGGGGAACAGCAAACAGCCAATAAAGCAGCCCGCCCGCTCGCCTGCCCGCCACAATGGACCTACCTGTGTACACTAGATGGATGTGATGGAATGTACTGTCGTCCCTACATTTCAAGAAGAAGTAAGAATTGCAGTTGCAACAAAGCCTTGCTTGCCTACAAAGAGAGCAGCAATTTGGATTTGTTACTATGTTACCTAGAAGAATAACAAACTGTGCAAGGATGGAGGTTGTAGGAGCAAGGAGAAGTTGTCTGTAAAGTTGGTGGATGCCTATTTTCCATTTTGCAGTCCCTTGTCTCCCTCTTGTGGCCTCCTGGAGGCAACTAGCTGTGCAAAAAAAAGACAGCCTGGCGGCCGGCTGTTGCAGTGTTGCCCTCTCAGGCAACACTGAGTGACTGACTGAGCCTCACCGTCTTATATAAAGTTCAGACGGAACTTTGCACGTGTCATAGTGGAGCCCTCAGGATTCCAGAGCCAGCTTTCTGACATCATAATGGGGCCTCAGAGATAAAAGCCTGGGCCCAGGCAGTGTTGGTCAGTGCTGCTCAGCAGGCAGCACTGGACTGGACTGGATTACAGCTGATACAAGGTGTGAAGGAACAAGGGGTGGCTGTGGGCATGCACTTGCTGCCGCTGCCAGTGTTTATCTGCATGGCAGCAGGGCATTTGGGCGTTGCCAGGAAGGCGTTTTTATGTAGATTCCTCCTCTTTCAGCACTGCATTGTGGTGCAAGCAAAAGAAGCAAATCCTGTCTGGCTTCCTCTCCGGCCTTTATTCACCTCCCGTGTAGCTGTGAGTGTGTGAGCCTGCAGGGCCCCATGGAATTGCCTAGAAGTAGGCTGAATCGCTGCAAGGGCTGAACAGCAGTATCGGGCAGGCTCGGGCAACGCGCGGCCCGTTCGGGTTATCGCTTCTCGGCCTTTTGGCTAAGATCAAGTGTAGTATCTGTTCTTATCAGTTTAATATCTGATACGTCCCCTATCTGGGGACCATATATTAAATGGATTTTTAGAACAGGGAGATGGAAATAGAGCTTGCTCTGTCCACTCCACGCATTGACCTGGTATTGCAGTATTTCCAGGACCGGTGCACCCTTTCCTTATGTGTTGACTAAAAGCAGATTCCAAAAGTGTTTTTTGTCTTTGCTATTGTTTCTGTCTTTCTGAAGGGATCTCCCCTTTTAATCCCATTATTTCAACACCTGTTGGACAATGCATGAGTGATAATGAGCTCATTGATTAAATGCAATTAATGAATAGATTGCCACCTCTTGTTGTGTGTCGTCTGTGTTTCTGTGTTTCCGGCATTTCACATTGGAACACCTCATTCACCTTCCTTGTCTTCTCTCCGCCCTCCCTTTTAGGTAAGTTAAAGAGCTGCACCTGAGCCAGCCACTGATTGATTGATTGATTGATTGATTGATTGATTGATTGATTGATTGATTGATTGATTGATGCAGCACAACAGTCAAATAGTGGAGTGGAGTAGGGGAACAGCAAACAGCCAATAAAGCAGCCCGCCCGCTCGCCTGCCCGCCACAATGGACCTACCTGTGTACACTAGATGGATGTGATGGAATGTACTGTCGTCCCTACATTTCAAGAAGAAGTAAGAATTGCAGTTGCAACAAAGCCTTGCTTGCCTACAAAGAGAGCAGCAATTTGGATTTGTTACTATGTTACCTAGAAGAATAACAAACTGTGCAAGGATGGAGGTTGTAGGAGCAAGGAGAAGTTGTCTGTAAAGTTGGTGGATGCCTATTTTCCATTTTGCAGTCCCTTGTCTCCCTCTTGTGGCCTCCTGGAGGCAACTAGCTGTGCAAAAAAAAGACAGCCTGGCGGCCGGCTGTTGCAGTGTTGCCCTCTCAGGCAACACTGAGTGACTGACTGAGCCTCACCGTCTTATATAAAGTTCAGACGGAACTTTGCACGTGTCATAGTGGAGCCCTCAGGATTCCAGAGCCAGCTTTCTGACATCATAATGGGGCCTCAGAGATAAAAGCCTGGGCCCAGGCAGTGTTGGTCAGTGCTGCTCAGCAGGCAGCACTGGACTGGACTGGATTACAGCTGATACAAGGTGTGAAGGAACAAGGGGTGGCTGTGGGCATGCACTTGCTGCCGCTGCCAGTGTTTATCTGCATGGCAGCAGGGCATTTGGGCGTTGCCAGGAAGGCGTTTTTATGTAGATTCCTCCTCTTTCAGCACTGCATTGTGGTGCAAGCAAAAGAAGCAAATCCTGTCTGGCTTCCTCTCCGGCCTTTATTCACCTCCCGTGTAGCTGTGAGTGTGTGAGCCTGCAGGGCCCCATGGAATTGCCTAGAAGTAGGCTGAATCGCTGCAAGGGCTGAACAGCAGTATCGGGCAGGCTCGGGCAACGCGCGGCCCGTTCGGGTTATCGCTTCTCGGCCTTTTGGCTAAGATCAAGTGTAGTATCTGTTCTTATCAGTTTAATATCTGATACGTCCCCTATCTGGGGACCATATATTAAATGGATTTTTAGAACAGGGAGATGGAAATAGAGCTTGCTCTGTCCACTCCACGCATTGACCTGGTATTGCAGTATTTCCAGGACCGGTGCACCCTTTCCTTATGTGTTGACTAAAAGCAGATTCCAAAAGTGTTTTTTGTCTTTGCTATTGTTTCTGTCTTTCTGAAGGGATCTCCCCTTTTAATCCCATTATTTCAACACCTGTTGGACAATGCATGAGTGATAATGAGCTCATTGATTAAATGCAATTAATGAATAGATTGCCACCTCTTGTTGTGTGTCGTCTGTGTTTCTGTGTTTCCGGCATTTCACATTGGAACACCTCATTCACCTTCCTTGTCTTCTCTCCGCCCTCCCTTTTAGGTAAGTTAAAGAGCTGCACCTGAGCCAGCCACTGATTGATTGATTGATTGATTGATTGATTGATTGATTGATTGATTGATTGATTGATTGATGCAGCACAACAGTCAAATAGTGGAGTGGAGTAGGGGAACAGCAAACAGCCAATAAAGCAGCCCGCCCGCTCGCCTGCCCGCCACAATGGACCTACCTGTGTACACTAGATGGATGTGATGGAATGTACTGTCGTCCCTACATTTCAAGAAGAAGTAAGAATTGCAGTTGCAACAAAGCCTTGCTTGCCTACAAAGAGAGCAGCAATTTGGATTTGTTACTATGTTACCTAGAAGAATAACAAACTGTGCAAGGATGGAGGTTGTAGGAGCAAGGAGAAGTTGTCTGTAAAGTTGGTGGATGCCTATTTTCCATTTTGCAGTCCCTTGTCTCCCTCTTGTGGCCTCCTGGAGGCAACTAGCTGTGCAAAAAAAAGACAGCCTGGCGGCCGGCTGTTGCAGTGTTGCCCTCTCAGGCAACACTGAGTGACTGACTGAGCCTCACCGTCTTATATAAAGTTCAGACGGAACTTTGCACGTGTCATAGTGGAGCCCTCAGGATTCCAGAGCCAGCTTTCTGACATCATAATGGGGCCTCAGAGATAAAAGCCTGGGCCCAGGCAGTGTTGGTCAGTGCTGCTCAGCAGGCAGCACTGGACTGGACTGGATTACAGCTGATACAAGGTGTGAAGGAACAAGGGGTGGCTGTGGGCATGCACTTGCTGCCGCTGCCAGTGTTTATCTGCATGGCAGCAGGGCATTTGGGCGTTGCCAGGAAGGCGTTTTTATGTAGATTCCTCCTCTTTCAGCACTGCATTGTGGTGCAAGCAAAAGAAGCAAATCCTGTCTGGCTTCCTCTCCGGCCTTTATTCACCTCCCGTGTAGCTGTGAGTGTGTGAGCCTGCAGGGCCCCATGGAATTGCCTAGAAGTAGGCTGAATCGCTGCAAGGGCTGAACAGCAGTATCGGGCAGGCTCGGGCAACGCGCGGCCCGTTCGGGTTATCGCTTCTCGGCCTTTGGCTAAGATCAAGTGTAGTATCTGTTCTTATCAGTTTAATATCTGATACGTCCCCTATCTGGGGACCATATATTAAATGGATTTTTAGAACAGGGAGATGGAAATAGAGCTTGCTCTGTCCACTCCACGCATTGACCTGGTATTGCAGTATTTCCAGGACCGGTGCACCCTTTCCTTATGTGTTGACTAAAAGCAGATTCCAAAAGTGTTTTTTGTCTTTGCTATTGTTTCTGTCTTTCTGAAGGGATCTCCCCTTTTAATCCCATTATTTCAACACCTGTTGGACAATGCATGAGTGATAATGAGCTCATTGATTAAATGCAATTAATGAATAGATTGCCACCTCTTGTTGTGTGTCGTCTGTGTTTCTGTGTTTCCGGCATTTCACATTGGAACACCTCATTCACCTTCCTTGTCTTCTCTCCGCCCTCCCTTTTAGGTAAGTTAAAGAGCTGCACCTGAGCCAGCCACTGATTGATTGATTGATTGATTGATTGATTGATTGATTGATTGATTGATTCAGCACAACAGTCAAATAGTGGAGTGGAGTAGGGGAACAGCAAACAGCCAATAAAGCAGCCCGCCCGCTCGCCTGCCCGCCACAATGGACCTACCTGTGTACACTAGATGGATGTGATGGAATGTACTGTCGTCCCTACATTTTCAAGAAGAAGTAAGAATTGCAGTTGCAACAAAGCCTTGCTTGCCTACAAAGAGAGCAGCAATTTGGATTTGTTACTATGTTACCTAGAAGAATAACAAACTGTGCAAGGATGGAGGTTGTAGGAGCAAGGAGAAGTTGTCTGTAAAGTTGGTGGATGCCTATTTTCCATTTTGCAGTCCCTTGTCTCCCTCTTGTGGCCTCCTGGAGGCAACTAGCTGTGCAAAAAAAAGACAGCCTGGCGGCCGGCTGTTGCAGTGTTGCCCTCTCAGGCAACACTGAGTGACTGACTGAGCCTCACCGTCTTATATAAAGTTCAGACGGAACTTTGCACGTGTCATAGTGGAGCCCTCAGGATTCCAGAGCCAGCTTTCTGACATCATAATGGGGCCTCAGAGATAAAAGCCTGGGCCCAGGCAGTGTTGGTCAGTGCTGCTCAGCAGGCAGCACTGGACTGGACTGGATTACAGCTGATACAAGGTGTGAAGGAACAAGGGGTGGCTGTGGGCATGCACTTGCTGCCGCTGCCAGTGTTTATCTGCATGGCAGCAGGGCATTTGGGCGTTGCCAGGAAGGCGTTTTATGTAGATTCCTCCTCTTTCAGCACTGCATTGTGGTGCAAGCAAAAGAAGCAAATCCTGTCTGGCTTCCTCTCCGGCCTTTATTCACCTCCCGTGTAGCTGTGAGTGTGTGAGCCTGCAGGGCCCCATGGAATTGCCTAGAAGTAGGCTGAATCGCTGCAAGGGCTGAACAGCAGTATCGGGCAGGCTCGGGCAACGCGCGGCCCGTTCGGGTTATCGCTTCTCGGCCTTTTGGCTAAGATCAAGTGTAGTATCTGTTCTTATCAGTTTAATATCTGATACGTCCCCTATCTGGGGACCATATATTAAATGGATTTTTAGAACAGGGAGATGGAAATAGAGCTTGCTCTGTCCACACCACGCATTGACCTGGTATTGCAGTATTTCCAGGACCGGTGCACCCTTTCCTTATGTGTTGACTAAAAGCAGATTCCAAAAGTGTTTTTGTCTTTGCTATTGTTTCTGTCTTTCTGAAGGGATCTCCCCTTTTAATCCCATTATTTCAAACACCTGTTGGACAATGCATGAGTGATAATGAGCTCATTGATTAAATGCAATTAATGAATAGATTGCCACCTCTTGTGTGTCGTCTGTGTTTCTGTGTTTCCGGCATTTCACATTGGAACACCTCATTCACCTTCCTTGTCTTCTCTCCGCCCTCCCTTTTAGGTAAGTTAAAGAGCTGCACCTGAGCCAGCCACTGATTGATTGATTGATTGATTGATTGATTGATTGATTGATTGATTGATTGATTGATGCAGCACAACAGTCAAATAGTGGAGTGGAGTAGGGGAACAGCAAACAGCCAATAAAGCAGCCCGCCCGCTCGCCTGCCCGCCACAATGGACCTACCTGTGTACACTAGATGGATGTGATGGAATGTACTGTCGTCCCTACATTTCAAGAAGAAGTAAGAATTGCAGTTGCAACAAAGCCTTGCTTGCCTACAAAGAGAGCAGCAATTTGGATTTGTTACTATGTTACCTAGAAGAATAACAAACTGTGCAAGGATGGAGGTTGTAGGAGCAAGGAGAAGTTGTCTGTAAAGTTGGTGGATGCCTATTTTCCATTTTGCAGTCCCTTGTCTCCCTCTTGTGGCCTCCTGGAGGCAACTAGCTGTGCAAAAAAAAGACAGCCTGGCGGCCGGCTGTTGCAGTGTTGCCCTCTCAGGCAACACTGAGTGACTGACTGAGCCTCACCGTCTTATATAAAGTTCAGACGGAACTTTGCACGTGTCATAGTGGAGCCCTCAGGATTCCAGAGCCAGCTTTCTGACATCATAATGGGGCCTCAGAGATAAAAGCCTGGGCCCAGGCAGTGTTGGTCAGTGCTGCTCAGCAGGCAGCACTGGACTGGACTGGATTACAGCTGATACAAGGTGTGAAGGAACAAGGGGTGGCTGTGGGCATGCACTTGCTGCCGCTGCCAGTGTTTATCTGCATGGCAGCAGGGCATTTGGGCGTTGCCAGGAAGGCGTTTTTATGTAGATTCCTCCTCTTTCAGCACTGCATTGTGGTGCAAGCAAAAGAAGCAAATCCTGTCTGGCTTCCTCTCCGGCCTTTATTCACCTCCCGTGTAGCTGTGAGTGTGTGAGCCTGCAGGGCCCCATGGAATTGCCTAGAAGTAGGCTGAATCGCTGCAAGGGCTGAACAGCAGTATCGGGCAGGCTCGGGCAACGCGCGGCCCGTTCGGGTTATCGCTTCTCGGCCTTTTGGCTAAGATCAAGTGTAGTATCTGTTCTTATCAGTTTAATATCTGATACGTCCCCTATCTGGGGACCATATATTAAATGGATTTTTAGAACAGGGAGATGGAAATAGAGCTTGCTCTGTCCACTCCACGCATTGACCTGGTATTGCAGTATTTCCAGGACCGGTGCACCCTTTCCTTATGTGTTGACTAAAAGCAGATTCCAAAAGTGTTTTTTGTCTTTGCTATTGTTTCTGTCTTTCTGAAGGGATCTCCCCTTTTAATCCCATTATTTCAACACCTGTTGGACAATGCATGAGTGATAATGAGCTCATTGATTAAATGCAATTAATGAATAGATTGCCACCTCTTGTTGTGTGTCGTCTGTGTTTCTGTGTTTCCGGCATTTCACATTGGAACACCTCATTCACCTTCCTTGTCTTCTCTCCGCCCTCCCTTTTAGGTAAGTTAAAGAGCTGCACCTGAGCCAGCCACTGATTGATTGATTGATTGATTGATTGATTGATTGATTGATTGATTGATTGATTGATTGCAGCACAACAGTCAAATAGTGGAGTGGAGTAGGGGAACAGCAAACAGCCAATAAAGCAGCCCGCCCGCTCGCCTGCCCGCCACAATGGACCTACCTGTGTACACTAGATGGATGTGATGGAATGTACTGTCGTCCCTACATTTCAAGAAGAAGTAAGAATTGCAGTTGCAACAAAGCCTTGCTTGCCTACAAAGAGAGCAGCAATTTGGATTTGTTACTATGTTACCTAGAAGAATAACAAACTGTGCAAGGATGGAGGTTGTAGGAGCAAGGAGAAGTTGTCTGTAAAGTTGGTGGATGCCTATTTTCCATTTTGCAGTCCCTTGTCTCCCTCTTGTGGCCTCCTGGAGGCAACTAGCTGTGCAAAAAAAAGACAGCCTGGCGGCCGGCTGTTGCAGTGTTGCCCTCTCAGGCAACACTGAGTGACTGACTGAGCCTCACCGTCTTATATAAAGTTCAGACGGAACTTTGCACGTGTCATAGTGGAGCCCTCAGGATTCCAGAGCCAGCTTTCTGACATCATAATGGGGCCTCAGAGATAAAAGCCTGGGCCCAGGCAGTGTTGGTCAGTGCTGCTCAGCAGGCAGCACTGGACTGGACTGGATTACAGCTGATACAAGGTGTGAAGGAACAAGGGGTGGCTGTGGGCATGCACTTGCTGCCGCTGCCAGTGTTTATCTGCATGGCAGCAGGGCATTTGGGCGTTGCCAGGAAGGCGTTTTTATGTAGATTCCTCCTCTTTCAGCACTGCATTGTGGTGCAAGCAAAAGAAGCAAATCCTGTCTGGCTTCCTCTCCGGCCTTTATTCACCTCCCGTGTAGCTGTGAGTGTGTGAGCCTGCAGGGCCCCATGGAATTGCCTAGAAGTAGGCTGAATCGCTGCAAGGGCTGAACAGCAGTATCGGGCAGGCTCGGGCAACGCGCGGCCCGTTCGGGTTATCGCTTCTCGGCCTTTTGGCTAAGATCAAGTGTAGTATCTGTTCTTATCAGTTTAATATCTGATACGTCCCCTATCTGGGGACCATATATTAAATGGATTTTTAGAACAGGGAGATGGAAATAGAGCTTGCTCTGTCCACTCCACGCATTGACCTGGTATTGCAGTATTTCCAGGACCGGTGCACCCTTTCCTTATGTGTTGACTAAAAGCAGATTCCAAAAGTGTTTTTTGTCTTTGCTATTGTTTCTGTCTTTCTGAAGGGATCTCCCCTTTTAATCCCATTATTTCAACACCTGTTGGACAATGCATGAGTGATAATGAGCTCATTGATTAAATGCAATTAATGAATAGATTGCCACCTCTTGTTGTGTGTCGTCTGTGTTTCTGTGTTTCCGGCATTTCACATTGGAACACCTCATTCACCTTCCTTGTCTTCTCTCCGCCCTCCCTTTTAGGTAAGTTAAAGAGCTGCACCTGAGCCAGCCACTGATTGATTGATTGATTGATTGATTGATTGATTGATTGATTGATTGATGCAGCACAACAGTCAAATAGTGGAGTGGAGTAGGGGAACAGCAAACAGCCAATAAAGCAGCCCGCCCGCTCGCCTGCCCGCCACAATGGACCTACCTGTGTACACTAGATGGATGTGATGGAATGTACTGTCGTCCCTACATTTCAAGAAGAAGTAAGAATTGCAGTTGCAACAAAGCCTTGCTTGCCTACAAAGAGAGCAGCAATTTGGATTTGTTACTATGTTACCTAGAAGAATAACAAACTGTGCAAGGATGGAGGTTGTAGGAGCAAGGAGAAGTTGTCTGTAAAGTTGGTGGATGCCTATTTTCCATTTTGCAGTCCCTTGTCTCCCTCTTGTGGCCTCCTGGAGGCAACTAGCTGTGCAAAAAAAAGACAGCCTGGCGGCCGGCTGTTGCAGTGTTGCCCTCTCAGGCAACACTGAGTGACTGACTGAGCCTCACCGTCTTATATAAAGTTCAGACGGAACTTTGCACGTGTCATAGTGGAGCCCTCAGGATTCCAGAGCCAGCTTTCTGACATCATAATGGGGCCTCAGAGATAAAAGCCTGGGCCCAGGCAGTGTTGGTCAGTGCTGCTCAGCAGGCAGCACTGGACTGGACTGGATTACAGCTGATACAAGGTGTGAAGGAACAAGGGGTGGCTGTGGGCATGCACTTGCTGCCGCTGCCAGTGTTTATCTGCATGGCAGCAGGGCATTTGGGCGTTGCCAGGAAGGCGTTTTTATGTAGATTCCTCCTCTTTCAGCACTGCATTGTGGTGCAAGCAAAAGAAGCAAATCCTGTCTGGCTTCCTCTCCGGCCTTTATTCACCTCCCGTGTAGCTGTGAGTGTGTGAGCCTGCAGGGCCCCATGGAATTGCCTAGAAGTAGGCTGAATCGCTGCAAGGGCTGAACAGCAGTATCGGGCAGGCCCGGGCAACGCGCGGCCCGTTCGGGTTATCGCTTCTCGGCCTTTTGGCTAAGATCAAGTGTAGTATCTGTTCTTATCAGTTTAATATCTGATACGTCCCCTATCTGGGGACCATATATTAAATGGATTTTTAGAACAGGGAGATGGAAATAGAGCTTGCTCTGTCCACTCCACGCATTGACCTGGTATTGCAGTATTTCCAGGACCGGTGCACCCTTTCCTTATGTGTTGACTAAAAGCAGATTCCAAAAGTGTTTTTTGTCTTTGCTATTGTTTCTGTCTTTCTGAAGGGATCTCCCCTTTTAATCCCATTATTTCAACACCTGTTGGACAATGCATGAGTGATAATGAGCTTATTGATTAAATGCAATTAATGAATAGATTGCCACCTCTTGTTGTGTGTCGTCTGTGTTTCTGTGTTTCCGGCATTTCACATTGGAACACCTCATTCACCTTCCTTGTCTTCTCTCCGCCCTCCCTTTTAGGTAAGTTAAAGAGCTGCACCTGAGCCAGCCACTGATTGATTGATTGATTGATTGATTGATTGATTGATTGATTGATTGATTGATTGATTGATGCAGCACAACAGTCAAATAGTGGAGTGGAGTAGGGGAACAGCAAACAGCCAATAAAGCAGCCCGCCCGCTCGCCTGCCCGCCACAATGGACCTACCTGTGTACACTAGATGGATGTGATGGAATGTACTGTCGTCCCTACATTTCAAGAAGAAGTAAGAATTGCAGTTGCAACAAAGCCTTGCTTGCCTACAAAGAGAGCAGCAATTTGGATTTGTTACTATGTTACCTAGAAGAATAACAAACTGTGCAAGGATGGAGGTTGTAGGAGCAAGGAGAAGTTGTCTGTAAAGTTGGTGGATGCCTATTTTCCATTTTGCAGTCCCTTGTCTCCCTCTTGTGGCCTCCTGGAGGCAACTAGCTGTGCAAAAAAAAGACAGCCTGGCGGCCGGCTGTTGCAGTGTTGCCCTCTCAGGCAACACTGAGTGACTGACTGAGCCTCACCGTCTTATATAAAGTTCAGACGGAACTTTGCACGTGTCATAGTGGAGCCCTCAGGATTCCAGAGCCAGCTTTCTGACATCATAATGGGGCCTCAGAGATAAAAGCCTGGGCCCAGGCAGTGTTGGTCAGTGCTGCTCAGCAGGCAGCACTGGACTGGACTGGATTACAGCTGATACAAGGTGTGAAGGAACAAGGGGTGGCTGTGGGCATGCACTTGCTGCCGCTGCCAGTGTTTATCTGCATGGCAGCAGGGCATTTGGGCGTTGCCAGGAAGGCGTTTTTATGTAGATTCCTCCTCTTTCAGCACTGCATTGTGGTGCAAGCAAAAGAAGCAAATCCTGTCTGGCTTCCTCTCCGGCCTTTATTCACCTCCCGTGTAGCTGTGAGTGTGTGAGCCTGCAGGGCCCCATGGAATTGCCTAGAAGTAGGCTGAATCGCTGCAAGGGCTGAACAGCAGTATCGGGCAGGCTCGGGCAACGCGCGGCCCGTTCGGGTTATCGCTTCTCGGCCTTTTGGCTAAGATCAAGTGTAGTATCTGTTCTTATCAGTTTAATATCTGATACGTCCCCTAACTGGGGACCATATATTAAATGGATTTTTAGAACAGGGAGATGGAAATAGAGCTTGCTCTGTCCACTCCACGCATTGACCTGGTATTGCAGTATTTCCAGGACCGGTGCACCCTTTCCTTATGTGTTGACTAAAAGCAGATTCCAAAAGTGTTTTTTGTCTTTGCTATTGTTTCTGTCTTTCTGAAGGGATCTCCCCTTTTAATCCCATTATTTCAACACCTGTTGGACAATGCATGAGTGATAATGAGCTCATTGATTAAATGCAATTAATGAATAGATTGCCACCTCTTGTTGTGTGTCGTCTGTGTTTCTGTGTTTCCGGCATTTCACATTGGAACACCTCATTCACCTTCCTTGTCTTCTCTCCGCCCTCCCTTTTAGGTAAGTTAAAGAGCTGCACCTGAGCCAGCCACTGATTGATTGATTGATTGATTGATTGATTGATTGATTGATGCAGCACAACAGTCAAATAGTGGAGTGGAGTAGGGGAACAGCAAACAGCCAATAAAGCAGCCCGCCCGCTCGCCTGCCCGCCACAATGGACCTACCTGTGTACACTAGATGGATGTGATGGAATGTACTGTCGTCCCTACATTTCAAGAAGAAGTAAGAATTGCAGTTGCAACAAAGCCTTGCTTGCCTACAAAGAGAGCAGCAATTTGGATTTGTTACTATGTTACCTAGAAGAATAACAAACTGTGCAAGGATGGAGGTTGTAGGAGCAAGGAGAAGTTGTCTGTAAAGTTGGTGGATGCCTATTTTCCATTTTGCAGTCCCTTGTCTCCCTCTTGTGGCCTCCTGGAGGCAACTAGCTGTGCAAAAAAAAGACAGCCTGGCGGCCGGCTGTTGCAGTGTTGCCCTCTCAGGCAACACTGAGTGACTGACTGAGCCTCACCGTCTTATATAAAGTTCAGACGGAACTTTGCACGTGTCATAGTGGAGCCCTCAGGATTCCAGAGCCAGCTTTCTGACATCATAATGGGGCCTCAGAGATAAAAGCCTGGGCCCAGGCAGTGTTGGTCAGTGCTGCTCAGCAGGCAGCACTGGACTGGACTGGATTACAGCTGATACAAGGTGTGAAGGAACAAGGGGTGGCTGTGGGTATGCACTTGCTGCCGCTGCCAGTGTTTATCTGCATGGCAGCAGGGCATTTGGGCGTTGCCAGGAAGGCGTTTTTATGTAGATTCCTCCTTTTTCAGCACTGCATTGTGGTGCAAGCAAAAGAAGCAAATCCTGTCTGGCTTCCTCTCCGGCCTTTATTCACCTCCCGTGTAGCTGTGAGTGTGTGAGCCTGCAGGGCCCCATGGAATTGCCTAGAAGTAGGCTGAATCGCTGCAAGGGCTGAACAGCAGTATCGGGCAGGCTCGGGCAACGCGCGGCCCGTTCGGGTTATCGCTTCTCGGCCTTTTGGCTAAGATCAAGTGTAGTATCTGTTCTTATCAGTTTAATATCTGATACGTCCTCTGTTCTTATCAGTTTAATATCTGATACGTCCCCTATCTGGGGACCATATATTAAATGGATTTTTAGAACAGGGAGATGGAAATAGAGCTTGCTCTGTCCACTCCACGCATTGACCTGGTATTGCAGTATTTCCAGGACCGGTGCACCCTTTCCTTATGTGTTGACTAAAAGCAGATTCCAAAAGTGTTTTTTGTCTTTGCTATTGTTTCTGTCTTTCTGAAGGGATCTCCCCTTTTAATCCCATTATTTCAACACCTGTTGGACAATGCATGAGTGATAATGAGCTCATTGATTAAATGCAATTAATGAATAGATTGCCACCTCTTGTTGTGTGTCGTCTGTGTTTCTGTGTTTCCGGCATTTCACATTGGAACACCTCATTCACCTTCCTTGTCTTCTCTCCGCCCTCCCTTTTAGGTAAGTTAAAGAGCTGCACCTGAGCCAGCCACTGATTGATTGATTGATTGATTGATTGATTGATTGATTGATTGATTGATTGATTGATTGATTGATGCAGCACAACAGTCAAATAGTGGAGTGGAGTAGGGGAACAGCAAACAGCCAATAAAGCAGCCCGCCCGCTCGCCTGCCCGCCACAATGGACCTACCTGTGTACACTAGATGGATGTGATGGAATGTACTGTCGTCCCTACATTTCAAGAAGAAGTAAGAATTGCAGTTGCAACAAAGCCTTGCTTGCCTACAAAGAGAGCAGCAATTTGGATTTGTTACTATGTTACCTAGAAGAATAACAAACTGTGCAAGGATGGAGGTTGTAGGAGCAAGGAGAAGTTGTCTGTAAAGTTGGTGGATGCCTATTTTCCATTTTGCAGTCCCTTGTCTCCCTCTTGTGGCCTCCTGGAGGCAACTAGCTGTGCAAAAAAAAGACAGCCTGGCGGCCGGCTGTTGCAGTGTTGCCCTCTCAGGCAACACTGAGTGACTGACTGAGCCTCACCGTCTTATATAAAGTTCAGACGGAACTTTGCACGTGTCATAGTGGAGCCCTCAGGATTCCAGAGCCAGCTTTCTGACATCATAATGGGGCCTCAGAGATAAAAGCCTGGGCCCAGGCAGTGTTGGTCAGTGCTGCTCAGCAGGCAGCACTGGACTGGACTGGATTACAGCTGATACAAGGTGTGAAGGAACAAGGGGTGGCTGTGGGCATGCACTTGTTGCCGCTGCCAGTGTTTATCTGCATGGCAGCAGGGCATTTGGGCGTTGCCAGGAAGGCGTTTTTATGTAGATTCCTCCTCTTTCAGCACTGCATTGTGGTGCAAGCAAAAGAAGCAAATCCTGTCTGGCTTCCTCTCCGGCCTTTATTCACCTCCCGTGTAGCTGTGAGTGTGTGAGCCTGCAGGGCCCCATGGAATTGCCTAGAAGTAGGCTGAATCGCTGCAAGGGCTGAACAGCAGTATCGGGCAGGCTCGGGCAACGCGCGGCCCGTTCGGGTTATCGCTTCTCGGCCTTTTGGCTAAGATCAAGTGTAGTATCTGTTCTTATCAGTTTAATATCTGATACGTCCCCTATCTGGGGACCATATATTAAATGGATTTTTAGAACAGGGAGATGGAAATAGAGCTTGCTCTGTCCACTCCACGCATTGACCTGGTATTGCAGTATTTCCAGGACCGGTGCACCCTTTCCTTATGTGTTGACTAAAAGCAGATTCCAAAAGTGTTTTTTGTCTTTGCTATTGTTTCTGTCTTTCTGAAGGGATCTCCCCTTTTAATCCCATTATTTCAACACCTGTTGGACAATGCATGAGTGATAATGAGCTCATTGATTAAATGCAATTAATGAATAGATTGCCACCTCTTGTTGTGTGTCGTCTGTGTTTCTGTGTTTCCGGCATTTCACATTGGAACACCTCATTCACCTTCCTTGTCTTCTCTCCGCCCTCCCTTTTAGGTAAGTTAAAGAGCTGCACCTGAGCCAGCCACTGATTGATTGATTGATTGATTGATTGATTGATTGATTGATTGATTGATTGATTGATTGATGCAGCACAACAGTCAAATAGTGGAGTGGAGTAGGGGAACAGCAAACAGCCAATAAAGCAGCCCGCCCGCTCGCCTGCCCGCCACAATGGACCTACCTGTGTACACTAGATGGATGTGATGGAATGTACTGTCGTCCCTACATTTCAAGAAGAAGTAAGAATTGCAGTTGCAACAAAGCCTTGCTTGCCTACAAAGAGAGCAGCAATTTGGATTTGTTACTATGTTACCTAGAAGAATAACAAACTGTGCAAGGATGGAGGTTGTAGGAGCAAGGAGAAGTTGTCTGTAAAGTTGGTGGATGCCTATTTTCCATTTTGCAGTCCCTTGTCTCCCTCTTGTGGCCTCCTGGAGGCAACTAGCTGTGCAAAAAAAAGACAGCCTGGCGGCCGGCTGTTGCAGTGTTGCCCTCTCAGGCAACACTGAGTGACTGACTGAGCCTCACCGTCTTATATAAAGTTCAGACGGAACTTTGCACGTGTCATAGTGGAGCCCTCAGGATTCCAGAGCCAGCTTCCTGACATCATAATGGGGCCTCAGAGATAAAAGCCTGGGCCCAGGCAGTGTTGGTCAGTGCTGCTCAGCAGGCAGCACTGGACTGGACTGGATTACAGCTGATACAAGGTGTGAAGGAACAAGGGGTGGCTGTGGGCATGCACTTGCTGCCGCTGCCAGTGTTTATCTGCATGGCAGCAGGGCATTTGGGCGTTGCCAGGAAGGCGTTTTTATGTAGATTCCTCCTCTTTCAGCACTGCATTGTGGTGCAAGCAAAAGAAGCAAATCCTGTCTGGCTTCCTCTCCGGCCTTTATTCACCTAACGTGTAGCTGTGAGTGTGTGAGCCTGCAGGGCCCCATGGAATTGCCTAGAAGTAGGCTGAATCGCTGCAAGGGCTGAACAGCAGTATCGGGCAGGCTCGGGCAACGCGCGGCCCGTTCGGGTTATCGCTTCTCGGCCTTTTGGCTAAGATCAAGTGTAGTATCTGTTCTTATCAGTTTAATATCTGATACGTCCCCTATCTGGGGACCATATATTAAATGGATTTTTAGAACAGGGAGATGGAAATAGAGCTTGCTCTGTCCACTCCACGCATTGACCTGGTATTGCAGTATTTCCAGGACCGGTGCACCCTTTCCTTATGTGTTGACTAAAAGCAGATTCCAAAAGTGTTTTTTGTCTTTGCTATTGTTTCTGTCTTTCTGAAGGGATCTCCCCTTTTAATCCCATTATTTCAACACCTGTTGGACAATGCATGAGTGATAATGAGCTCATTGATTAAATGCAATTAATGAATAGATTGCCACCTCTTGTTGTGTGTCGTCTGTGTTTCTGTGTTTCCGGCATTTCACATTGGAACACCTCATTCACCTTCCTTGTCTTCTCTCCGCCCTCCCTTTTAGGTAAGTTAAAGAGCTGCACCTGAGCCAGCCACTGATTGATTGATTGATTGATTGATTGATTGATTGATTGATTGATTGATGCAGCACAACAGTCAAATAGTGGAGTGGAGTAGGGGAACAGCAAACAGCCAATAAAGCAGCCCGCCCGCTCGCCTGCCCGCCACAATGGACCTACCTGTGTACACTAGATGGATGTGATGGAATGTACTGTCGTCCCTACATTTCAAGAAGAAGTAAGAATTGCAGTTGCAACAAAGCCTTGCTTGCCTACAAAGAGAGCAGCAATTTGGATTTGTTACTATGTTACCTAGAAGAATAACAAACTGTGCAAGGATGGAGGTTGTAGGAGCAAGGAGAAGTTGTCTGTAAAGTTGGTGGATGCCTATTTTCCATTTTGCAGTCCCTTGTCTCCCTCTTGTGGCCTCCTGGAGGCAACTAGCTGTGCAAAAAAAAGACAGCCTGGCGGCCGGCTGTTGCAGTGTTGCCCTCTCAGGCAACACTGAGTGACTGACTGAGCCTCACCGTCTTATATAAAGTTCAGACGGAACTTTGCACGTGTCATAGTGGAGCCCTCAGGATTCCAGAGCCAGCTTTCTGACATCATAATGGGGCCTCAGAGATAAAAGCCTGGGCCCAGGCAGTGTTGGTCAGTGCTGCTCAGCAGGCAGCACTGGACTGGACTGGATTACAGCTGATACAAGGTGTGAAGGAACAAGGGGTGGCTGTGGGCATGCACTTGCTGCCGCTGCCAGTGTTTATCTGCATGGCAGCAGGGCATTTGGGCGTTGCCAGGAAGGCGTTTTTATGTAGATTCCTCCTCTTTCAGCACTGCATTGTGGTGCAAGCAAAAGAAGCAAATCCTGTCTGGCTTCCTCTCCGGCCTTTATTCACCTCCCGTGTAGCTGTGAGTGTGTGAGCCTGCAGGGCCCCATGGAATTGCCTAGAAGTAGGCTGAATCGCTGCAAGGGCTGAACAGCAGTATCGGGCAGGCTCGGGCAACGCGCAGCCCGTTCGGGTTATCGCTTCTCGGCCTTTTGGCTAAGATCAAGTGTAGTATCTGTTCTTATCAGTTTAATATCTGATACGTCCCCTATCTGGGGACCATATATTAAATGGATTTTTAGAACAGGGAGATGGAAATAGAGCTTGCTCTGTCCACTCCACGCATTGACCTGGTATTGCAGTATTTCCAGGACCGGTGCACCCTTTCCTTATGTGTTGACTAAAAGCAGATTCCAAAAGTGTTTTTTGTCTTTGCTATTGTTTCTGTCTTTCTGAAGGGATCTCCCCTTTTAATCCCATTATTTCAACACCTGTTGGACAATGCATGAGTGATAATGAGCTCATTGATTAAATGCAATTAATGAATAGATTGCCACCTCTTGTTGTGTGTCGTCTGTGTTTCTGTGTTTCCGGCATTTCACATTGGAACACCTCATTCACCTTCCTTGTCTTCTCTCCGCCCTCCCTTTTAGGTAAGTTAAAGAGCTGCACCTGAGCCAGCCACTGATTGATTGATTGATTGATTGATTGATTGATTGATTGATTGATTGATGCAGCACAACAGTCAAATAGTGGAGTGGAGTAGGGGAACAGCAAACAGCCAATAAAGCAGCCCGCCCGCTCGCCTGCCCGCCACAATGGACCTACCTGTGTACACTAGATGGATGTGATGGAATGTACTGTTGTCCCTACATTTCAAGAAGAAGTAAGAATTGCAGTTGCAACAAAGCCTTGCTTGCCTACAAAGAGAGCAGCAATTTGGATTTGTTACTATGTTACCTAGAAGAATAACAAACTGTGCAAGGATGGAGGTTGTAGGAGCAAGGAGAAGTTGTCTGTAAAGTTGGTGGATGCCTATTTTCCATTTTGCAGTCCCTTGTCTCCCTCTTGTGGCCTCCTGGAGGCAACTAGCTGTGCAAAAAAAAGACAGCCTGGCGGCCGGCTGTTGCAGTGTTGCCCTCTCAGGCAACACTGAGTGACTGACTGAGCCTCACCGTCTTATATAAAGTTCAGACGGAACTTTGCACGTGTCATAGTGGAGCCCTCAGGATTCCAGAGCCAGCTTTCTGACATCATAATGGGGCCTCAGAGATAAAAGCCTGGGCCCAGGCAGTGTTGGTCAGTGCTGCTCAGCAGGCAGCACTGGACTGGACTGGATTACAGCTGATACAAGGTGTGAAGGAACAAGGGGTGGCTGTGGGCATGCACTTGCTGCCGCTGCCAGTGTTTATCTGCATGGCAGCAGGGCATTTGGGCGTTGCCAGGAAGGCGTTTTTATGTAGATTCCTCCTCTTTCAGCACTGCATTGTGGTGCAAGCAAAAGAAGCAAATCCTGTCTGGCTTCCTCTCCGGCCTTTATTCACCTCCCGTGTAGCTGTGAGTGTGTGAGCCTGCAGGGCCCCATGGAATTGCCTAGAAGTAGGCTGAATCGCTGCAAGGGCTGAACAGCAGTATCGGGCAGGCTCGGGCAACGCGCGGCCCGTTCGGGTTATCGCTTCTCGGCCTTTTGGCTAAGATCAAGTGTAGTATCTGTTCTTATCAGTTTAATATCTGATACGTCCCCTATCTGGGGACCATATATTAAATGGATTTTTAGAACAGGGAGATGGAAATAGAGCTTGCTCTGTCCACTCCACGCATTGACCTGGTATTGCAGTATTTCCAGGACCGGTGCACCCTTTCCTTATGTGTTGACTAAAAGCAGATTCCAAAAGTGTTTTTTGTCTTTGCTATTGTTTCTGTCTTTCTGAAGGGATCTCCCCTTTTAATCCCATTATTTCAACACCTGTTGGACAATGCATGAGTGATAATGAGCTCATTGATTAAATGCAATTAATGAATAGATTGCCACCTCTTGTTGTGTGTCGTCTGTGTTTCTGTGTTTCCGGCATTTCACATTGGAACACCTCATTCACCTTCCTTGTCTTCTCTCCGCTCTCCCTTTTAGGTAAGTTAAAGAGCTGCACCTGAGCCAGCCACTGATTGATTGATTGATTGATTGATTGATTGATTGATCGATTGATTGATGCAGCACAACAGTCAAATAGTGGAGTGGAGTAGGGGAACAGCAAACAGCCAATAAAGCAGCCGCCCGCTCGCCTGCCC
This sequence comes from Rhinoderma darwinii, assembly GCF_050947455.1. NCBI lineage: Eukaryota > Metazoa > Chordata > Amphibia > Anura > Rhinodermatidae > Rhinoderma > Rhinoderma darwinii. Next base: position 26,304 of record NW_027464061.1, read on the forward strand.
GCCACAATGGACCTACCTGTGTACACTAGATGGATGTGATGGAATGTACTGTCGTCCCTACATTTCAAGAAGAAGTAAGAATTGCAGTTGCAACAAAAGCTTTGCTTGCCTACAAGAGAGCAGCAATTTGGATTTGTTACTATGTTACCTAGAAGAATAACAAACTGTGCAAGGATGGAGGTTGTAGGAGCAAGGAGAAGTTGTCTGTAAAGTTGGTGGATGCCTATTTTCCATTTTGCAGTCCCTTGTCTCCCTCTTGTGGCCTCCTGGAGGCAACTAGCTGTGCAAAAAAAAGACAGCCTGGCGGCCGGCTGTTGCAGTGTTGCCCTCTCAGGCAACACTGAGTGACTGACTGAGCCTCACCGTCTTATATAAAGTTCAGACGGAACTTTGCACGTGTCATAGTGGAGCCCTCAGGATTCCAGAGCCAGCTTTCTGACATCATAATGGGGCCTCAGAGATAAAAGCCTGGGCCCAGGCAGTGTTGGTCAGTGCTGCTCAGCAGGCAGCACTGGACTGGACTGGATTACAGCTGATACAAGGTGTGAAGGAACAAGGGGTGGCTGTGGGCATGCACTTGCTGCCGCTGCCAGTGTTTATCTGCATGGCAGCAGGGCATTTGGGCGTTGCCAGGAAGGCATTTTTATGTAGATTCCTCCTCTTTCAGCACTGCATTGTGGTGCAAGCAAAAGAAGCAAATCCTGTCTGGCTTCCTCTCCGGCCTTTATTCACCTCCCGTGTAGCTGTGAGTGTGTGAGCCTGCAGGGCCCCATGGAATTGCCTAGAAGTAGGCTGAATCGCTGCAAGGGCTGAACAGCAGTATCCGGGCAGGCTCGGGCAACGCGCGGCCCGTTCGGGTTATCGCTTCTCGGCCTTTTGGCTAAGATCAAGTGTAGTATCTGTTCTTATCAGTTTAATATCTGATACGTCCCCTATCTGGGGACCATATATTAAATGGATTTTTAGAACAGGGAGATGGGAAATAGAGCTTGCTCTGTCCACTCCACGCATTGACCTGGTATTGCAGTATTTCCAGGACCGGTGCACCCTTTCCTTATGTGTTGACTAAAAGCAGATTCCAAAAGTGTTTTTTGTCTTTGCTATTGTTTCTGTCTTTCTGAAGGGATCTCCCCTTTTAATCCCATTATTTCAACACCTGTTGGACAATGCATGAGTGATAATGAGCTCATTGATTAAATGCAATTAATGAATAGATTGCCACCTCTTGTTGTGTGTCGTCTGTGTTTCTGTGTTTCCGGCATTTCACATTGGAACACCTCATTCACCTTCCTTGTCTTCTCTCCGCCCTCCCTTTTAGGTAAGTTAAAGAGCTGCACCTGAGCCAGCCACTGATTGATTGATTGATTGATTGATTGATTGATTGATGCAGCACAACAGTCAAATAGTGGAGTGGAGTAGGGGAACAGCAAACAGCCAATAAAGCAGCCCGCCCGCTCGCCTGCCCGCCACAATGGACCTACCTGTGTACACTAGATGGATGTGATGGAATGTACTGTCGTCCCTACATTTCAAGAAGAAGTAAGAATTGCAGTTGCAACAAAGCCTTGCTTGCCTACAAAGAGAGCAGCTATTTGGATTTGTTACTATGTTACCTAGAAGAATAACAAACTGTGCAAGGATGGAGGTTGTAGGAGCAAGGAGAAGTTGTCTGTAAAGTTGGTGGATGCCTATTTTCCATTTTGCAGTCCCTTGTCTCCCTCTTGTGGCCTCCTGGAGGCAACTAGCTGTGCAAAAAAAAGACAGCCTGGCGGCCGGCTGTTGCAGTGTTGCCATCTCAGGCAACACTGAGTGACTGACTGAGCCTCACCGTCTTATATAAAGTTCAGACGGAACTTTGCACGTGTCATAGTGGAGCCCTCAGGATTCCAGAGCCAGCTTTCTGACATCATAATGGGGCCTCAGAGATAAAAGCCTGGGCCCAGGCAGTGTTGGTCAGTGCTGCTCAGCAGGCAGCACTGGACTGGACTGGATTACAGCTGATACAAGGTGTGAAGGAACAAGGGGTGGCTGTGGGCATGCACTTGCTGCCGCTGCCAGTGTTTATCTGCATGGCAGCAGGGCATTTGGGCGTTGCCAGGAAGGCGTTTTTATGTAGATTCCTCCTCTTTCAGCACTGCATTGTGGTGCAAGCAAAAGAAGCAAATCCTGTCTGGCTTCCTCTCCGGCCTTTATTCACCTCCCGTGTAGCTGTGAGTGTGTGAGCCTGCAGGGCCCCATGGAATTGCCTAGAAGTAGGCTGAATCGCTGCAAGGGCTGAACAGCAGTATCGGGCAGGCTCGGGCAACGCGCGGCCCGTTCGGGTTATCGCTTCTCGACCTTTTGGCTAAGATCAAGTGTAGTATCTGTTCTTATCAGTTTAATATCTGATACGTCCCCTATCTGGGGACCATATATTAAATGGATTTTTAGAACAGGGAGATGGAAATAGAGCTTGCTCTGTCCACTCCACGCATTGACCTGGTATTGCAGTATTTCCAGGACCGGTGCACCCTTTCCTTATGTGTTGACTAAAAGCAGATTCCAAAAGTGTTTTTTGTCTTTGCTATTGTTTCTGTCTTTCTGAAGGGATCTCCCCTTTTAATCCCATTATTTCAACACCTGTTGGACAATGCATGAGTGATAATGAGCTCATTGATTAAATGCAATTAATGAATAGATTGCCACCTCTTGTTGTGTGTCGTCTGTGTTTCTGTGTTTCCGGCATTTCACATTGGAACACCTCATTCACCTTCCTTGTCTTCTCTCCGCCCTCCCTTTTAGGTAAGTTAAAGAGCTGCACCTGAGCCAGCCACTGATTGATTGATTGATTGATTGATTGATTGATTGATTGATTGATTGATTGATTGATGCAGCACAACAGTCAAATAGTGGAGTGGAGTAGGGGAACAGCAAACAGCCAATAAAGCAGCCCGCCCGCTCGCCTGCCCGCCACAATGGACCTACCTGTGTACACTAGATGGATGTGATGGAATGTACTGTCGTCCCTACATTTCAAGAAGAAGTAAGAATTGCAGTTGCAACAAAGCCTTGCTTGCCTACAAAGAGAGCAGCAATTTGGATTTGTTACTATGTTACCTAGAAGAATAACAAACTGTGCAAGGATGGAGGTTGTAGGAGCAAGGAGAAGTTGTCTGTAAAGTTGGTGGATGCCTATTTTCCATTTTGCAGTCCCTTGTCTCCCTCTTGTGGCCTCCTGGAGGCAACTAGCTGTGCAAAAAAAAGACAGCCTGGCGGCCGGCTGTTGCAGTGTTGCCCTCTCAGGCAACACTGAGTGACTGACTGAGCCTCACCGTCTTATATAAAGTTCAGACGGAACTTTGCACGTGTCATAGTGGAGCCCTCAGGATTCCAGAGCCAGCTTTCTGACATCATAATGGGGCCTCAGAGATAAAAGCCTGGGCCCAGGCAGTGTTGGTCAGTGCTGCTCAGCAGGCAGCACTGGACTGGACTGGATTACAGCTGATACAAGGTGTGAAGGAACAAGGGGTGGCTGTGGGCATGCACTTGCTGCCGCTGCCAGTGTTTATCTGCATGGCAGCAGGGCATTTGGGCGTTGCCAGGAAGGCGTTTTTATGTAGATTCCTCCTCTTTCAGCACTGCATTGTGGTGCAAGCAAAAGAAGCAAATCCTGTCTGGCTTCCTCTCCGGCCTTTATTCACCTCCCGTGTAGCTGTGAGTGTGTGAGCCTGCAGGGCCCCATGGAATTGCCTAGAAGTAGGCTGAATCGCTGCAAGGGCTGAACAGCAGTATCGGGCAGGCTCGGGCAACGCGCGGCCCGTTCGGGTTATCGCTTCTCGGCCTTTTGGCTAAGATCAAGTGTAGTATCTGTTCTTATCAGTTTAATATCTGATACGTCCCCTATCTGGGGACCATATATTAAATGGATTTTTAGAACAGGGAGATGGAAATAGAGCTTGCTCTGTCCACTCCACGCATTGACCTGGTATTGCAGTATTTCCAGGACCGGTGCACCCTTTCCTTATGTGTTGACTAAAAGCAGATTCCAAAAGTGTTTTTTGTCTTTGCTATTGTTTCTGTCTTTCTGAAGGGATCTCCCCTTTTAATCCCATTATTTCAACACCTGTTGGACAATGCATGAGTGATAATGAGCTCATTGATTAAATGCAATTAATGAATAGATTGCCACCTCTTGTTGTGTGTCGTCTGTGTTTCTGTGTTTCCGGCATTTCACATTGGAACACCTCATTCACCTTCCTTGTCTTCTCTCCGCCCTCCCTTTTAGGTAAGTTAAAGAGCTGCACCTGAGCCAGCCACTGATTGATTGATTGATTGATTGATTGATTGATTCAGTGGCGGACACAGACTGCAAAAGGCCCCTGTGCAGATAATGTGCCAGGGCCCCCCCCCCCCCACCCCGCAAACTTCTCATGGCCGACGGTCCGCTTTCAGCTGCATCGCTGGGTCTCCTAAGTGACCCAACAATGCAGCACTAGCAGCCGGGGCGTCACTAAGGCTGGGTTCACACACACACTATTTACGGACGTAATTTGGGCGTTTTAGCATTGAATTACATCCGAAAATGCGGCTCAAAAGCGTCGGAAAACATCTGCCCATTCATTTGAATGGGTCTTACGATGTTCTGTGCCGATGGTCATTTTTTTTTACGCGCCGCTGTCGAAAGGCGGCGCGTAAAAAACTGCCTGTCACTTCTTCAGATGTAAATGGAGCCGTTTTCCATGGACTCCATGGAAAACCAGCTTCAATTACTTCCGTAGTGGACGCAGCAAAAGACGCCTGCACATGCCATTACGGCTGAAATTACGGTGCTGTTTTCTCCTGAAAACAGCACAGTAATTTCAGCCGTAACAGACGCTGCCGTGTGAACATACCCTCAGGGCTTAAAATGTCCGGGAAATAGCCCCAATACATATGTGTCCGCCCCAAAAAAAAGTGTGTGTATAGGAGACAGCATAGCATATCTATAGCACTACGACCCTATAAACTATGGATAGGATTAGATACAGTGGCTGAGCAGACAGTATCACACATGATAGGATTAGATACAGTGGCTCAGAAGGCAGTATCACACATGATAGGATTAGATACACAGCTCAGCAGACAGTATCACACATGATAGGATTAGATACAGTGGCCCAGCAGACAGTATCACACATGATAGGATTAGATACAGTGGCTCAGCAGACAGTACCACACATGATAGGATTAGATACAGTGGCTCAGCAGACAGTACCACACATGATAGGATTAGATACAGTGGCTCAGCAGACAGTATCACACATGATAGGATTAGATACAGTGGCTCAGCAGACAGTACCACACATTATAGGATTAGATACAGTGGCTCAGCAGACAGTATCACACATGATAGGATTAGATACAGTGGCTCAGCAGACAGTATCACACATGATCGGATTAGATATAGGGCCCAGCACAGTATCATACATGATTGGATTAGATACACAGCTCAGCAGACTGTATCACACATGATAGGATTAGATACAGGGCCCAGCTCGCTGACATTGCGGCTCCAGCGCTGGACCCAGGAAAGGTAAGAATAATAATTTTGCTTCTTTATGTGTTACTGATTATTTTTGTGTGTTTGTGTTTTTTTTACAGGTTCGGTTGTTGGACTTCGGATACGAGGACTTCAATGACGGCGTTTTTTTTATTCTCAATAAAATGGTTAATGAGGGTTGTGTTTTTATTTCAATAAAAAAAATTTCTATGTGCTTGTATCTTTTTAAACTTTATTATCACCGCCTTAGTAATGGCCGCTGGCTGATTGACAACCTCCATTACTAAGGCGAGGCTTAATGTTAGCCGGTGCAGAGTCTACACTAACCCCCATTATTACCCCGGTACCCACCGCCACCAGGGGTACTGGGAAGAGCCGGGTACAAACCAGTACCCGACCAGCTGTAGTGACGGGCAGGCACCGGGGTGGCCGCAGGCTGGTAGTATTAGGCTGGGGAAGGCCAAAAACAGTGGCCCTTCCCACCCTTGTAATGCTGCCTGCTGCTGCTGTGTTGTATCTGGCTGGTTATGAAAATTGGGGGGGACCCGACATCGTTCTTTCCAATTATTTTTTAAATGACGTGGCGTCCCCCCCATTTTCATAACCAGCCAGATACAATAAAGCAGCAGCAGCCTAGCATCACCAGGGTAGGAAGGGCCACTGTATCTGGCCTTTCCCCTCCTGATAATACCAGCCTGCGGCCACCCCAGTGGCCGACCATCACTACAGATGGTCAGGTACTGGATCGTACCCGGCTCTTCCCAGCACCCCTGGTGGCGGTGGGTACCGGGGTAATAAAGGGGGTTAGTGTTAGCCTCTGCACCGGCTAACACTAAGCCCTGCCTTAGCAATGGATGCTGTCAATCAGCCGGCGGCCATTACTAAGGCGGTAGTAATATAGTTTAAAAAAAACCACAAAGACATAGAAAAAATATTTTATTGAAATAAAAAAAAAAAACACAACCCTCATTAACCATTTTATTAATAAAAAAAAAAGCTGTCATCGAAGTAGTCCTGGAATCCGCCGTAGTCCAACGACCGAACCTGTAAGAAAACACACAAAAAATGATTAGTAACACATGTGTTAGGGTATGTGCACACACACTAATTACGTCCGGAATTGACGGACGTATTTCGGCCGCAAGTACCGGACCGAACACACTGCAGGGAGCCGGGCTCCTAGCATCATAGTTATGTACGACGCTAGGAGTCCCTGCCTCGCTGCCGGACAACTGTCCGGTACTGAAAACATGATTACAGTACAGGACAGTTGTCCCACAGCGAGGCAGGGACTCCTAGCGTCGTACATAAGTACGACGCTAGGAGCCCGGCTCCCTGCAGTGTGTTCGGTCCGGTACTTGCGGCCGAAATACATCCGTCACTTACGGACGTAATTAGTGTCTGTGCACATACCCTAAGGCTTAGATACAGGGCCCATGTGTGATACTGTCTGTGGGACCCTGTATCTAAGCCTACCACAAGGTAGGCTTAGATACAGGGTCCAGCAGACAGTAATCTTATACAGTATAAGATTACTGTGTGCTGGGGCCCTGTATCTAAACCTACAGTGTGGTAGGCTTAGATACAGGGCCCAGCAGACAGGATCACGCATGGGCCATGTATCTAAGCCTACCATGTGATTGGCTTAGATACAGGGCCCAGCAGACAGCATCACACAATCTGTGATCCTGTCTCATGGGCCCCCTAAGCCTGCTACATCGTAGGCTTAGGGGTTGTGCAGTCCCTAAACATTGATGGCCTATCCTCAGGATAGGCCATCAATAGCTGATGTGTCGCCCGGGACCCGCAAATCAGCTGTTTTGAAGGGGCCGCAGCACTCGTACGAGAGCTGCTTCCCCTTCATTTCACTACTCGCCCACACTGTGAATCGCCGAAACCGATTCACAGTGTGACCGGAATGAAGTGACAGGAATGAAGGGGAGCAGCTCTCGTACGAGTGCTGCGGCCCCTTCAAAACAGCTGATTGGCGGGTCCCAGGAGTCGGACCCCGCCAGTCAGGGCTATCTTACCTTCCTCTTCGGCCGCGGCGGGAGTTCTGTAGTCTCGATGCTGTGCGCGGCGGCATAGCGCTGTGACGTCATGCGCTGCGCACAGCGCCTGACGTCAGGACCTCCGCTGCGATCCGGAACCAGGAAGGTAAGTAAAGTATGTTACTATAGTAACAGGGGCCCGCGGCCCGAGTTACTATAGTAACTTTTTATTGATGTGGTGCGGGGGGCCGTGGGCCCCCCTGGCTTCGGGGCCCGGTCGCAATTGCGACCGCTGCGACCCCTATAGCTACGCCAGTGGTCCACGGGCCTCTGTCTCAGTCCTCAGCATCGCGCAGCTGAGAACTGAGTCGGCCAGCAGAGGAACGGGCCCCCTTCCCACGCGGGGCCCTTGTGCAGCTGCACCGGCTGCACATGCGGTATGTCCGCCCCTGGATTGATTGATTGATTGATTGATTGATGCAGCACAACAGTCAAATAGTGGAGTGGAGTAGGGGAACAGCAAACAGCCAATAAAGCAGCCCGCCCGCTCGCCTGCCCGCCACAATGGACCTACCTGTGTACACTAGATGGATGTGATGGAATGTACTGTCGTCCCTACATTTCAAGAAGAAGTAAGAATTGCAGTTGCAACAAAGCCTTGCTTGCCTACAAAGAGAGCAGCAATTTGGATTTGTTACTATGTTACCTAGAAGAATAACAAACTGTGCAAGGATGGAGGTTGTAGGAGCAAGGAGAAGTTGTCTGTAAAGTTGGTGGATGCCTATTTTCCATTTTGCAGTCCCTTGTCTCCCTCTTGTGGCCTCCTGGAGGCAACTAGCTGTGCAAAAAAAAGACAGCCTGGCGGCCGGCTGTTGCAGTGTTGCCCTCTCAGGCAACACTGAGTGACTGACTGAGCCTCACCGTCTTATATAAAGTTCAGACGGAACTTTGCACGTGTCATAGTGGAGCCCTCAGGATTCCAGAGCCAGCTTTCTGACATCATAATGGGGCCTCAGAGATAAAAGCCTGGGCCCAGGCAGTGTTCGTCAGTGCTGCTCAGCAGGCAGCACTGGACTGGACTGGATTACAGCTGATACAAGGTGTGAAGGAACAAGGGGTGGCTGTGGGCATGCACTTGCTGCCGCTGCCAGTGTTTATCTGCATGGCAGCAGGGCATTTGGGCGTTGCCAGGAAGGCGTTTTTATGTAGATTCCTCCTCTTTCAGTACTGCATTGTGGTGCAAGCAAAAGAAGCAAATCCTGTCTGGCTTCCTCTCCGGCCTTTATTCACCTCCCGTGTAGCTGTGAGTGTGTGAGCCTGCAGGGCCCCATGGAATTGCCTAGAAGTAGGCTGAATCGCTGCAAGGGCTGAACAGCAGTATCGGGCAGGCTCGGGCAACGCGCGGCCCGTTCGGGTTATCGCTTCTCGGCCTTTTGGCTAAGATCAAGTGTAGTATCTGTTCTTATCAGTTTAATATCTGATACGTCCCCTATCTGGGGACCATATATTAAATGGATTTTTAGAACAGGGAGATGGAAATAGAGCTTGCTCTGTCCACTCCACGCATTGACCTGGTATTGCAGTATTTCCAGGACCGGTGCACCCTTTCCTTATGTGTTGACTAAAAGCAGATTCCAAAAGTGTTTTTTGTCTTTGCTATTGTTTCTGTCTTTCTGAAGGGATCTCCCCTTTTAATCCCATTATTTCAACACCTGTTGGACAATGCATGAGTGATAATGAGCTCATTGATTAAATGCAATTAATGAATAGATTGCCACCTCTTGTTGTGTGTCGTCTGTGTTTCTGTGTTTCCGGCATTTCACATTGGAACACCTCATTCACCTTCCTTGTCTTCTCTCCGCCCTCCCTTTTAGGTAAGTTAAAGAGCTGCACCTGAGCCAGCCACTGATTGATTGATTGATTGATTGATTGATTGATTGATTGATTGATTGATGCAGCACAACAGTCAAATAGTGGAGTGGAGTAGGGGAACAGCAAACAGCCAATAAAGCAGCCCGCCCGCTCGCCTGCCCGCCACAATGGACCTACCTGTGTACACTAGATGGATGTGATGGAATGTACTGTCGTCCCTACATTTCAAGAAGAAGTAAGAATTGCAGTTGCAACAAAGCCTTGCTTGCCTACAAAGAGAGCAGCAATTTGGATTTGTTACTATGTTACCTAGAAGAATAACAAACTGTGCAAGGATGGAGGTTGTAGGAGCAAGGAGAAGTTGTCTGTAAAGTTGGTGGATGCCTATTTTCCATTTTGCAGTCCCTTGTCTCCCTCTTGTGGCCTCCTGGAGGCAACTAGCTGTGCAAAAAAAAGACAGCCTGGCGGCCGGCTGTTGCAGTGTTGCCCTCTCAGGCAACACTGAGTGACTGACTGAGCCTCACCGTCTTATATAAAGTTCAGACGGAACTTTGCACGTGTCATAGTGGAGCCCTCAGGATTCCAGAGCCAGCTTTCTGACATCATAATGGGGCCTCAGAGATAAAAGCCTGGGCCCAGGCAGTGTTGGTCAGTGCTGCTCAGCAGGCAGCACTGGACTGGACTGGATTACAGCTGATACAAGGTGTGAAGGAACAAGGGGTGGCTGTGGGCATGCACTTGCTGCCGCTGCCAGTGTTTATCTGCATGGCAGCAGGGCATTTGGGCGTTGCCAGGAAGGCGTTTTTATGTAGACTCCTCCTCTTTCAGCACTGCATTGTGGTGCAAGCAAAAGAAGCAAATCCTGTCTGGCTTCCTCTCCGGCCTTTATTCACCTCCCGTGTAGCTGTGAGTGTGTGAGCCTGCAGGGCCCCATGGAATTGCCTAGAAGTAGGCTGAATCGCTGCAAGGGCTGAACAGCAGTATCGGGCAGGCTCGGGCAACGCGCGGCCCGTTCGGGTTATCGCTTCTCGGCCTTTTGGCTAAGATCAAGTGTAGTATCTGTTCTTATCAGTTTAATATCTGATACGTCCCCTATCTGGGGACCATATATTAAATGGATTTTTAGAACAGGGAGATGGAAATAGAGCTTGCTCTGTCCACTCCACGCATTGACCTGGTATTGCAGTATTTCCAGGACCGGTGCACCCTTTCCTTATGTGTTGACTAAAAGCAGATTCCAAAAGTGTTTTTTGTCTTTGCTATTGTTTCTGTCTTTCTGAAGGGATCTCCCCTTTTAATCCCATTATTTCAACACCTGTTGGACAATGCATGAGTGATAATGAGCTCATTGATTAAATGCAATTAATGAATAGATTGCCACCTCTTGTTGTGTGTCGTCTGTGTTTCTGTGTTTCCGGCATTTCACATTGGAACACCTCATTCACCTTCCTTGTCTTCTCTCCGCCCTCCCTTTTAGGTAAGTTAAAGAGCTGCACCTGAGCCAGCCACTGATTGATTGATTGATTGATTGATTGATTGATTGATTGATTGATTGATTGATTGATTGATTGATTGATTGATGCAGCACAACAGTCAAATAGTGGAGTGGAGTAGGGGAACAGCAAACAGCCAATAAAGCAGCCCGCCCGCTCGCCTGCCCGCCACAATGGACCTACCTGTGTACACTAGATGGATGTGATGGAATGTACTGTCGTCCCTACATTTCAAGAAGAAGTAAGAATTGCAGTTGCAACAAAGCCTTGCTTGCCTACAAAGAGAGCAGCAATTTGGATTTGTTACTATGTTACCTAGAAGAATAACAAACTGTGCAAGGATGGAGGTTGTAGGAGCAAGGAGAAGTTGTCTGTAAAGTTGGTGGATGCCTATTTTCCATTTTGCAGTCCCTTGTCTCCCTCTTGTGGCCTCCTGGAGGCAACTAGCTGTGCAAAAAAAAGACAGCCTGGCGGCCGGCTGTTGCAGTGTTGCCCTCTCAGGCAACACTGAGTGACTGACTGAGCCTCACCGTCTTATATAAAGTTCAGACGGAACTTTGCACGTGTCATAGTGGAGCCCTCAGGATTCCAGAGCCAGCTTTCTGACATCATAATGGGGCCTCAGAGATAAAAGCCTGGGCCCAGGCAGTGTTGGTCAGTGCTGCTCAGCAGGCAGCACTGGACTGGACTGGATTACAGCTGATACAAGGTGTGAAGGAACAAGGGGTGGCTGTGGGCATGCACTTGCTGCCGCTGCCAGTGTTTATCTGCATGGCAGCAGGGCATTTGGGCGTTGCCAGGAAGGCGTTTTTATGTAGATTCCTCCTCTTTCAGCACTGCATTGTGGTGCAAGCAAAAGAAGCAAATCCTGTCTGGCTTCCTCTCCGGCCTTTATTCACCTCCCGTGTAGCTGTGAGTGTGTGAGCCTGCAGGGCCCCATGGAATTGCCTAGAAGTAGGCTGAATCGCTGCAAGGGCTGAACAGCAGTATCGGGCAGGCTCGGGCAACGCGCGGCCCGTTCGGGTTATCGCTTCTCGGCCTTTTGGCTAAGATCAAGTGTAGTATCTGTTCTTATCAGTTTAATATCTGATACGTCCCCTATCTGGGGACCATATATTAAATGGATTTTTAGAACAGGGAGATGGAAATAGAGCTTGCTCTGTCCACTCCACGCATTGACCTGGTATTGCAGTATTTCCAGGACCGGTGCACCCTTTCCTTATGTGTTGACTAAAAGCAGATTCCAAAAGTGTTTTTTGTCTTTGCTATTGTTTCTGTCTTTCTGAAGGGATCTCCCCTTTTAATCCCATTATTTCAACACCTGTTGGACAATGCATGAGTGATAATGAGCTCATTGATTAAATGCAATTAATGAATAGATTGCCACCTCTTGTTGTGTGTCGTCTGTGTTTCTGTGTTTCCGGCATTTCACATTGGAACACCTCATTCACCTTCCTTGTCTTCTCTCCGCCCTCCCTTTTAGGTAAGTTAAAGAGCTGCACCTGAGCCAGCCACTGATTGATTGATTGATTGATTGATTGATTGATTGATTGATTGATTGATTGATTGATGCAGCACAACAGTCAAATAGTGGAGTGGAGTAGGGGAACAGCAAACAGCCAATAAAGCAGCCCGCCCGCTCGCCTGCCCCACAATGGACCTACCTGTGTACACTAGATGGATGTGATGGAATGTACTGTCGTCCCTACATTTCAAGAAGAAGTAAGAATTGCAGTTGCAACAAAGCCTTGCTTGCCTACAAAGAGAGCAGCAATTTGGATTTGTTACTATGTTACCTAGAAGAATAACAAACTGTGCAAGGATGGAGGTTGTAGGAGCAAGGAGAAGTTGTCTGTAAAGTTGGTGGATGCCTATTTTCCATTTTGCAGTCCCTTGTCTCCCTCTTGTGGCCTCCTGGAGGCAACTAGCTGTGCAAAAAAAAGACAGCCTGGCGGCCGGCTGTTGCAGTGTTGCCCTCTCAGGCAACACTGAGTGACTGACTGAGCCTCACCGTCTTATATAAAGTTCAGACGGAACTTTGCACGTGTCATAGTGGAGCCCTCAGGATTCCAGAGCCAGCTTTCTGACATCATAATGGGGCCTCAGAGATAAAAGCCTGGGCCCAGGCAGTGTTGGTCAGTGCTGCTCAGCAGGCAGCACTGGACTGGACTGGATTACAGCTGATACAAGGTGTGAAGGAACAAGGGGTGGCTGTGGGCATGCACTTGCTGCCGCTGCCAGTGTTTATCTGCATGGCAGCAGGGCATTTGGGCGTTGCCAGGAAGGCGTTTTTATGTAGATTCCTCTCCTCTTTCAGCACTGCATTGTGGTGCAAGCAAAAGAAGCAAATCCTGTCTGGCTTCCTCTCCGGCCTTTATTCACCTCCCGTGTAGCTGTGAGTGTGTGAGCCTGCAGGGCCCCATGGAATTGCCTAGAAGTAGGCTGAATCGCTGCAAGGGCTGAACAGCAGTATCGGGCAGGCTCGGGCAACGCGCGGCCCGTTCGGGTTATCGCTTCTCGGCCTTTTGGCTAAGATCAAGTGTAGTATCTGTTCTTATCAGTTTAATATCTGATACGTCCCCTATCTGGGGACCATATATTAAATGGATTTTTAGAACAGGGAGATGGAAATAGAGCTTGCTCTGTCCACTCCACGCATTGACCTGGTATTGCAGTATTTCCAGGACCGGTGCACCCTTTCCTTATGTGTTGACTAAAAGCAGATTCCAAAAGTGTTTTTTGTCTTTGCTATTGTTTCTGTCTTTCTGAAGGGATCTCCCCTTTTAATCCCATTATTTCAACACCTGTTGGACAATGCATGAGTGATAATGAGCTCATTGATTAAATGCAATTAATGAATAGATTGCCACCTCTTGTTGTGTGTCGTCTGTGTTTCTGTGTTTCCGGCATTTCACATTGGAACACCTCATTCACCTTCCTTGTCTTCTCTCCGCCCTCCCTTTTAGGTAAGTTAAAGAGCTGCACCTGAGCCAGCCACTGATTGATTGATTGATTGATTGATTGATTGATTGATTGATTGATTGATTGATTGATTGATGCAGCACAACAGTCAAATAGTGGAGTGGAGTAGGGGAACAGCAAACAGCCAATAAAGCAGCCCGCCCGCTCGCCTGCCCGCCACAATGGACCTACCTGTGTACACTAGATGGATGTGATGGAATGTACTGTCGTCCCTACATTTCAAGAAGAAGTAAGAATTGCAGTTGCAACAAAGCCTTGCTTGCCTACAAAGAGAGCAGCAATTTGGATTTGTTACTATGTTACCTAGAAGAATAACAAACTGTGCAAGGATGGAGGTTGTAGGAGCAAGGAGAAGTTGTCTGTAAAGTTGGTGGATGCCTATTTTCCATTTTGCAGTCCCTTGTCTCCCTCTTGTGGCCTCCTGGAGGCAACTAGCTGTGCAAAAAAAAGACAGCCTGGCGGCCGGCTGTTGCAGTGTTGCCCTCTCAGGCAACACTGAGTGACTGACTGAGCCTCACCGTCTTATATAAAGTTCAGACGGAACTTTGCACGTGTCATAGTGGAGCCCTCAGGATTCCAGAGCCAGCTTTCTGACATCATAATGGGGCCTCAGAGATAAAAGCCTGGGCCCAGGCAGTGTTGGTCAGTGCTGCTCAGCAGGCAGCACTGGACTGGACTGGATTACAGCTGATACAAGGTGTGAAGGAACAAGGGGTGGCTGTGGGCATGCACTTGCTGCCGCTGCCAGTGTTTATCTGCATGGCAGCAGGGCATTTGGGCGTTGCCAGGAAGGCGTTTTTATGTAGATTCCTCCTCTTTCAGCACTGCATTGTGGTGCAAGCAAAAGAAGCAAATCCTGTCTGGCTTCCTCTCCGGCCTTTATTCACCTCCCGTGTAGCTGTGAGTGTGTGAGCCTGCAGGGCCCCATGGAATTGCCTAGAAGTAGGCTGAATCGCTGCAAGGGCTGAACAGCAGTATCGGGCAGGCTCGGGCAACGCGCGGCCCGTTCGGGTTATCGCTTCTCGGCCTTTTGGCTAAGATCAAGTGTAGTATCTGTTCTTATCAGTTTAATATCTGATACGTCCCCTATCTGGGGACCATATATTAAATGGATTTTTAGAACAGGGAGATGGAAATAGAGCTTGCTCTGTCCACTCCACGCATTGACCTGGTATTGCAGTATTTCCAGGACCGGTGCACCCTTTCCTTATGTGTTGACTAAAAGCAGATTCCAAAAGTGTTTTTTGTCTTTGCTATTGTTTCTGTCTTTCTGAAGGGATCTCCCCTTTTAATCCCATTATTTCAACACCTGTTGGACAATGCATGAGTGATAATGAGCTCATTGATTAAATGCAATTAATGAATAGATTGCCACCTCTTGTTGTGTGTCGTCTGTGTTTCTGTGTTTCCGGCATTTCACATTGGAACACCTCATTCACCTTCCTTGTCTTCTCTCCGCCCTCCCTTTTAGGTAAGTTAAAGAGCTGCACCTGAGCCAGCCACTGATTGATTGATTGATTGATTGATTGATTGATTGATTGATTGATTGATGCAGCACAACAGTCAAATAGTGGAGTGGAGTAGGGGAACAGCAAACAGCCAATAAAGCAGCCCGCCCACTCGCCTGCCCGCCACAATGGACCTACCTGTGTACACTAGATGGATGTGATGGAATGTACTGTCGTCCCTACATTTCAAGAAGAAGTAAGAATTGCAGTTGCAACAAAGCCTTGCTTGCCTACAAAGAGAGCAGCAATTTGGATTTGTTACTATGTTACCTAGAAGAATAACAAACTGTGCAAGGATGGAGGTTGTAGGAGCAAGGAGAAGTTGTCTGTAAAGTTGGTGGATGCCTATTTTCCATTTTGCAGTCCCTTGTCTCCCTCTTGTGGCCTCCTGGAGGCAACTAGCTGTGCAAAAAAAAGACAGCCTGGCGGCCGGCTGTTGCAGTGTTGCCCTCTCAGGCAACACTGAGTGACTGACTGAGCCTCACCGTCTTATATAAAGTTCAGACGGAACTTTGCACGTGTCATAGTGGAGCCCTCAGGATTCCAGAGCCAGCTTTCTGACATCATAATGGGGCCTCAGAGATAAAAGCCTGGGCCCAGGCAGTGTTGGTCAGTGCTGCTCAGCAGGCAGCACTGGACTGGACTGGATTACAGCTGATACAAGGTGTGAAGGAACAAGGGGTGGCTGTGGGCATGCACTTGCTGCCGCTGCCAGTGTTTATCTGCATGGCAGCAGGGCATTTGGGCGTTGCCAGGAAGGCGTTTTTATGTAGATTCCTCCTCTTTCAGCACTGCATTGTGGTGCAAGCAAAAGAAGCAAATCCTGTCTGGCTTCCTCTCCGGCCTTTATTCACCTCCCGTGTAGCTGTGAGTGTGTGAGCCTGCAGGGCCCCATGGAATTGCCTAGAAGTAGGCTGAATCGCTGCAAGGGCTGAACAGCAGTATCGGGCAGGCTCGGGCAACGCGCGGCCCGTTCGGGTTATCGCTTCTCGGCCTTTTGGCTAAGATCAAGTGTAGTATCTGTTCTTATCAGTTTAATATCTGATACGTCCCCTATCTGGGGACCATATATTAAATGGATTTTTAGAACAGGGAGATGGAAATAGAGCTTGCTCTGTCCACTCCACGCATTGACCTGGTATTGCAGTATTTCCAGGACCGGTGCACCCTTTCCTTATGTGTTGACTAAAAGCAGATTCCAAAAGTGTTTTTTGTCTTTGCTATTGTTTCTGTCTTTCTGAAGGGATCTCCCCTTTTAATCCCATTATTTCAACACCTGTTGGACAATGCATGAGTGATAATGAGCTCATTGATTAAATGCAATTAATGAATAGATTGCCACCTCTTGTTGTGTGTCGTCTGTGTTTCTGTGTTTCCGGCATTTCACATTGGAACACCTCATTCACCTTCCTTGTCTTCTCTCCGCCCTCCCTTTTAGGTAAGTTAAAGAGCTGCACCTGAGCCAGCCACTGATTGATTGATTGATTGATTGATTGATTGATTGATTGATTGATTGATTGATGCAGCACAACAGTCAAATAGTGGAGTGGAGTAGGGGAACAGCAAACAGCCAATAAAGCAGCCCGCCCGCTCGCCTGCCCGCCACAATGGACCTACCTGTGTACACTAGATGGATGTGATGGAATGTACTGTCGTCCCTACATTTCAAGAAGAAGTAAGAATTGCAGTTGCAACAAAGCCTTGCTTGCCTACAAAGAGAGCAGCAATTTGGATTTGTTACTATGTTACCTAGAAGAATAACAAACTGTGCAAGGATGGAGGTTGTAGGAGCAAGGAGAAGTTGTCTGTAAAGTTGGTGGATGCCTATTTTCCATTTTGCAGTCCCTTGTCTCCCTCTTGTGGCCTCCTGGAGGCAACTAGCTGTGCAAAAAAAAGACAGCCTGGCGGCCGGCTGTTGCAGTGTTGCCCTCTCAGGCAACACTGAGTGACTGACTGAGCCTCACCGTCTTATATAAAGTTCAGACGGAACTTTGCACGTGTCATAGTGGAGCCCTCAGGATTCCAGAGCCAGCTTTCTGACATCATAATGGGGCCTCAGAGATAAAAGCCTGGGCCCAGGCAGTGTTGGTCAGTGCTGCTCAGCAGGCAGCACTGGACTGGACTGGATTACAGCTGATACAAGGTGTGAAGGAACAAGGGGTCGCTGTGGGCATGCACTTGCTGCCGCTGCCAGTGTTTATCTGCATGGCAGCAGGGCATTTGGGCGTTGCCAGGAAGGCGTTTTTATGTAGATTCCTCCTCTTTCAGCACTGCATTGTGGTGCAAGCAAAAGAAGCAAATCCTGTCTGGCTTCCTCTCCGGCCTTTATTCACCTCCCGTGTAGCTGTGAGTGTGTGAGCCTGCAGGGCCCCATGGAATTGCCTAGAAGTAGGCTGAATCGCTGCAAGGGCTGAACAGCAGTATCGGGCAGGCTCGGGCAACGCGCGGCCCGTTCGGGTTATCGCTTCTCGGCCTTTTGGCTAAGATCAAGTGTAGTATCTGTTCTTATCAGTTTAATATCTGATACGTCCCCTATCTGGGGACCATATATTAAATGGATTTTTAGAACAGGGAGATGGAAATAGAGCTTGCTCTGTCCACTCCACGCATTGACCTGGTATTGCAGTATTTCCAGGACCGGTGCACCCTTTCCTTATGTGTTGACTAAAAGCAGATTCCAAAAGTGTTTTTTGTCTTTGCTATTGTTTCTGTCTTTCTGAAGGGATCTCCCCTTTTAATCCCATTATTTCAACACCTGTTGGACAATGCATGAGTGATAATGAGCTCATTGATTAAATGCAATTAATGAATAGATTGCCACCTCTTGTTGTGTGTCGTCTGTGTTTCTGTGTTTCCGGCATTTCACATTGGAACACCTCATTCACCTTCCTTGTCTTCTCTCCGCCCTCCCTTTTAGGTAAGTTAAAGAGCTGCACCTGAGCCAGCCACTGATTGATTGATTGATTGATTGATTGATTGATTGATTGATGCAGCACAACAGTCAAATAGTGGAGTGGAGTAGGGGAACAGCAAACAGCCAATAAAGCAGCCCGCCCGCTCGCCTGCCCGCCACAATGGACCTACCTGTGTACACTAGATGGATGTGATGGAATGTACTGTCGTCCCTACATTTCAAGAAGAAGTAAGAATTGCAGTTGCAACAAAGCCTTGCTTGCCTACAAAGAGAGCAGCAATTTGGATTTGTTACTATGTTACCTAGAAGAATAACAAACTGTGCAAGGATGGAGGTTGTAGGAGCAAGGAGAAGTTGTCTGTAAAGTTGGTGGATGCCTATTTTCCATTTTGCAGTCCCTTGTCTCCCTCTTGTGGCCTCCTGGAGGCAACTAGCTGTGCAAAAAAAAGACAGCCTGGCGGCCGGCTGTTGCAGTGTTGCCCTCTCAGGCAACACTGAGTGACTGACTGAGCCTCACCGTCTTATATAAAGTTCAGACGGAACTTTGCACGTGTCATAGTGGAGCCCTCAGGATTCCAGAGCCAGCTTTCTGACATCATAATGGGGCCTCAGAGATAAAAGCCTGGGCCCAGGCAGTGTTGGTCAGTGCTGCTCAGCAGGCAGCACTGGACTGGACTGGATTACAGCTGATACAAGGTGTGAAGGAACAAGGGGTGGCTGTGGGCATGCACTTGCTGCCGCTGCCAGTGTTTATCTGCATGGCAGCAGGGCATTTGGGCGTTGCCAGGAAGGCGTTTTTATGTAGATTCCTCCTCTTTCAGCACTGCATTGTGGTGCAAGCAAAAGAAGCAAATCCTGTCTGGCTTCCTCTCCGGCCTTTATTCACCTCCCGTGTAGCTGTGAGTGTGTGAGCCTGCAGGGCCCCATGGAATTGCCTAGAAGTAGGCTGAATCGCTGCAAGGGCTGAACAGCAGTATCGGGCAGGCTCGGGCAACGCGCGGCCCGTTCGGGTTATCGCTTCTCGGCCTTTTGGCTAAGATCAAGTGTAGTATCTGTTCTTATCAGTTTAATATCTGATACGTCCCCTATCTGGGGACCATATATTAAATGGATTTTTAGAACAGGGAGATGGAAATAGAGCTTGCTCTGTCCACTCCACGCATTGACCTGGTATTGCAGTATTTCCAGGACCGGTGCACCCTTTCCTTATGTGTTGACTAAAAGCAGATTCCAAAAGTGTTTTTTGTCTTTGCTATTGTTTCTGTCTTTCTGAAGGGATCTCCCCTTTTAATCCCATTATTTCAACACCTGTTGGACAATGCATGAGTGATAATGAGCTCATTGATTAAATGCAATTAATGAATAGATTGCCACCTCTTGTTGTGTGTCGTCTGTGTTTCTGTGTTTCCGGCATTTCACATTGGAACACCTCATTCACCTTCCTTGTCTTCTCTCCGCCCTCCCTTTTAGGTAAGTTAAAGAGCTGCACCTGAGCCAGCCACTGATTGATTGATTGATTGATTGATTGATTGATTGATTGATTGATTGATTGATTGATTGATTGATTGATGCAGCACAACAGTCAAATAGTGGAGTGGAGTAGGGGAACAGCAAACAGCCAATAAAGCAGCCCGCCCGCTCGCCTGCCCGCCACAATGGACCTACCTGTGTACACTAGATGGATGTGATGGAATGTACTGTCGTCCCTACATTTCAAGAAGAAGTAAGAATTGCAGTTGCAACAAAGCCTTGCTTGCCTACAAAGAGAGCAGCAATTTGGATTTGTTACTATGTTACCTAGAAGAATAACAAACTGTGCAAGGATGGAGGTTGTAGGAGCAAGGAGAAGTTGTCTGTAAAGTTGGTGGATGCCTATTTTCCATTTTGCAGTCCCTTGTCTCCCTCTTGTGGCCTCCTGGAGGCAACTAGCTGTGCAAAAAAAAGACAGCCTGGCGGCCGGCTGTTGCAGTGTTGCCCTCTCAGGCAACACTGAGTGACTGACTGAGCCTCACCGTCTTATATAAAGTTCAGACGGAACTTTGCACGTGTCATAGTGGAGCCCTCAGGATTCCAGAGCCAGCTTTCTGACATCATAATGGGGCCTCAGAGATAAAAGCCTGGGCCCAGGCAGTGTTGGTCAGTGCTGCTCAGCAGGCAGCACTGGACTGGACTGGATTACAGCTGATACAAGGTGTGAAGGAACAAGGGGTGGCTGTGGGCATGCACTTGCTGCCGCTGCCAGTGTTTATCTGCATGGCAGCAGGGCATTTGGGCGTTGCCAGGAAGGCGTTTTTATGTAGATTCCTCCTCTTTCAGCACTGCATTGTGGTGCAAGCAAAAGAAGCAAATCCTGTCTGGCTTCCTCTCCGGCCTTTATTCACCTCCCGTGTAGCTGTGAGTGTGTGAGCCTGCAGGGCCCCATGGAATTGCCTAGAAGTAGGCTGAATCGCTGCAAGGGCTGAACAGCAGTATCGGGCAGGCTCGGGCAACGCGCGGCCCGTTCGGGTTATCGCTTCTCGGCCTTTTGGCTAAGATCAAGTGTAGTATCTGTTCTTATCAGTTTAATATCTGATACGTCCCCTATCTGGGGACCATATATTAAATGGATTTTTAGAACAGGGAGATGGAAATAGAGCTTGCTCTGTCCACTCCACGCATTGACCTGGTATTGCAGTATTTCCAGGACCGGTGCACCCTTTCCTTATGTGTTGACTAAAAGCAGATTCCAAAAGTGTTTTTTGTCTTTGCTATTGTTTCTGTCTTTCTGAAGGGATCTCCCCTTTTAATCCCATTATTTCAACACCTGTTGGACAATGCATGAGTGATAATGAGCTCATTGATTAAATGCAATTAATGAATAGATTGCCACCTCTTGTTGTGTGTCGTCTGTGTTTCTGTGTTTCCGGCATTTCACATTGGAACACCTCATTCACCTTCCTTGTCTTCTCTCCGCCCTCCCTTTTAGGTAAGTTAAAGAGCTGCACCTGAGCCAGCCACTGATTGATTGATTGATTGATTGATTGATTGATTGATTGATTGATTGATGCAGCACAACAGTCAAATAGTGGAGTGGAGTAGGGGAACAGCAAACAGCCAATAAAGCAGCCCGCCCGCTCGCCTGCCCGCCACAATGGACCTACCTGTGTACACTAGATGGATGTGATGGAATGTACTGTCGTCCCTACATTTCAAGAAGAAGTAAGAATTGCAGTTGCAACAAAGCCTTGCTTGCCTACAAAGAGAGCAGCAATTTGGATTTGTTACTATGTTACCTAGAAGAATAACAAACTGTGCAAGGATGGAGGTTGTAGGAGCAAGGAGAAGTTGTCTGTAAAGTTGGTGGATGCCTATTTTCCATTTTGCAGTCCCTTGTCTCCCTCTTGTGGCCTCCTGGAGGCAACTAGCTGTGCAAAAAAAAGACAGCCTGGCGGCCGGCTGTTGCAGTGTTGCCCTCTCAGGCAAAACTGAGTGACTGACTGAGCCTCACCGTCTTATATAAAGTTCAGACGGAACTTTGCACGTGTCATAGTGGAGCCCTCAGGATTCCAGAGCCAGCTTTCTGACATCATAATGGGGCCTCAGAGATAAAAGCCTGGGCCCAGGCAGTGTTGGTCAGTGCTGCTCAGCAGGCAGCACTGGACTGGACTGAATTACAGCTGATACAAGGTGTGAAGGAACAAGGGGTGGCTGTGGGCATGCACTTGCTGCCGCTGCCAGTGTTTATCTGCATGGCAGCAGGGCATTTGGGTGTTGCCAGGAAGGCGTTTTTATGTAGATTCCTCCTCTTTCAGCACTGCATTGTGGTGCAAGCAAAAGAAGCAAATCCTGTCTGGCTTCCTCTCCGGCCTTTATTCACCTCCCGTGTAGCTGTGAGTGTGTGAGCCTGCAGGGCCCCATGGAATTGCCTAGAAGTAGGCTGAATCGCTGCAAGGGCTGAACAGCAGTATCGGGCAGGCTCGGGCAACGCGCGGCCCGTTCGGGTTATCGCTTCTCGGCCTTTTGGCTAAGATCAAGTGTAGTATCTGTTCTTATCAGTTTAATATCTGATACGTCCCCTATCTGGGGACCATATATTAAATGGATTTTTAGAACAGGGAGATGGAAATAGAGCTTGCTCTGTCCACTCCACGCATTGACCTGGTATTGCAGTATTTCCAGGACCGGTGCACCCTTTCCTTATGTGTTGACTAAAAGCAGATTCCAAAAGTGTTTTTTGTCTTTGCTATTGTTTCTGTCTTTCTGAAGGGATCTCCCCTTTTAATCCCATTATTTCAACACCTGTTGGACAATGCATGAGTGATAATGAGCTCATTGATTAAATGCAATTAATGAATAGATTGCCACCTCTTGTTGTGTGTCGTCTGTGTTTCTGTGTTTCCGGCATTTCACATTGGAACACCTCATTCACCTTCCTTGTCTTCTCTCCGCCCTCCCTTTTAGGTAAGTTAAAGAGCTGCACCTGAGCCAGCCACTGATTGATTGATTGATTGATTGATTGATTGATTGATTGATGCAGCACAACAGTCAAATAGTGGAGTGGAGTAGGGGAACAGCAAACAGCCAATAAAGCAGCCCGCCCGCTCGCCTGCCCGCCACAATGGACCTACCTGTGTACACTAGATGGATGTGATGGAATGTACTGTCGTCCCTACATTTCAAGAAGAAGTAAGAATTGCAGTTGCAACAAAGCCTTGCTTGCCTACAAAGAGAGCAGCAATTTGGATTTGTTACTATGTTACCTAGAAGAATAACAAACTGTGCAAGGATGGAGGTTGTAGGAGCAAGGAGAAGTTGTCTGTAAAGTTGGTGGATGCCTATTTTCCATTTTGCAGTCCCTTGTCTCCCTCTTGTGGCCTCCTGGAGGCAACTAGCTGTGCAAAAAAAAGACAGCCTGGCGGCCGGCTGTTGCAGTGTTGCCCTCTCAGGCAAAACTGAGTGACTGACTGAGCCTCACCGTCTTATATAAAGTTCAGACGGAACTTTGCACGTGTCATAGTGGAGCCCTCAGGATTCCAGAGCCAGCTTTCTGACATCATAATGGGGCCTCAGAGATAAAAGCCTGGGCCCAGGCAGTGTTGGTCAGTGCTGCTCAGCAGGCAGCACTGGACTGGACTGGATTATAGCTGATACAAGGTGTGAAGGAACAAGGGGTGGCTGTGGGCATGCACTTGCTGCCGCTGCCAGTGTTTATCTGCATGGCAGCAGGGCATTTGGGTGTTGCCAGGAAGGCGTTTTTATGTAGATTCCTCCTCTTTCAGCACTGCATTGTGGTGCAAGCAAAAGAAGCAAATCCTGTCTGGCTTCCTCTCCGGCCTTTATTCACCTCCCGTGTAGCTGTGAGTGTGTGAGCCTGCAGGGCCCCATGGAATTGCCTAGAAGTAGGCTGAATCGCTGCAAGGGCTGAACAGCAGTATCGGGCAGGCTCGGGCAACGCGCGGCCCGTTCGGGTTATCGCTTCTCGGCCTTTTGGCTAAGATCAAGTGTAGTATCTGTTCTTATCAGTTTAATATCTGATACGTCCCCTATCTGGGGACCATATATTAAATGGATTTTTAGAACAGGGAGATGGAAATAGAGCTTGCTCTGTCCACTCCACGCATTGACCTGGTATTGCAGTATTTCCAGGACCGGTGCACCCTTTCCTTATGTGTTGACTAAAAGCAGATTCCAAAAGTGTTTTTTGTCTTTGCTATTGTTTCTGTCTTTCTGAAGGGATCTCCCCTTTTAATCCCATTATTTCAACACCTGTTGGACAATGCATGAGTGATAATGAGCTCATTGATTAAATGCAATTAATGAATAGATTGCCACCTCTTGTTGTGTGTCGTCTGTGTTTCTGTGTTTCCGGCATTTCACATTGGAACACCTCATTCACCTTCCTTGTCTTCTCTCCGCCCTCCCTTTTAGGTAAGTTAAAGAGCTGCACCTGAGCCAGCCACTGATTGATTGATTGATTGATTGATTGATTGATTGATTGATTGATTGATGCAGCACAACAGTCAAATAGTGGAGTGGAGTAGGGGAACAGCAAACAGCCAATAAAGCAGCCCGCCCGCTCGCCTGCCCGCCACAATGGACCTACCTGTGTACACTAGATGGATGTGATGGAATGTACTGTCGTCCCTACATTTCAAGAAGAAGTAAGAATTGCAGTTGCAACAAAGCCTTGCTTGCCTACAAAGAGAGCAGCAATTTGGATTTGTTACTATGTTACCTAGAAGAATAACAAACTGTGCAAGGATGGAGGTTGTAGGAGCAAGGAGAAGTTGTCTGTAAAGTTGGTGGATGCCTATTTTCCATTTTGCAGTCCCTTGTCTCCCTCTTGTGGCCTCCTGGAGGCAACTAGCTGTGCAAAAAAAAGACAGCCTGGCGGCCGGCTGTTGCAGTGTTGCCCTCTCAGGCAACACTGAGTGACTGACTGAGCCTCACCGTCTTATATAAAGTTCAGACGGAACTTTGCACGTGTCATAGTGGAGCCCTCAGGATTCCAGAGCCAGCTTTCTGACATCATAATGGGGCCTCAGAGATAAAAGCCTGGGCCCAGGCAGTGTTGGTCAGTGCTGCTCAGCAGGCAGCACTGGACTGGACTGGATTACAGCTGATACAAGGTGTGAAGGAACAAGGGGTGGCTGTGGGCATGCACTTGCTGCCGCTGCCAGTGTTTATCTGCATGGCAGCAGGGCATTTGGGCGTTGCCAGGAAGGCGTTTTTATGTAGATTCCTCCTCTTTCAGCACTGCATTGTGGTGCAAGCAAAAGAAGCAAATCCTGTCTGGCTTCCTCTCCGGCCTTTATTCACCTCCCGTGTAGCTGTGAGTGTGTGAGCCTGCAGGGCCCCATGGAATTGCCTAGAAGTAGGCTGAATCGCTGCAAGGGCTGAACAGCAGTATCGGGCAGGCTCGGGCAACGCGCGGCCCGTTCGGGTTATCGCTTCTCGGCCTTTTGGCTAAGATCAAGTGTAGTATCTGTTCTTATCAGTTTAATATCTGATACGTCCCCTATCTGGGGACCATATATTAAATGGATTTTTAGAACAGGGAGATGGAAATAGAGCTTGCTCTGTCCACTCCACGCATTGACCTGGTATTGCAGTATTTCCAGGACCGGTGCACCCTTTCCTTATGTGTTGACTAAAAGCAGATTCCAAAAGTGTTTTTTGTCTTTGCTATTGTTTCTGTCTTTCTGAAGGGATCTCCCCTTTTAATCCCATTATTTCAACACCTGTTGGACAATGCATGAGTGATAATGAGCTCATTGATTAAATGCAATTAATGAATAGATTGCCACCTCTTGTTGTGTGTCGTCTGTGTTTCTGTGTTTCCGGCATTTCACATTGGAACACCTCATTCACCTTCCTTGTCTTCTCTCCGCCCTCCCTTTTAGGTAAGTTAAAGAGCTGCACCTGAGCCAGCCACTGATTGATTGATTGATTGATTGATTGATTGATTGATTGATTGATGCAGCACAACAGTCAAATAGTGGAGTGGAGTAGGGGAACAGCAAACAGCCAATAAAGCAGCCCGCCCGCTCGCCTGCCCGCCACAATGGACCTACCTGTGTACACTAGATGGATGTGATGGAATGTACTGTCGTCCCTACATTTCAAGAAGAAGTAAGAATTGCAGTTGCAACAAAGCCTTGCTTGCCTACAAAGAGAGCAGCAATTTGGATTTGTTACTATGTTACCTAGAAGAATAACAAACTGTGCAAGGATGGAGGTTGTAGGAGCAAGGAGAAGTTGTCTGTAAAGTTGGTGGATGCCTATTTTCCATTTTGCAGTCCCTTGTCTCCCTCTTGTGGCCTCCTGGAGGCAACTAGCTGTGCAAAAAAAAGACAGCCTGGCGGCCGGCTGTTGCAGTGTTGCCCTCTCAGGCAAAACTGAGTGACTGACTGAGCCTCACCGTCTTATATAAAGTTCAGACGGAACTTTGCACGTGTCATAGTGGAGCCCTCAGGATTCCAGAGCCAGCTTTCTGACATCATAATGGGGCCTCAGAGATAAAAGCCTGGGCCCAGGCAGTGTTGGTCAGTGCTGCTCAGCAGGCAGCACTGGACTGGACTGGATTACAGCTGATACAAGGTGTGAAGGAACAAGGGGTGGCTGTGGGCATGCACTTGCTGCCGCTGCCAGTGTTTATCTGCATGGCAGCAGGGCATTTGGGTGTTGCCAGGAAGGCGTTTTTATGTAGATTCCTCCTCTTTCAGCACTGCATTGTGGTGCAAGCAAAAGAAGCAAATCCTGTCTGGCTTCCTCTCCGGCCTTTATTCACCTCCCGTGTAGCTGTGAGTGTGTGAGCCTGCAGGGCCCCATGGAATTGCCTAGAAGTAGGCTGAATCGCTGCAAGGGCTGAACAGCAGTATCGGGCAGGCTCGGGCAACGCGCGGCCCGTTCGGGTTATCGCTTCTCGGCCTTTTGGCTAAGATCAAGTGTAGTATCTGTTCTTATCAGTTTAATATCTGATACGTCCCCTATCTGGGGACCATATATTAAATGGATTTTTAGAACAGGGAGATGGAAATAGAGCTTGCTCTGTCCACTCCACGCATTGACCTGGTATTGCAGTATTTCCAGGACCGGTGCACCCTTTCCTTATGTGTTGACTAAAAGCAGATTCCAAAAGTGTTTTTTGTCTTTGCTATTGTTTCTGTCTTTCTGAAGGGATCTCCCCTTTTAATCCCATTATTTCAACACCTGTTGGACAATGCATGAGTGATAATGAGCTCATTGATTAAATGCAATTAATGAATAGATTGCCACCTCTTGTTGTGTGTCGTCTGTGTTTCTGTGTTTCCGGCATTTCACATTGGAACACCTCATTCACCTTCCTTGTCTTCTCTCCGCCCTCCCTTTTAGGTAAGTTAAAGAGCTGCACCTGAGCCAGCCACTGATTGATTGATTGATTGATTGATTGATTGATTGATTGATTGATTGATGCAGCACAACAGTCAAATAGTGGAGTGGAGTAGGGGAACAGCAAACAGCCAATAAAGCAGCCCGCCCGCTCGCCTGCCCGCCACAATGGACCTACCTGTGTACACTAGATGGATGTGATGGAATGTACTGTCGTCCCTACATTTCAAGAAGAAGTAAGAATTGCAGTTGCAACAAAGCCTTGCTTGCCTACAAAGAGAGCAGCAATTTGGATTTGTTACTATGTTACCTAGAAGAATAACAAACTGTGCAAGGATGGAGGTTGTAGGAGCAAGGAGAAGTTGTCTGTAAAGTTGGTGGATGCCTATTTTCCATTTTGCAGTCCCTTGTCTCCCTCTTGTGGCCTCCTGGAGGCAACTAGCTGTGCAAAAAAAAGACAGCCTGGCGGCCGGCTGTTGCAGTGTTGCCCTCTCAGGCAACACTGAGTGACTGACTGAGCCTCACCGTCTTATATAAAGTTCAGACGGAACTTTGCACGTGTCATAGTGGAGCCCTCAGGATTCCAGAGCCAGCTTTCTGACATCATAATGGGGCCTCAGAGATAAAAGCCTGGGCCCAGGCAGTGTTGGTCAGTGCTGCTCAGCAGGCAGCACTGGACTGGACTGGATTACAGCTGATACAAGGTGTGAAGGAACAAGGGGTGGCTGTGGGCATGCACTTGCTGCCGCTGCCAGTGTTTATCTGCATGGCAGCAGGGCATTTGGGCGTTGCCAGGAAGGCGTTTTTATGTAGATTCCTCCTCTTTCAGCACTGCATTGTGGTGCAAGCAAAAGAAGCAAATCCTGTCTGGCTTCCTCTCCGGCCTTTATTCACCTCCCGTGTAGCTGTGAGTGTGTGAGCCTGCAGGGCCCCATGGAATTGCCTAGAAGTAGGCTGAATCGCTGCAAGGGCTGAACAGCAGTATCGGGCAGGCTCGGGCAACGCGCGGCCCGTTCGGGTTATCGCTTCTCGGCCTTTTGGCTAAGATCAAGTGTAGTATCTGTTCTTATCAGTTTAATATCTGATACGTCCCCTATCTGGGGACCATATATTAAATGGATTTTTAGAACAGGGAGATGGAAATAGAGCTTGCTCTGTCCACTCCACGCATTGACCTGGTATTGCAGTATTTCCAGGACCGGTGCACCCTTTCCTTATGTGTTGACTAAAAGCAGATTCCAAAAGTGTTTTTTGTCTTTGCTATTGTTTCTGTCTTTCTGAAGGGATCTCCCCTTTTAATCCCATTATTTCAACACCTGTTGGACAATGCATGAGTGATAATGAGCTCATTGATTAAATGCAATTAATGAATAGATTGCCACCTCTTGTTGTGTGTCGTCTGTGTTTCTGTGTTTCCGGCATTTCACATTGGAACACCTCATTCACCTTCCTTGTCTTCTCTCCGCCCTCCCTTTTAGGTAAGTTAAAGAGCTGCACCTGAGCCAGCCACTGATTGATTGATTGATTGATTGATTGATTGATTGATTGATTGATTGATGCAGCACAACAGTCAAATAGTGGAGTGGAGTAGGGGAACAGCAAACAGCCAATAAAGCAGCCCGCCCGCTCGCCTGCCCGCCACAATGGACCTACCTGTGTACACTAGATGGATGTGATGGAATGTACTGTCGTCCCTACATTTCAAGAAGAAGTAAGAATTGCAGTTGCAACAAAGCCTTGCTTGCCTACAAAGAGAGCAGCAATTTGGATTTGTTACTATGTTACCTAGAAGAATAACAAACTGTGCAAGGATGGAGGTTGTAGGAGCAAGGAGAAGTTGTCTGTAAAGTTGGTGGATGCCTATTTTCCATTTTGCAGTCCCTTGTCTCCCTCTTGTGGCCTCCTGGAGGCAACTAGCTGTGCAAAAAAAAGACAGCCTGGCGGCCGGCTGTTGCAGTGTTGCCCTCTCAGGCAACACTGAGTGACTGACTGAGCCTCACCGTCTTATATAAAGTTCAGACGGAACTTTGCACGTGTCATAGTGGAGCCCTCAGGATTCCAGAGCCAGCTTTCTGACATCATAATGGGGCCTCAGAGATAAAAGCCTGGGCCCAGGCAGTGTTGGTCAGTGCTGCTCAGCAGGCAGCACTGGACTGGACTGGATTACAGCTGATACAAGGTGTGAAGGAACAAGGGGTGGCTGTGGGCATGCACTTGCTGCCGCTGCCAGTGTTTATCTGCATGGCAGCAGGGCATTTGGGCGTTGCCAGGAAGGCGTTTTTATGTAGATTCCTCCTCTTTCAGCACTGCATTGTGGTGCAAGCAAAAGAAGCAAATCCTGTCTGGCTTCCTCTCCGGCCTTTATTCACCTCCCGTGTAGCTGTGAGTGTGTGAGCCTGCAGGGCCCCATGGAATTGCCTAGAAGTAGGCTGAATCGCTGCAAGGGCTGAACAGCAGTATCGGGCAGGCTCGGGCAACGCGCGGCCCGTTCGGGTTATCGCTTCTCGGCCTTTTGGCTAAGATCAAGTGTAGTATCTGTTCTTATCAGTTTAATATCTGATACGTCCCCTATCTGGGGACCATATATTAAATGGATTTTTAGAACAGGGAGATGGAAATAGAGCTTGCTCTGTCCACTCCACGCATTGACCTGGTATTGCAGTATTTCCAGGACCGGTGCACCCTTTCCTTATGTGTTGACTAAAAGCAGATTCCAAAAGTGTTTTTTGTCTTTGCTATTGTTTCTGTCTTTCTGAAGGGATCTCCCCTTTTAATCCCATTATTTCAACACCTGTTGGACAATGCATGAGTGATAATGAGCTCATTGATTAAATGCAATTAATGAATAGATTGCCACCTCTTGTTGTGTGTCGTCTGTGTTTCTGTGTTTCCGGCATTTCACATTGGAACACCTCATTCACCTTCCTTGTCTTCTCTCCGCCCTCCCTTTTAGGTAAGTTAAAGAGCTGCACCTGAGCCAGCCACTGATTGATTGATTGATTGATTGATTGATTGATTGATTGATTGATTGATTGATTGATTGATTGATGCAGCACAACAGTCAAATAGTGGAGTGGAGTAGGGGAACAGCAAACAGCCAATAAAGCAGCCCGCCCGCTCGCCTGCCCGCCACAATGGACCTACCTGTGTACACTAGATGGATGTGATGGAATGTACTGTCGTCCCTACATTTCAAGAAGAAGTAAGAATTGCAGTTGCAACAAAGCCTTGCTTGCCTACAAAGAGAGCAGCAATTTGGATTTGTTACTATGTTACCTAGAAGAATAACAAACTGTGCAAGGATGGAGGTTGTAGGAGCAAGGAGAAGTTGTCTGTAAAGTTGGTGGATGCCTATTTTCCATTTTGCAGTCCCTTGTCTCCCTCTTGTGGCCTCCTGGAGGCAACTAGCTGTGCAAAAAAAAGACAGCCTGGCGGCCGGCTGTTGCAGTGTTGCCCTCTCAGGCAACACTGAGTGACTGACTGAGCCTCACCGTCTTATATAAAGTTCAGACGGAACTTTGCACGTGTCATAGTGGAGCCCTCAGGATTCCAGAGCCAGCTTTCTGACATCATAATGGGGCCTCAGAGATAAAAGCCTGGGCCCAGGCAGTGTTGGTCAGTGCTGCTCAGCAGGCAGCACTGGACTGGACTGGATTACAGCTGATACAAGGTGTGAAGGAACAAGGGGTGGCTGTGGGCATGCACTTGCTGCCGCTGCCAGTGTTTATCTGCATGGCAGCAGGGCATTTGGGCGTTGCCAGGAAGGCGTTTTTATGTAGATTCCTCCTCTTTCAGCACTGCATTGTGTTGCAAGCAAAAGAAGCAAATCCTGTCTGGCTTCCTCTCCGGCCTTTATTCACCTCCCATGTAGCTGTGAGTGTGTGAGCCTGCAGGGCCCCATGGAATTGCCTAGAAGTAGGCTGAATCGCTGCAAGGGCTGAACAGCAGTATCGGGCAGGCTCGGGCAACGCGCGGCCCGTTCGGGTTATCGCTTCTCGGCCTTTTGGCTAAGATCAAGTGTAGTATCTGTTCTTATCAGTTTAATATCTGATACGTCCCCTATCTGGGGACCATATATTAAATGGATTTTTAGAACAGGGAGATGGAAATAGAGCTTGCTCTGTCCACTCCACGCATTGACCTGGTATTGCAGTATTTCCAGGACCGGTGCACCCTTTCCTTATGTGTTGACTAAAAGCAGATTCCAAAAGTGTTTTTTGTCTTTGCTATTGTTTCTGTCTTTCTGAAGGGATCTCCCCTTTTAATCCCATTATTTCAACACCTGTTGGACAATGCATGAGTGATAATGAGCTCATTGATTAAATGCAATTAATGAATAGATTGCCACCTCTTGTTGTGTGTCGTCTGTGTTTCTGTGTTTCCGGCATTTCACATTGGAACACCTCATTCACCTTCCTTGTCTTCTCTCCGCCCTCCCTTTTAGGTAAGTTAAAGAGCTGCACCTGAGCCAGCCACTGATTGATTGATTGATTGATTGATTGATTGATTGATTGATTGATTGATGCAGCACAACAGTCAAATAGTGGAGTGGAGTAGGGGAACAGCAAACAGCCAATAAAGCAGCCCGCCCGCTCGCCTGCCCGCCACAATGGACCTACCTGTGTACACTAGATGGATGTGATGGAATGTACTGTCGTCCCTACATTTCAAGAAGAAGTAAGAATTGCAGTTGCAACAAAGCCTTGCTTGCCTACAAAGAGAGCAGCAATTTGGATTTGTTACTATGTTACCTAGAAGAATAACAAACTGTGCAAGGATGGAGGTTGTAGGAGCAAGGAGAAGTTGTCTGTAAAGTTGGTGGATGCCTATTTTCCATTTTGCAGTCCCTTGTCTCCCTCTTGTGGCCTCCTGGAGGCAACTAGCTGTGCAAAAAAAAGACAGCCTGGCGGCCGGCTGTTGCAGTGTTGCCCTCTCAGGCAACACTGAGTGACTGACTGAGCCTCACCGTCTTATATAAAGTTCAGACGGAACTTTGCACGTGTCATAGTGGAGCCCTCAGGATTCCAGAGCCAGCTTTCTGACATCATAATGGGGCCTCAGAGATAAAAGCCTGGGCCCAGGCAGTGTTGGTCAGTGCTGCTCAGCAGGCAGCACTGGACTGGACTGGATTACAGCTGATACAAGGTGTGAAGGAACAAGGGGTGGCTGTGGGCATGCACTTGCTGCCGCTGCCAGTGTTTATCTGCATGGCAGCAGGGCATTTGGGCGTTGCCAGGAAGGCGTTTTTATGTAGATTCCTCCTCTTTCAGCACTGCATTGTGGTGCAAGCAAAAGAAGCAAATCCTGTCTGGCTTCCTCTCCGGCCTTTATTCACCTCCCGTGTAGCTGTGAGTGTGTGAGCCTGCAGGGCCCCATGGAATTGCCTAGAAGTAGGCTGAATCGCTGCAAGGGCTGAACAGCAGTATCGGGCAGGCTCGGGCAACGCGCGGCCCGTTCGGGTTATCGCTTCTCGGCCTTTTGGCTAAGATCAAGTGTAGTATCTGTTCTTATCAGTTTAATATCTGATACGTCCCCTATCTGGGGACCATATATTAAATGGATTTTTAGAACAGGGAGATGGAAATAGAGCTTGCTCTGTCCACTCCACGCATTGACCTGGTATTGCAGTATTTCCAGGACCGGTGCACCCTTTCCTTATGTGTTGACTAAAAGCAGATTCCAAAAGTGTTTTTTGTCTTTGCTATTGTTTCTGTCTTTCTGAAGGGATCTCCCCTTTTAATCCCATTATTTCAACACCTGTTGGACAATGCATGAGTGATAATGAGCTCATTGATTAAATGCAATTAATGAATAGATTGCCACCTCTTGTTGTGTGTCGTCTGTGTTTCTGTGTTTCCGGCATTTCACATTGGAACACCTCATTCACCTTCCTTGTCTTCTCTCCGCCCTCCCTTTTAGGTAAGTTAAAGAGCTGCACCTGAGCCAGCCACTGATTGATTGATTGATTGATTGATTGATTGATTGATTGATTGATTGATTGATGCAGCACAACAGTCAAATAGTGGAGTGGAGTAGGGGAACAGCAAACAGCCAATAAAGCAGCCCGCCCACTCGCCTGCCCGCCACAATGGACCTACCTGTGTACACTAGATGGATGTGATGGAATGTACTGTCGTCCCTACATTTCAAGAAGAAGTAAGAATTGCAGTTGCAACAAAGCCTTGCTTGCCTACAAAGAGAGCAGCAATTTGGATTTGTTACTATGTTACCTAGAAGAATAACAAACTGTGCAAGGATGGAGGTTGTAGGAGCAAGGAGAAGTTGTCTGTAAAGTTGGTGGATGCCTATTTTCCATTTTGCAGTCCCTTGTCTCCCTCTTGTGGCCTCCTGGAGGCAACTAGCTGTGCAAAAAAAAGACAGCCTGGCGGCCGGCTGTTGCAGTGTTGCCCTCTCAGGCAACACTGAGTGACTGACTGAGCCTCACCGTCTTATATAAAGTTCAGACGGAACTTTGCACGTGTCATAGTGGAGCCCTCAGGATTCCAGAGCCAGCTTTCTGACATCATAATGGGGCCTCAGAGATAAAAGCCTGGGCCCAGGCAGTGTTGGTCAGTGCTGCTCAGCAGGCAGCACTGGACTGGACTGGATTACAGCTGATACAAGGTGTGAAGGAACAAGGGGTGGCTGTGGGCATGCACTTGCTGCCGCTGCCAGTGTTTATCTGCATGGCAGCAGGGCATTTGGGCGTTGCCAGGAAGGCGTTTTTATGTAGATTCCTCCTCTTTCAGCACTGCATTGTGGTGCAAGCAAAAGAAGCAAATCCTGTCTGGCTTCCTCTCCGGCCTTTATTCACCTCCCGTGTAGCTGTGAGTGTGTGAGCCTGCAGGGCCCCATGGAATTGCCTAGAAGTAGGCTGAATCGCTGCAAGGGCTGAACAGCAGTATCGGGCAGGCTCGGGCAACGCGCGGCCCGTTCGGGTTATCGCTTCTCGGCCTTTTGGCTAAGATCAAGTGTAGTATCTGTTCTTATCAGTTTAATATCTGATACGTCCCCTATCTGGGGACCATATATTAAATGGATTTTTAGAACAGGGAGATGGAAATAGAGCTTGCTCTGTCCACTCCACGCATTGACCTGGTATTGCAGTATTTCCAGGACCGGTGCACCCTTTCCTTATGTGTTGACTAAAAGCAGATTCCAAAAGTGTTTTTTGTCTTTGCTATTGTTTCTGTCTTTCTGAAGGGATCTCCCCTTTTAATCCCATTATTTCAACACCTGTTGGACAATGCATGAGTGATAATGAGCTCATTGATTAAATGCAATTAATGAATAGATTGCCACCTCTTGTTGTGTGTCGTCTGTGTTTCTGTGTTTCCGGCATTTCACATTGGAACACCTCATTCACCTTCCTTGTCTTCTCTCCGCCCTCCCTTTTAGGTAAGTTAAAGAGCTGCACCTGAACCAGCCACTGATTGATTGATTGATTGATTGATTGATTGATTGATTGATTGATTGATTGATTGATTGATTGATTGATTGATGCAGCACAACAGTCAAATAGTGGAGTGGAGTAGGGGAACAGCAAACAGCCAATAAAGCAGCCCGCCCGCTCGCCTGCCCGCCACAATGGACCTACCTGTGTACACTAGATGGATGTGATGGAATGTACTGTCGTCCCTACATTTCAAGAAGAAGTAAGAATTGCAGTTGCAACAAAGCCTTGCTTGCCTACAAAGAGAGCAGCAATTTGGATTTGTTACTATGTTACCTAGAAGAATAACAAACTGTGCAAGGATGGAGGTTGTAGGAGCAAGGAGAAGTTGTCTGTAAAGTTGGTGGATGCCTATTTTCCATTTTGCAGTCCCTTGTCTCCCTCTTGTGGCCTCCTGGAGGCAACTAGCTGTGCAAAAAAAAGACAGCCTGGCGGCCGGCTGTTGCAGTGTTGCCCTCTCAGGCAACACTGAGTGACTGACTGAGCCTCACCGTCTTATATAAAGTTCAGACGGAACTTTGCACGTGTCATAGTGGAGCCCTCAGGATTCCAGAGCCAGCTTTCTGACATCATAATGGGGCCTCAGAGATAAAAGCCTGGGCCCAGGCAGTGTTGGTCAGTGCTGCTCAGCAGGCAGCACTGGACTGGACTGGATTACAGCTGATACAAGGTGTGAAGGAACAAGGGGTGGCTGTGGGCATGCACTTGCTGCCGCTGCCAGTGTTTATCTGCATGGCAGCAGGGCATTTGGGCGTTGCCAGGAAGGCGTTTTTATGTAGATTCCTCCTCTTTCAGCACTGCATTGTGGTGCAAGCAAAAGAAGCAAATCCTGTCTGGCTTCCTCTCCGGCCTTTATTCACCTCCCGTGTAGCTGTGAGTGTGTGAGCCTGCAGGGCCCCATGGAATTGCCTAGAAGTAGGCTGAATCGCTGCAAGGGCTGAACAGCAGTATCGGGCAGGCTCGGGCAACGCGCGGCCCGTTCGGGTTATCGCTTCTCGGCCTTTTGGCTAAGATCAAGTGTAGTATCTGTTCTTATCAGTTTAATATCTGATACGTCCCCTATCTGGGGACCATATATTAAATGGATTTTTAGAACAGGGAGATGGAAATAGAGCTTGCTCTGTCCACTCCACGCATTGACCTGGTATTGCAGTATTTCCAGGACCGGTGCACCCTTTCCTTATGTGTTGACTAAAAGCAGATTCCAAAAGTGTTTTTTGTCTTTGCTATTGTTTCTGTCTTTCTGAAGGGATCTCCCCTTTTAATCCCATTATTTCAACACCTGTTGGACAATGCATGAGTGATAATGAGCTCATTGATTAAATGCAATTAATGAATAGATTGCCACCTCTTGTTGTGTGTCGTCTGTGTTTCTGTGTTTCCGGCATTTCACATTGGAACACCTCATTCACCTTCCTTGTCTTCTCTCCGCCCTCCCTTTTAGGTAAGTTAAAGAGCTGCACCTGAGCCAGCCACTGATTGATTGATTGATTGATTGATTGATTGATTGATTGATTGATTGATTGATTGATTGATGCAGCACAACAGTCAAATAGTGGAGTGGAGTAGGGGAACAGCAAACAGCCAATAAAGCAGCCCGCCCGCTCGCCTGCCCCACAATGGACCTACCTGTGTACACTAGATGGATGTGATGGAATGTACTGTCGTCCCTACATTTCAAGAAGAAGTAAGAATTGCAGTTGCAACAAAGCCTTGCTTGCCTACAAAGAGAGCAGCAATTTGGATTTGTTACTATGTTACCTAGAAGAATAACAAACTGTGCAAGGATGGAGGTTGTAGGAGCAAGGAGAAGTTGTCTGTAAAGTTGGTGGATGCCTATTTTCCATTTTGCAGTCCCTTGTCTCCCTCTTGTGGCCTCCTGGAGGCAACTAGCTGTGCAAAAAAAAGACAGCCTGGCGGCCGGCTGTTGCAGTGTTGCCCTCTCAGGCAACACTGAGTGACTGACTGAGCCTCACCGTCTTATATAAAGTTCAGACGGAACTTTGCACGTGTCATAGTGGAGCCCTCAGGATTCCAGAGCCAGCTTTCTGACATCATAATGGGGCCTCAGAGATAAAAGCCTGGGCCCAGGCAGTGTTGGTCAGTGCTGCTCAGCAGGCAGCACTGGACTGGACTGGATTACAGCTGATACAAGGTGTGAAGGAACAAGGGGTGGCTGTGGGCATGCACTTGCTGCCGCTGCCAGTGTTTATCTGCATGGCAGCAGGGCATTTGGGCGTTGCCAGGAAGGCGTTTTTATGTAGATTCCTCCTCTTTCAGCACTGCATTGTGGTGCAAGCAAAAGAAGCAAATCCTGTCTGGCTTCCTCTCCGGCCTTTATTCACCTCCCGTGTAGCTGTGAGTGTGTGAGCCTGCAGGGCCCCATGGAATTGCCTAGAAGTAGGCTGAATCGCTGCAAGGGCTGAACAGCAGTATCGGGCAGGCTCGGGCAACGCGCGGCCCGTTCGGGTTATCGCTTCTCGGCCTTTTGGCTAAGATCAAGTGTAGTATCTGTTCTTATCAGTTTAATATCTGATACGTCCCCTATCTGGGGACCATATATTAAATGGATTTTTAGAACAGGGAGATGGAAATAGAGCTTGCTCTGTCCACTCCACGCATTGACCTGGTATTGCAGTATTTCCAGGACCGGTGCACCCTTTCCTTATGTGTTGACTAAAAGCAGATTCCAAAAGTGTTTTTTGTCTTTGCTATTGTTTCTGTCTTTCTGAAGGGATCTCCCCTTTTAATCCCATTATTTCAACACCTGTTGGACAATGCATGAGTGATAATGAGCTCATTGATTAAATGCAATTAATGAATAGATTGCCACCTCTTGTTGTGTGTCGTCTGTGTTTCTGTGTTTCCGGCATTTCACATTGGAACACCTCATTCACCTTCCTTGTCTTCTCTCCGCCCTCCCTTTTAGGTAAGTTAAAGAGCTGCACCTGAGCCAGCCACTGATTGATTGATTGATTGATTGATTGATTGATTGATTGATTGATTGATTGATTGATTGATTGATGCAGCACAACAGTCAAATAGTGGAGTGGAGTAGGGGAACAGCAAACAGCCAATAAAGCAGCCCGCCCGCTCGCCTGCCCGCCACAATGGACCTACCTGTGTACACTAGATGGATGTGATGGAATGTACTGTCGTCCCTACATTTCAAGAAGAAGTAAGAATTGCAGTTGCAACAAAGCCTTGCTTGCCTACAAAGAGAGCAGCAATTTGGATTTGTTACTATGTTACCTAGAAGAATAACAAACTGTGCAAGGATGGAGGTTGTAGGAGCAAGGAGAAGTTGTCTGTAAAGTTGGTGGATGCCTATTTTCCATTTTGCAGTCCCTTGTCTCCCTCTTGTGGCCTCCTGGAGGCAACTAGCTGTGCTAAAAAAAGACAGCCTGGCGGCCGGCTGTTGCAGTGTTGCCCTCTCAGGCAACACTGAGTGACTGACTGAGCCTCACCGTCTTATATAAAGTTCAGACGGAACTTTGCACGTGTCATAGTGGAGCCCTCAGGATTCCAGAGCCAGCTTTCTGACATCATAATGGGGCCTCAGAGATAAAAGCCTGGGCCCAGGCAGTGTTGGTCAGTGCTGCTCAGCAGGCAGCACTGGACTGGACTGGATTACAGCTGATACAAGGTGTGAAGGAACAAGGGGTGGCTGTGGGCATGCACTTGCTGCCGCTGCCAGTGTTTATCTGCATGGCAGCAGGGCATTTGGGCGTTGCCAGGAAGGCGTTTTTATGTAGATTCCTCCTCTTTCAGCACTGCATTGTGGTGCAAGCAAAAGAAGCAAATCCTGTCTGGCTTCCTCTCCGGCCTTTATTCACCTCCCGTGTAGCTGTGAGTGTGTGAGCCTGCAGGGCCCCATGGAATTGCCTAGAAGTAGGCTGAATCGCTGCAAGGGCTGAACAGCAGTATCGGGCAGGCTCGGGCAACGCGCGGCCCGTTCGGGTTATCGCTTCTCGGCCTTTTGGCTAAGATCAAGTGTAGTATCTGTTCTTATCAGTTTAATATCTGATACGTCCCCTATCTGGGGACCATATATTAAATGGATTTTTAGAACAGGGAGATGGAAATAGAGCTTGCTCTGTCCACTCCACGCATTGACCTGGTATTGCAGTATTTCCAGGACCGGTGCACCCTTTCCTTATGTGTTGACTAAAAGCAGATTCCAAAAGTGTTTTTTGTCTTTGCTATTGTTTCTGTCTTTCTGAAGGGATCTCCCCTTTTAATCCCATTATTTCAACACCTGTTGGACAATGCATGAGTGATAATGAGCTCATTGATTAAATGCAATTAATGAATAGATTGCCACCTCTTGTTGTGTGTCGTCTGTGTTTCTGTGTTTCCGGCATTTCACATTGGAACACCTCATTCACCTTCCTTGTCTTCTCTCCGCCCTCCCTTTTAGGTAAGTTAAAGAGCTGCACCTGAGCCAGCCACTGATTGATTGATTGATTGATTGATTGATTGATTGATTGATTTATGCAGCACAACAGTCAAATAGTGGAGTGGAGTAGGGGAACAGCAAACAGCCAATAAAGCAGCCCGCCCGCTCGCCTGCCCGCCACAATGGACCTACCTGTGTACACTAGATGGATGTGATGGAATGTACTGTCGTCCCTACATTTCAAGAAGAAGTAAGAATTGCAGTTGCAACAAAGCCTTGCTTGCCTACAAAGAGAGCAGCAATTTGGATTTGTTACTATGTTACCTAGAAGAATAACAAACTGTGCAAGGATGGAGGTTGTAGGAGCAAGGAGAAGTTGTCTGTAAAGTTGGTGGATGCCTATTTTCCATTTTGCAGTCCCTTGTCTCCCTCTTGTGGCCTCCTGGAGGCAACTAGCTGTGCAAAAAAAAGACAGCCTGGCGGCCGGCTGTTGCAGTGTTGCCCTCTCAGGCAACACTGAGTGACTGACTGAGCCTCACCGTCTTATATAAAGTTCAGACGGAACTTTGCACGTGTCATAGTGGAGCCCTCAGGATTCCAGAGCCAGCTTTCTGACATCATAATGGGGCCTCAGAGATAAAAGCCTGGGCCCAGGCAGTGTTGGTCAGTGCTGCTCAGCAGGCAGCACTGGACTGGACTGGATTACAGCTGATACAAGGTGTGAAGGAACAAGGGGTGGCTGTGGGCATGCACTTGCTGCCGCTGCCAGTGTTTATCTGCATGGCAGCAGGGCATTTGGGCGTTGCCAGGAAGGCGTTTTTATGTAGATTCCTCCTCTTTCAGCACTGCATTGTGGTGCAAGCAAAAGAAGCAAATCCTGTCTGGCTTCCTCTCCGGCCTTTATTCACCTCCCGTGTAGCTGTGAGTGTGTGAGCCTGCAGGGCCCCATGGAATTGCCTAGAAGTAGGCTGAATCGCTGCAAGGGCTGAACAGCAGTATCGGGCAGGCTCGGGCAACGCGCGGCCCGTTCGGGTTATCGCTTCTCGGCCTTTTGGCTAAGATCAAGTGTAGTATCTGTTCTTATCAGTTTAATATCTGATACGTCCCCTATCTGGGGACCATATATTAAATGGATTTTTAGAACAGGGAGATGGAAATAGAGCTTGCTCTGTCCACTCCACGCATTGACCTGGTATTGCAGTATTTCCAGGACCGGTGCACCCTTTCCTTATGTGTTGACTAAAAGCAGATTCCAAAAGTGTTTTTTGTCTTTGCTATTGTTTCTGTCTTTCTGAAGGGATCTCCCCTTTTAATCCCATTATTTCAACACCTGTTGGACAATGCATGAGTGATAATGAGCTCATTGATTAAATGCAATTAATGAATAGATTGCCACCTCTTGTTGTGTGTCGTCTGTGTTTCTGTGTTTCCGGCATTTCACATTGGAACACCTCATTCACCTTCCTTGTCTTCTCTCCGCCCTCCCTTTTAGGTAAGTTAAAGAGCTGCACCTGAGCCAGCCACTGATTGATTGATTGATTGATTGATTGATTGATTGATTGATGCAGCACAACAGTCAAATAGTGGAGTGGAGTAGGGGAACAGCAAACAGCCAATAAAGCAGCCCGCCCGCTCGCCTGCCCGCCACAATGGACCTACCTGTGTACACTAGATGGATGTGATGGAATGTACTGTCGTCCCTACATTTCAAGAAGAAGTAAGAATTGCAGTTGCAACAAAGCCTTGCTTGCCTACAAAGAGAGCAGCAATTTGGATTTGTTACTATGTTACCTAGAAGAATAACAAACTGTGCAAGGATGGAGGTTGTAGGAGCAAGGAGAAGTTGTCTGTAAAGTTGGTGGATGCCTATTTTCCATTTTGCAGTCCCTTGTCTCCCTCTTGTGGCCTCCTGGAGGC
Organism: Rhinoderma darwinii; assembly: GCF_050947455.1. NCBI lineage: Eukaryota > Metazoa > Chordata > Amphibia > Anura > Rhinodermatidae > Rhinoderma > Rhinoderma darwinii. The sequence continues at coordinate 67,201 of NW_027464061.1, forward strand.
AACTAGCTGTGCAAAAAAAAGACAGCCTGGCGGCCGGCTGTTGCAGTGTTGCCCTCTCAGGCAACACTGAGTGACTGACTGAGCCTCACCGTCTTATATAAAGTTCAGACGGAACTTTGCACGTGTCATAGTGGAGCCCTCAGGATTCCAGAGCCAGCTTTCTGACATCATAATGGGGCCTCAGAGATAAAAGCCTGGGCCCAGGCAGTGTTGGTCAGTGCTGCTCAGCAGGCAGCACTGGACTGGACTGGATTACAGCTGATACAAGGTGTGAAGGAACAAGGGGTGGCTGTGGGCATGCACTTGCTGCCGCTGCCAGTGTTTATCTGCATGGCAGCAGGGCATTTGGGCGTTGCCAGGAAGGCGTTTTTATGTAGATTCCTCCTCTTTCAGCACTGCATTGTGGTGCAAGCAAAAGAAGCAAATCCTGTCTGGCTTCCTCTCCGGCCTTTATTCACCTCCCGTGTAGCTGTGAGTGTGTGAGCCTGCAGGGCCCCATGGAATTGCCTAGAAGTAGGCTGAATCGCTGCAAGGGCTGAACAGCAGTATCGGGCAGGCTCGGGCAACGCGCGGCCCGTTCGGGTTATCGCTTCTCGGCCTTTTGGCTAAGATCAAGTGTAGTATCTGTTCTTATCAGTTTAATATCTGATACGTCCCCTATCTGGGGACCATATATTAAATGGATTTTTAGAACAGGGAGATGGAAATAGAGCTTGCTCTGTCCACTCCACGCATTGACCTGGTATTGCAGTATTTCCAGGACCGGTGCACCCTTTCCTTATGTGTTGACTAAAAGCAGATTCCAAAAGTGTTTTTTGTCTTTGCTATTGTTTCTGTCTTTCTGAAGGGATCTCCCCTTTTAATCCCATTATTTCAACACCTGTTGGACAATGCATGAGTGATAATGAGCTCATTGATTAAATGCAATTAATGAATAGATTGCCACCTCTTGTTGTGTGTCGTCTGTGTTTCTGTGTTTCCGGCATTTCACATTGGAACACCTCATTCACCTTCCTTGTCTTCTCTCCGCCCTCCCTTTTAGGTAAGTTAAAGAGCTGCACCTGAGCCAGCCACTGATTGATTGATTGATTGATTGATTGATTGATTGATTGATTGATTGATTGATTGATGCAGCACAACAGTCAAATAGTGGAGTGGAGTAGGGGAACAGCAAACAGCCAATAAAGCAGCCCGACCGCTCGCCTGCCCGCCACAATGGACCTACCTGTGTACACTAGATGGATGTGATGGAATGTACGGTCGTCCCTACATTTCAAGAAGAAGTAAGAATTGCAGTTGCAACAAAGCCTTGCTTGCCTACAAAGAGAGCAGCAATTTGGATTTGTTACTATGTTACCTAGAAGAATAACAAACTGTGCAAGGATGGAGGTTGTAGGAGCAAGGAGAAGTTGTCTGTAAAGTTGGTGGATGCCTATTTTCCATTTTGCAGTCCCTTGTCTCCCTCTTGTGGCCTCCTGGAGGCAACTAGCTGTGCAAAAAAAAGACAGCCTGGCGGCCGGCTGTTGCAGTGTTGCCCTCTCAGGCAACACTGAGTGACTGACTGAGCCTCACCGTCTTATATAAAGTTCAGACGGAACTTTGCACGTGTCATAGTGGAGCCCTCAGGATTCCAGAGCCAGCTTTCTGACATCATAATGGGGCCTCAGAGATAAAAGCCTGGGCCCAGGCAGTGTTGGTCAGTGCTGCTCAGCAGGCAGCACTGGACTGGACTGGATTACAGCTGATACAAGGTGTGAAGGAACAAGGGGTGGCTGTGGGCATGCACTTGCTGCCGCTGCCAGTGTTTATCTGCATGGCAGCAGGGCATTTGGGCGTTGCCAGGAAGGCGTTTTTATGTAGATTCCTCCTCTTTCAGCACTGCATTGTGGTGCAAGCAAAAGAAGCAAATCCTGTCTGGCTTCCTCTCCGGCCTTTATTCACCTCCCGTGTAGCTGTGAGTGTGTGAGCCTGCAGGGCCCCATGGAATTGCCTAGAAGTAGGCTGAATCGCTGCAAGGGCTGAACAGCAGTATCGGGCAGGCTCGGGCAACGCGCGGCCCGTTCGGGTTATCGCTTCTCGGCCTTTTGGCTAAGATCAAGTGTAGTATCTGTTCTTATCAGTTTAATATCTGATACGTCCCCTATCTGGGGACCATATAGTAAATGGATTTTTAGAACAGGGAGATGGAAATAGAGCTTGCTCTGTCCACTCCACGCATTGACCTGGTATTGCAGTATTTCCAGGACCGGTGCACCCTTTCCTTATGTGTTGACTAAAAGCAGATTCCAAAAGTGTTTTTTGTCTTTGCTATTGTTTCTGTCTTTCTGAAGGGATCTCCCCTTTTAATCCCATTATTTCAACACCTGTTGGACAATGCATGAGTGATAATGAGCTCATTGATTAAATGCAATTAATGAATAGATTGCCACCTCTTGTTGTGTGTCGTCTGTGTTTCTGTGTTTCCGGCATTTCACATTGGAACACCTCATTCACCTTCCTTGTCTTCTCTCCGCCCTCCCTTTTAGGTAAGTTAAAGAGCTGCACCTGAGCCAGCCACTGATTGATTGATTGATTGATTGATTGATTGATTGATTGATTGATTGATTGATGCAGCACAACAGTCAAATAGTGGAGTGGAGTAGGGGAACAGCAAACAGCCAATAAAGCAGCCCGCCCGCTCGCCTGCCCGCCACAATGGACCTACCTGTGTACACTAGATGGATGTGATGGAATGTACTGTCGTCCCTACATTTCAAGAAGAAGTAAGAATTGCAGTTGCAACAAAGCCTTGCTTGCCTACAAAGAGAGCAGCAATTTGGATTTGTTACTATGTTACCTAGAAGAATAACAAACTGTGCAAGGATGGAGGTTGTAGGAGCAAGGAGAAGTTGTCTGTAAAGTTGGTGGATGCCTATTTTCCATTTTGCAGTCCCTTGTCTCCCTCTTGTGGCCTCCTGGAGGCAACTAGCTGTGCAAAAAAAAGACAGCCTGGCGGCCGGCTGTTGCAGTGTTGCCCTCTCAGGCAACACTGAGTGACTGACTGAGCCTCACCGTCTTATATAAAGTTCAGACGGAACTTTGCACGTGTCATAGTGGAGCCCTCAGGATTCCAGAGCCAGCTTTCTGACATCATAATGGGGCCTCAGAGATAAAAGCCTGGGCCCAGGCAGTGTTGGTCAGTGCTGCTCAGCAGGCAGCACTGGACTGGACTGGATTACAGCTGATACAAGGTGTGAAGGAACAAGGGGTGGCTGTGGGCATGCACTTGCTGCCGCTGCCAGTGTTTATCTGCATGGCAGCAGGGCATTTGGGCGTTGCCAGGAAGGCGTTTTTATGTAGATTCCTCCTCTTTCAGCACTGCATTGTGGTGCAAGCAAAAGAAGCAAATCCTGTCTGGCTTCCTCTCCGGCCTTTATTCACCTCCCGTGTAGCTGTGAGTGTGTGAGCCTGCAGGGCCCCATGGAATTGCCTAGAAGTAGGCTGAATCGCTGCAAGGGCTGAACAGCAGTATCGGGCAGGCTCGGGCAACGCGCGGCCCGTTCGGGTTATCGCTTCTCGGCCTTTTGGCTAAGATCAAGTGTAGTATCTGTTCTTATCAGTTTAATATCTGATACGTCCCCTATCTGGGGACCATATATTAAATGGATTTTTAGAACAGGGAGATGGAAATAGAGCTTGCTCTGTCCACTCCACGCATTGACCTGGTATTGCAGTATTTCCAGGACCGGTGCACCCTTTCCTTATGTGTTGACTAAAAGCAGATTCCAAAAGTGTTTTTTGTCTTTGCTATTGTTTCTGTCTTTCTGAAGGGATCTCCCCTTTTAATCCCATTATTTCAACACCTGTTGGACAATGCATGAGTGATAATGAGCTCATTGATTAAATGCAATTAATGAATAGATTGCCACCTCTTGTTGTGTGTCGTCTGTGTTTCTGTGTTTCCGGCATTTCACATTGGAACACCTCATTCACCTTCCTTGTCTTCTCTCCGCCCTCCCTTTTAGGTAAGTTAAAGAGCTGCACCTGAGCCAGCCACTGATTGATTGATTGATTGATTGATTGATTGATTGATTGATTGATTGATTGATTGATTGATTGATTGATTGATTGATTGATGCAGCACAACAGTCAAATAGTGGAGTGGAGTAGGGGAACAGCAAACAGCCAATAAAGCAGCCCGCCCGCTCGCCTGCCCCACAATGGACCTACCTGTGTACACTAGATGGATGTGATGGAATGTACTGTCGTCCCTACATTTCAAGAAGAAGTAAGAATTGCAGTTGCAACAAAGCCTTGCTTGCCTACAAAGAGAGCAGCAATTTGGATTTGTTACTATGTTACCTAGAAGAATAACAAACTGTGCAAGGATGGAGGTTGTAGGAGCAAGGAGAAGTTGTCTGTAAAGTTGGTGGATGCCTATTTTCCATTTTGCAGTCCCTTGTCTCCCTCTTGTGGCCTCCTGGAGGCAACTAGCTGTGCAAAAAAAAGACAGCCTGGCGGCCGGCTGTTGCAGTGTTGCCCTCTCAGGCAACACTGAGTGACTGACTGAGCCTCACCGTCTTATATAAAGTTCAGACGGAACTTTGCACGTGTCATAGTGGAGCCCTCAGGATTCCAGAGCCAGCTTTCTGACATCATAATGGGGCCTCAGAGATAAAAGCCTGGGCCCAGGCAGTGTTGGTCAGTGCTGCTCAGCAGGCAGCACTGGACTGGACTGGATTACAGCTGATACAAGGTGTGAAGGAACAAGGGGTGGCTGTGGGCATGCACTTGCTGCCGCTGCCAGTGTTTATCTGCATGGCAGCAGGGCATTTGGGCGTTGCCAGGAAGGCGTTTTTATGTAGATTCCTCCTCTTTCAGCACTGCATTGTGGTGCAAGCAAAAGAAGCAAATCCTGTCTGGCTTCCTCTCCGGCCTTTATTCACCTCCCGTGTAGCTGTGAGTGTGTGAGCCTGCAGGGCCCCATGGAATTGCCTAGAAGTAGGCTGAATCGCTGCAAGGGCTGAACAGCAGTATCGGGCAGGCTCGGGCAACGCGCGGCCCGTTCGGGTTATCGCTTCTCGGCCTTTTGGCTAAGATCAAGTGTAGTATCTGTTCTTATCAGTTTAATATCTGATACGTCCCCTATCTGGGGACCATATATTAAATGGATTTTTAGAACAGGGAGATGGAAATAGAGCTTGCTCTGTCCACTCCACGCATTGACCTGGTATTGCAGTATTTCCAGGACCGGTGCACCCTTTCCTTATGTGTTGACTAAAAGCAGATTCCAAAAGTGTTTTTTGTCTTTGCTATTGTTTCTGTCTTTCTGAAGGGATCTCCCCTTTTAATCCCATTATTTCAACACCTGTTGGACAATGCATGAGTGATAATGAGCTCATTGATTAAATGCAATTAATGAATAGATTGCCACCTCTTGTTGTGTGTCGTCTGTGTTTCTGTGTTTCCGGCATTTCACATTGGAACACCTCATTCACCTTCCTTGTCTTCTCTCCGCCCTCCCTTTTAGGTAAGTTAAAGAGCTGCACCTGAGCCAGCCACTGATTGATTGATTGATTGATTGATTGATTGATTGATTGATTGATTGATTGATTGATTGATGCAGCACAACAGTCAAATAGTGGAGTGGAGTAGGGGAACAGCAAACAGCCAATAAAGCAGCCCGCCCGCTCGCCTGCCCGCCACAATGGACCTACCTGTGTACACTAGATGGATGTGATGGAATGTACTGTCGTCCCTACATTTCAAGAAGAAGTAAGAATTGCAGTTGCAACAAAGCCTTGCTTGCCTACAAAGAGAGCAGCAATTTGGATTTGTTACTATGTTACCTAGAAGAATAACAAACTGTGCAAGGATGGAGGTTGTAGGAGCAAGGAGAAGTTGTCTGTAAAGTTGGTGGATGCCTATTTTCCATTTTGCAGTCCCTTGTCTCCCTCTTGTGGCCTCCTGGAGGCAACTAGCTGTGCAAAAAAAAGACAGCCTGGCGGCCGGCTGTTGCAGTGTTGCCCTCTCAGGCAACACTGAGTGACTGACTGAGCCTCACCGTCTTATATAAAGTTCAGACGGAACTTTGCACGTGTCATAGTGGAGCCCTCAGGATTCCAGAGCCAGCTTTCTGACATCATAATGGGGCCTCAGAGATAAAAGCCTGGGCCCAGGCAGTGTTGGTCAGTGCTGCTCAGCAGGCAGCACTGGACTGGACTGGATTACAGCTGATACAAGGTGTGAAGGAACAAGGGGTGGCTGTGGGCATGCACTTGCTGCCGCTGCCAGTGTTTATCTGCATGGCAGCAGGGCATTTGGGCGTTGCCAGGAAGGCGTTTTTATGTAGATTCCTCCTCTTTCAGCACTGCATTGTGGTGCAAGCAAAAGAAGCAAATCCTGTCTGGCTTCCTCTCCGGCCTTTATTCACCTCCCGTGTAGCTGTGAGTGTGTGAGCCTGCAGGGCCCCATGGAATTGCCTAGAAGTAGGCTGAATCGCTGCAAGGGCTGAACAGCAGTATCGGGCAGGCTCGGGCAACGCGCGGCCCGTTCGGGTTATCGCTTCTCGGCCTTTTGGCTAAGATCAAGTGTAGTATCTGTTCTTATCAGTTTAATATCTGATACGTCCCCTATCTGGGGACCATATATTAAATGGATTTTTAGAACAGGGAGATGGAAATAGAGCTTGCTCTGTCCACTCCACGCATTGACCTGGTATTGCAGTATTTCCAGGACCGGTGCACCCTTTCCTTATGTGTTGACTAAAAGCAGATTCCAAAAGTGTTTTTTGTCTTTGCTATTGTTTCTGTCTTTCTGAAGGGATCTCCCCTTTTAATCCCATTATTTCAACACCTGTTGGACAATGCATGAGTGATAATGAGCTCATTGATTAAATGCAATTAATGAATAGATTGACACCTCATGTTGTGTGTCGTCTGTGTTTCTGTGTTTCCGGCATTTCACATTGGAACACCTCATTCACCTTCCTTGTCTTCTCTCCGCCCTCCCTTTTAGGTAAGTTAAAGAGCTGCACCTGAGCCAGCCACTGATTGATTGATTGATTGATTGATTGATTGATTGATTGATTGATTGATTGATTGATTGATTGATGCAGCACAACAGTCAAATAGTGGAGTGGAGTAGGGGAACAGCAAACAGCCAATAAAGCAGCCCGCCCACTCGCCTGCCCGCCACAATGGACCTACCTGTGTACACTAGATGGATGTGATGGAATGTACTGTCGTCCCTACATTTCAAGAAGAAGTAAGAATTGCAGTTGCAACAAAGCCTTGCTTGCCTACAAAGAGAGCAGCAATTTGGATTTGTTACTATGTTACCTAGAAGAATAACAAACTGTGCAAGGATGGAGGTTGTAGGAGCAAGGAGAAGTTGTCTGTAAAGTTGGTGGATGCCTATTTTCCATTTTGCAGTCCCTTGTCTCCCTCTTGTGGCCTCCTGGAGACAACTAGCTGTGCAAAAAAAAGACAGCCTGGCGGCCGGCTGTTGCAGTGTTGCCCTCTCAGGCAACACTGAGTGACTGACTGAGCCTCACCGTCTTATATAAAGTTCAGACGGAACTTTGCACGTGTCATAGTGGAGCCCTCAGGATTCCAGAGCCAGCTTTCTGACATCATAATGGGGCCTCAGAGATAAAAGCCTGGGCCCAGGCAGTGTTGGTCAGTGCTGCTCAGCAGGCAGCACTGGACTGGACTGGATTACAGCTGATACAAGGTGTGAAGGAACAAGGGGTGGCTGTGGGCATGCACTTGCTGCCGCTGCCAGTGTTTATCTGCATGGCAGCAGGGCATTTGGGCGTTGCCAGGAAGGCGTTTTTATGTAGATTCCTCCTCTTTCAGCACTGCATTGTGGTGCAAGCAAAAGAAGCAAATCCTGTCTGGCTTCCTCTCCGGCCTTTATTCACCTCCCGTGTAGCTGTGAGTGTGTGAGCCTGCAGGGCCCCATGGAATTGCCTAGAAGTAGGCTGAATCGCTGCAAGGGCTGAACAGCAGTATCGGGCAGGCTCGGGCAACGCGCGGCCCGTTCGGGTTATCGCTTCTCGGCCTTTTGGCTAAGATCAAGTGTAGTATCTGTTCTTATCAGTTTAATATCTGATACGTCCCCTATCTGGGGACCATATATTAAATGGATTTTTAGAACAGGGAGATGGAAATAGAGCTTGCTCTGTCCACTCCACGCATTGACCTGGTATTGCAGTATTTCCAGGACCGGTGCACCCTTTCCTTATGTGTTGACTAAAAGCAGATTCCAAAAGTGTTTTTTGTCTTTGCTATTGTTTCTGTCTTTCTGAAGGGATCTCCCCTTTTAATCCCATTATTTCAACACCTGTTGGACAATGCATGAGTGATAATGAGCTCATTGATTAAATGCAATTAATGAATAGATTGCCACCTCTTGTTGTGTGTCGTCTGTGTTTCTGTGTTTCCGGCATTTCACATTGGAACACCTCATTCACCTTCCTTGTCTTCTCTCCGCCCTCCCTTTTAGGTAAGTTAAAGAGCTGCACCTGAGCCAGCCACTGATTGATTGATTGATTGATTGATTGATTGATTGATTGATTGATTGATTGATTGATGCAGCACAACAGTCAAATAGTGGAGTGGAGTAGGGGAACAGCAAACAGCCAATAAAGCAGCCCGCCCACTCGCCTGCCCGCCACAATGGACCTACCTGTGTACACTAGATGGATGTGATGGAATGTACTGTCGTCCCTACATTTCAAGAAGAAGTAAGAATTGCAGTTGCAACAAAGCCTTGCTTGCCTACAAAGAGAGCAGCAATTTGGATTTGTTACTATGTTACCTAGAAGAATAACAAACTGTGCAAGGATGGAGGTTGTAGGAGCAAGGAGAAGTTGTCTGTAAAGTTGGTGGATGCCTATTTTCCATTTTGCAGTCCCTTGTCTCCCTCTTGTGGCCTCCTGGAGACAACTAGCTGTGCAAAAAAAAGACAGCCTGGCGGCCGGCTGTTGCAGTGTTGCCCTCTCAGGCAACACTGAGTGACTGACTGAGCCTCACCGTCTTATATAAAGTTCAGACGGAACTTTGCACGTGTCATAGTGGAGCCCTCAGGATTCCAGAGCCAGCTTTCTGACATCATAATGGGGCCTCAGAGATAAAAGCCTGGGCCCAGGCAGTGTTGGTCAGTGCTGCTCAGCAGGCAGCACTGGACTGGACTGGATTACAGCTGATACAAGGTGTGAAGGAACAAGGGGTGGCTGTGGGCATGCACTTGCTGCCGCTGCCAGTGTTTATCTGCATGGCAGCAGGGCATTTGGGCGTTGCCAGGAAGGCGTTTTTATGTAGATTCCTCCTCTTTCAGCACTGCATTGTGGTGCAAGCAAAAGAAGCAAATCCTGTCTGGCTTCCTCTCCGGCCTTTATTCACCTCCCGTGTAGCTGTGAGTGTGTGAGCCTGCAGGGCCCCATGGAATTGCCTAGAAGTAGGCTGAATCGCTGCAAGGGCTGAACAGCAGTATCGGGCAGGCTCGGGCAACGCGCGGCCCGTTCGGGTTATCGCTTCTCGGCCTTTTGGCTAAGATCAAGTGTAGTATCTGTTCTTATCAGTTTAATATCTGATACGTCCCCTATCTGGGGACCATATATTAAATGGATTTTTAGAACAGGGAGATGGAAATAGAGCTTGCTCTGTCCACTCCACGCATTGACCTGGTATTGCAGTATTTCCAGGACCGGTGCACCCTTTCCTTATGTGTTGACTAAAAGCAGATTCCAAAAGTGTTTTTTGTCTTTGCTATTGTTTCTGTCTTTCTGAAGGGATCTCCCCTTTTAATCCCATTATTTCAACACCTGTTGGACAATGCATGAGTGATAATGAGCTCATTGATTAAATGCAATTAATGAATAGATTGCCACCTCTTGTTGTGTGTCGTCTGTGTTTCTGTGTTTCCGGCATTTCACATTGGAACACCTCATTCACCTTCCTTGTCTTCTCTCCGCCCTCCCTTTTAGGTAAGTTAAAGAGCTGCACCTGAGCCAGCCACTGATTGATTGATTGATTGATTGATTGATTGATTGATTGATTGATTGATTGATTGATGCAGCACAACAGTCAAATAGTGGAGTGGAGTAGGGGAACAGCAAACAGCCAATAAAGCAGCCCGCCCGCTCGCCTGCCCGCCACAATGGACCTACCTGTGTACACTAGATGGATGTGATGGAATGTACTGTCGTCCCTACATTTCAAGAAGAAGTAAGAATTGCAGTTGCAACAAAGCCTTGCTTGCCTACAAAGAGAGCAGCAATTTGGATTTGTTACTATGTTACCTAGAAGAATAACAAACTGTGCAAGGATGGAGGTTGTAGGAGCAAGGAGAAGTTGTCTGTAAAGTTGGTGGATGCCTATTTTCCATTTTGCAGTCCCTTGTCTCCCTCTTGTGGCCTCCTGGAGGCAACTAGCTGTGCAAAAAAAAGACAGCCTGGCGGCCGGCTGTTGCAGTGTTGCCCTCTCAGGCAACACTGAGTGACTGACTGAGCCTCACCGTCTTATATAAAGTTCAGACGGAACTTTGCACGTGTCATAGTAGAGCCCTCAGGATTCCAGAGCCAGCTTTCTGACATCATAATGGGGCCTCAGAGATAAAAGCCTGGGCCCAGGCAGTGTTGGTCAGTGCTGCTCAGCAGGCAGCACTGGACTGGACTGGATTACAGCTGATACAAGGTGTGAAGGAACAAGGGGTGGCTGTGGGCATGCACTTGCTGCCGCTGCCAGTGTTTATCTGCATGGCAGCAGGGCATTTGGGCGTTGCCAGGAAGGCGTTTTTATGTAGATTCCTCCTCTTTCAGCACTGCATTGTGGTGCAAGCAAAAGAAGCAAATCCTGTCTGGCTTCCTCTCCGGCCTTTATTCACCTCCCGTGTAGCTGTGAGTGTGTGAGCCTGCAGGGCCCCATGGAATTGCCTAGAAGTAGGCTGAATCGCTGCAAGGGCTGAACAGCAGTATCGGGCAGGCTCGGGCAACGCGCGGCCCGTTCGGGTTATCGCTTCTCGGCCTTTTGGCTAAGATCAAGTGTAGTATCTGTTCTTATCAGTTTAATATCTGATACGTCCCCTATCTGGGGACCATATATTAAATGGATTTTTAGAACAGGGAGATGGAAATAGAGCTTGCTCTGTCCACTCCACGCATTGACCTGGTATTGCAGTATTTCCAGGACCGGTGCACCCTTTCCTTATGTGTTGACTAAAAGCAGATTCCAAAAGTGTTTTTTGTCTTTGCTATTGTTTCTGTCTTTCTGAAGGGATCTCCCCTTTTAATCCCATTATTTCAACACCTGTTGGACAATGCATGAGTGATAATGAGCTCATTGATTAAATGCAATTAATGAATAGATTGCCACCTCTTGTTGTGTGTCGTCTGTGTTTCTGTGTTTCCGGCATTTCACATTGGAACACCTCATTCACCTTCCTTGTCTTCTCTCCGCCCTCCCTTTTAGGTAAGTTAAAGAGCTGCACCTGAGCCAGCCACTGATTGATTGATTGATTGATTGATTGATTGATTGATTGATGCAGCACAACAGTCAAATAGTGGAGTGGAGTAGGGGAACAGCAAACAGCCAATAAAGCAGCCCGCCCGCTCGCCTGCCCGCCACAATGGACCTACCTGTGTACACTAGATGGATGTGATGGAATGTACTGTCGTCCCTACATTTCAAGAAGAAGTAAGAATTGCAGTTGCAACAAAGCCTTGCTTGCCTACAAAGAGAGCAGCAATTTGGATTTGTTACTATGTTACCTAGAAGAATAACAAACTGTGCAAGGATGGAGGTTGTAGGAGCAAGGAGAAGTTGTCTGTAAAGTTGGTGGATGCCTATTTTCCATTTTGCAGTCCCTTGTCTCCCTCTTGTGGCCTCCTGGAGGCAACTAGCTGTGCAAAAAAAAGACAGCCTGGCGGCCGGCTGTTGCAGTGTTGCCCTCTCAGGCAACACTGAGTGACTGACTGAGCCTCACCGTCTTATATAAAGTTCAGACGGAACTTTGCACGTGTCATAGTGGAGCCCTCAGGATTCCAGAGCCAGCTTTCTGACATCATAATGGGGCCTCAGAGATAAAAGCCTGGGCCCAGGCAGTGTTGGTCAGTGCTGCTCAGCAGGCAGCACTGGACTGGACTGGATTACAGCTGATACAAGGTGTGAAGGAACAAGGGGTGGCTGTGGGCATGCACTTGCTGCCGCTGCCAGTGTTTATCTGCATGGCAGCAGGGCATTTGGGCGTTGCCAGGAAGGCGTTTTTATGTAGATTCCTCCTCTTTCAGCACTGCATTGTGGTGCAAGCAAAAGAAGCAAATCCTGTCTGGCTTCCTCTCCGGCCTTTATTCACCTCCCGTGTAGCTGTGAGTGTGTGAGCCTGCAGGGCCCCATGGAATTGCCTAGAAGTAGGCTGAATCGCTGCAAGGGCTGAACAGCAGTATCGGGCAGGCTCGGGCAACGCGCGGCCCGTTCGGGTTATCGCTTCTCGGCCTTTTGGCTAAGATCAAGTGTAGTATCTGTTCTTATCAGTTTAATATCTGATACGTCCCCTATCTGGGGACCATATATTAAATGGATTTTTAGAACAGGGAGATGGAAATAGAGCTTGCTCTGTCCACTCCACGCATTGACCTGGTATTGCAGTATTTCCAGGACCGGTGCACCCTTTCCTTATGTGTTGACTAAAAGCAGATTCCAAAAGTGTTTTTTGTCTTTGCTATTGTTTCTGTCTTTCTGAAGGGATCTCCCCTTTTAATCCCATTATTTCAACACCTGTTGGACAATGCATGAGTGATAATGAGCTCATTGATTAAATGCAATTAATGAATAGATTGCCACCTCTTGTTGTGTGTCGTCTGTGTTTCTGTGTTTCCGGCATTTCACATTGGAACACCTCATTCACCTTCCTTGTCTTCTCTCCGCCCTCCCTTTTAGGTAAGTTAAAGAGCTGCACCTGAGCCAGCCACTGATTGATTGATTGATTGATTGATTGATTGATTGATTGATTGATTGATTGATGCAGCACAACAGTCAAATAGTGGAGTGGAGTAGGGGAACAGCAAACAGCCAATAAAGCAGCCCGCCCGCTCGCCTGCCCGCCACAATGGACCTACCTGTGTACACTAGATGGATGTGATGGAATGTACTGTCGTCCCTACATTTCAAGAAGAAGTAAGAATTGCAGTTGCAACAAAGCCTTGCTTGCCTACAAAGAGAGCAGCAATTTGGATTTGTTACTATGTTACCTAGAAGAATAACAAACTGTGCAAGGATGGAGGTTGTAGGAGCAAGGAGAAGTTGTCTGTAAAGTTGGTGGATGCCTATTTTCCATTTTGCAGTCCCTTGTCTCCCTCTTGTGGCCTCCTGGAGGCAACTAGCTGTGCAAAAAAAAGACAGCCTGGCGGCCGGCTGTTGCAGTGTTGCCCTCTCAGGCAACACTGAGTGACTGACTGAGCCTCACCATCTTATATAAAGTTCAGACGGAACTTTGCACGTGTCATAGTGGAGCCCTCAGGATTCCAGAGCCAGCTTTCTGACATCATAATGGGGCCTCAGAGATAAAAGCCTGGGCCCAGGCAGTGTTGGTCAGTGCTGCTCAGCAGGCAGCACTGGACTGGACTGGATTACAGCTGATACAAGGTGTGAAGGAACAAGGGGTGGCTGTGGGCATGCACTTGCTGCCGCTGCCAGTGTTTATCTGCATGGCAGCAGGGCATTTGGGCGTTGCCAGGAAGGCGTTTTTATGTAGATTCCTCCTCTTTCAGCACTGCATTGTGGTGCAAGCAAAAGAAGCAAATCCTGTCTGGCTTCCTCTCCGGCCTTTATTCACCTCCCGTGTAGCTGTGAGTGTGTGAGCCTGCAGGGCCCCATGGAATTGCCTAGAAGTAGGCTGAATCGCTGCAAGGGCTGAACAGCAGTATCGGGCAGGCTCGGGCAACGCGCGGCCCGTTCGGGTTATCGCTTCTCGGCCTTTTGGCAAGATCAGGTGTAGTATTTCTGCATCTGGTTTTGTTGGGAGGTGTCCGGGGTACCCTGCTCCTTGGCCTTGGGGGATCGTCTCTTTTCACAGAGAGACTTCACCCCCTTGCTGCTATTTGGGGAGTGGGCTTAGCCCCCGGACAACGAGTTGCGATCGCGCCTTACCCAAAAGGTCAACCGACCTTGAGGCGTTTTCCTAAGAGCGTTCCGAGGGCGTTTATCGGGCTTCGTAGGTGTCTGGGGTACCCTAATCCTTGGCCTTGGGGGAGGGTTCCACTTAATTGTGGAATCTGAGCCCTTGCTGCTATAAGGGACAGGCTTAGCCCCCAGGCACTGAAAATGCCATTTACATTTGGTTTCGCATCCGGGGACACCCGGTTGCGCCAGTCCGTCCGCATTGAGGTGGAAGAAGGCCATCGTCAGCGGAAGAACCTTCGCTTCATTGTGGAGGTGATTCTGCTGGACTTCCTGGGGCTCAAGCGGGCGGACATCCTGTGTCTCAATGACCAGGAAAGCCGCGGTCGGTACACCATCTCCTTTACGGCCGCGGCATGCTGCGAGAATATGCACAAGAGACTATCTGATGCGGACCAGAGTGAGGAGCGGCTAAATGGACTGAACTTTTTATTCCTCTACGGGGAGGAAGAAGTCCCGCTCGTGATGTGCATGTTCAGTCCATTTGTCTCAGAGTGTGACATTGAAACCTTCCTCAGTCGTTACTGCAGGGAGGTCCGCTTCTCACACAAAATCTTGAACACCCAGAGCTTCTGGAATGGCAAAAGGAAATATTGGGTGAAGTTCCGCCAGGATCCCAATGGCATTGGAGGCTTACATCACCCACCCCAGAACTTTGCCATTGGGAAGAATCGAGGATTCTTATTTTACCCCCAGATGCCAATAGCCTGCCGGAACTGCTTGAGATATGGCCACACCAGAGAACATTGTGACCGGCCCCATGTGGTGCAGTGTAATAGGTGTGGCCAGGTTGGACACGTGGCGGCAAAATGCAGTTCCGAGGTGTTGTGCAATCTGTGCGGCATGACTGGGCATGCTTTTAAAGACTGCCCCCGCAGAGCGAAATCTGGGCCACCCAGACCAGGGCCAGAGCGGCAGTTTGCAACATGTGCAGACGCTGCTGGTAATGCCCCAAAACGAGCATTGACGACTGAGGGGTCCAGGCCAAAGTCCTTCACAGCTCCATCGGGGGGCCCACCGATGTCAGCCTCGAGGGACGGCCATAGGGATTCCACCGGGTCCAGGCAGAGCAGGAGGAATTCTGACTCTGCTGGACATAAGTTGACCGGCACCTCTGCAAACAGGTCCTCTGCTCCGCCTGCAGTGGACCCTGTTGAGGCAGTGGTTAGCGACAGGCGTCGTGCCTCCGTAGGTTCTGCAGTAGGACCCGACGCCTGTCCCAAGAGTGTGGGTATGGAGCGGAGACACTCTGTGTCAAACGAGGGCTCCATTAAGAAAACCCCAAAACATGCTGGATTGGAGCCTCGTTTTGACCATTTCCGGTCAACGGGGGGGTCGGAGCAAAGTTCCTCCACTGCGGTTGTGGAGGGGCTTGCGATGAAGGCTCCCCGTAAGCAGGCAAAGGTTGCCAAAAGTGATGGGACCTCACAGGCCCCTGTGCAGCTGCCAAGTAAAGACATCAGCAATATCTTCAGCCAGGGGCCAGAGATGGGTGAGAGCGACTTCGAGGAGATGGATAGGAGCCATTCTGCAAAGAGACAGCGAGAGGAAGAGGAGTCCGGAGTTCGGAGGAAAGCTGCCTATCGGAGTTCGGATGAGAGCAGTGTGGGGGTTGGAGCCGCCCACGTATCTGGCTCTGACCCTACCAACATTCAAGATTTATTGACCCCTCAAAAAGGGGGTCCAGATTCGCAGCTGATCTCCGAGTACGACTCTTCTGGTTCGGACTCTGACCTCAACTGAGACTATGTTGGTTCCTATCAAAGTCGCCTCACTAAATGTGAGGTCCCTAAAGGGCCCTGTTCGCAGGACTGCTTTATTTTCATTTTTAGAGACTGTGGACTTTGACCTTTGCCTGCTTCAAGAATGTGGAATCCCTAATGACTTGGAATATCAAGATCTAAAGATGGACTGGAAACTAGGCCCCTCAGTCTGGTCTGGTGGAAATGACTGTCGCTCTGCGGGGGTTGGATTGCTCTGCCGAGGTCGTTTTATCTCCATCCAAACAGTGACTGAAATCATGCCCGGCAGAGCTATTTTAATACATTTGCTTTTTAATGGAATTTTAATTCGTGTTTTAAACGTTTATGCCCCTCCTACCAAACAGGAGAGGGCAGAACTATTAGAGATTTTACCATTGTTTTGTGTTGGGTCTACCCCCCTGCTGGTGGGTGGTGATTTTAACTGTGTACGAGATGGAGAACACCGGCAGGGTGGGGATTTTAATCGAAAAATTGACCGTACTTCTTACCTGCTCAAGAATTTTATTGGTGATTTTAAATTGAAAGATTGCTGGAGGGAACTCTTGCCTGCGGACCCAGGCCCCACCTGGTCCAATGGAAGAGTGAGCTCCAGAATTGATTTTATTTTCACTTCTAATAGTTTTATTCCCAAAAAATGTTTGCTTTTAACAAATATTTTATCTGATCACAAGCTCCTTTCGGTGCACCTGGAGCTAGAGGGAGAGCAAAAAGCTTGTAGGGGTCCCTGGAGACTAAACACTACACTCCTGGAGGACCCCATCATTAAAGAGGAGTTTGTGCGGACCTACCAGTGTTGGCAGTCCCATAGAGCGCCCAGTCAGCCTATGCTACACTGGTGGGAGGGCATTAAACCCAAAATCAGAGCTTTTTTTATTCGAGCAGGTAAGAAGAAAGCAAAAGAGAAAAAACAATGGTTTTATGTTCTTAATAAACGTTTACATGTACTTTTTAAATTGAAGGAGATTGGTATGGATGTTGATGATGATATCTTAAATCTTAAAGCTGAAATAAAACATGCCATAGAAGAGAAAGGGAAACAAATAATTTTTAATTCACATGTAAAGCACCTCGAGGATGGCGAGAAGTGTTCCCGGTTCTTCTTCAAAAAGGTAATGGATAAACGAGATGTCATTTTAAACCTTGAAGGAGAAACCACTATGGTCGGCATTTTAAATTCTGCTTTTAATTTCTACCAATCTCTTTTTAACAAGAAAAATATTGATCCTTCCTTTTTAGAACATGTTCTTAATTCCCTTGATGCCAAGCTAGATATTTTAGACCAGGAAGTTTTATCCCGTAATATTACCTTGGAGGAACTTTTATTTGCTTTTAAAAGTTTTTCTAATGGGAAAGCTCCTGGGGAAGATGGTCTGCCCATCGAATTTTATCATGCTTTTTGGGAAATTTTAAAGAATGACATGTTTTTATTGTATAAGGAAGTTTTTATTACTGAAGAGCTGCCCCCTTCCTGGAGGAGGGGGATTGTGTCCTTAATTTTTAAAAAAGGTGAGAAGGACCAGTTAAAAAACTGGCGTCCTATTACTCTTTTAAACGTTGATTGTAAAATTTTAGCTAAACTAATAGCAATCCGTTTTAAACCTTTTATTCATAAATTAATCCATCCAAACCAGGTATGTGGGGTACCTGGGAGGTCAATTACTGAGTCCCTGAATATTTTACGTGACATCATTTGGTATTTTAAAGAAAGGGGTCAAAGCCTTGCTATTTTATCCTTAGATTTCGAGAAGGCTTTTGACCGGGTCTCCCATGAATATCTTTTTATGGTTCTTAAAAAGATGGCTGTTCCTGAAATTATTTTAACACGTATTAAGCTTTTATATCGATCCTGTTTTAGCCAAATTTCTATCAACGGATTTTTAACTAAAGGTGTTCCTCTTTTATCAGGGGTGAAACAGGGGTGCCCGTTGTCTCCGCTCCTTTTTATTTGTGCCATAGAACCTCTGTTCACCCTAATAAGAGATGATAAAGTCATCAGAGGCGTGCCCATACCTGGAGGAAGGGGGAACCAGGTAAAAATCCTAGGCTATATGGATGACGCCACCGTCCTATGCCCAGACGCCGCTTCTATGAGACGGGCATTGAGGAACACCGGCTTTTTTTGTGAAGCCTCTGGTTTTAAATTAAACGTTGATAAGTGTGACTGTTTTTATACTGGTGTATGGGATTCCTCTGTGACACCAGGAGTTAACATGCAGCAGGATCAGATAAAAATTTTAGGAATTGTTTTTAATCAAGAAAACGATGGGAGACCCAATTGGGATTCAGTAATTGCCAAAATGGAAAAAAAGGTTTTAATGTGGAATTTGAGAAATCTCACCATGGAGGGAAAAGTTTTAATAATTAAATCTGTTTTATTACCCATAATGCTTTATGTAGCTATGGTTTTCCCTCCAACAATTTTATATATTAAAAAAGTGACCAGGATCTGTTTTATGTTTTTATGGGGTTCCAAAATGGAAAAACTAAAACGTGATTTTATGTACAGATGTAAGGACAATGGCGGGAGAGATGTTCCTAACCTTTTTAACTTCTTTTACATTAAATACTTTTGCTTCTGTTTTAAAATGTATAATTCTGATGGTATTTTTAGCTACTTTTTAAAGTACGCTACGGGCATGATTTTTAAACGATGGTTTCGTGTCCCTTTGAATTCTCCTGTGCTTCTGTGTCCCCCAAAACAATATGCGGTGCTCGAAAAAACTGTCAGGCTCCTAGGTCTCCAAGAATTGGAGCCTGACATATTGGGGGACCAGAAAAAAGTGTCACTCTCCTGTAGGCGGCAGGAGGATACACTGGCAGTTTCAAATTTCTCACAGGCAAGGTCCAAGGTGGTGTGGCGGAACGTTTTCGGGAAATTTATGGCAAATGTGCACAAGGACCTTGCCTGGGCAATCGTTCACCAGTGCCTCCCTACTCGTGAATTCCAGCATAGGCGAGGACTGGTGGCGAGAGCCAAGTGCCCGAGAGACAGGTGTGGTGACGACGAGACGGTAATGCACCTGTTTTGGAACTGCCCATATGCACAGGAGGTTTGGAGGAAGGTAGGCCCATTGCTGAAATGGGCCTGCGGTCTTAAAGATCTTAAATTTGAATACGTGTTTTATGGTCTTTTTAACTGCCCAAGTTTTAAACAGCAAATGGTCTGTTGGATCATTTTAAACTGTTTTAAGAATGCCATCTGGAAGGTTAGGAACATTCTGCTTTTTAAACATGATTTTATTGACGTTAAAAATTGTGTGAAATATGCCCTAAGTGAAATGTATATTTATTATCTTAGGGACAAAAAGCAGCTAGGGGTAAAAGAAGCAACATCCATGTGGTGTTTGCAAATGTGGAATACCATAACATTGTAAATAAAAATGGTTTTATTCTTTTATGTCTTTTATGCCCTGTATAAATTTTATCCTGCTATTGTTCTGTACTTTTATTATAACATCTGTATTACTGGTCTTATTATTATTACTTTTGTATTCATTTAAATGTATGAATATTCATGTATTATGCTGTTGATTTTATCTTGTGGTTTCAATTTTAAAAAAAGTCTGTAAAATATATTATTTTTGCCAATAAAAAACTTTGTTGAAACCTTATCTGTTCTTATCAGTTTAATATCTGATACGTCCCCTATCTGGGGACCATATATTAAATGGATTTTTAGAACAGGGAGATGGAAATAGAGCTTGCTCTGTCCACTCCACGCATTGACCTGGTATTGCAGTATTTCCAGGACCGGTGCACCCTTTCCTTATGTGTTGACTAAAAGCAGATTCCAAAAGTGTTTTTTGTCTTTGCTATTGTTTCTGTCTTTCTGAAGGGATCTCCCCTTTTAATCCCATTATTTCAACACCTGTTGGACAATGCATGAGTGATAATGAGCTCATTGATTAAATGCAATTAATGAATAGATTGCCACCTCTTGTTGTGTGTCGTCTGTGTTTCTGTGTTTCCGGCATTTCACATTGGAACACCTCATTCACCTTCCTTGTCTTCTCTCCGCCCTCCCTTTTAGGTAAGTTAAAGAGCTGCACCTGAGCCAGCCACTGATTGATTGATTGATTGATTGATTGATTGATTGATTGATTGATTGATTGATTGATTGATGCAGCACAACAGTCAAATAGTGGAGTGGAGTAGGGGAACAGCAAACAGCCAATAAAGCAGCCCGCCCGCTCGCCTGCCCGCCACAATGGACCTACCTGTGTACACTAGATGGATGTGATGGAATGTACTGTCGTCCCTACATTTCAAGAAGAAGTAAGAATTGCAGTTGCAACAAAGCCTTGCTTGCCTACAAAGAGAGCAGCAATTTGGATTTGTTACTATGTTACCTAGAAGAATAACAAACTGTGCAAGGATGGAGGTTGTAGGAGCAAGGAGAAGTTGTCTGTAAAGTTGGTGGATGCCTATTTTCCATTTTGCAGTCCCTTGTCTCCCTCTTGTGGCCTCCTGGAGGCAACTAGCTGTGCAAAAAAAAGACAGCCTGGCGGCCGGCTGTTGCAGTGTTGCCCTCTCAGGCAACACTGAGTGACTGACTGAGCCTCACCGTCTTATATAAAGTTCAGACGGAACTTTGCACGTGTCATAGTGGAGCCCTCAGGATTCCAGAGCCAGCTTTCTGACATCATAATGGGGCCTCAGAGATAAAAGCCTGGGCCCAGGCAGTGTTGGTCAGTGCTGCTCAGCAGGCAGCACTGGACTGGACTGGATTACAGCTGATACAAGGTGTGAAGGAACAAGGGGTGGCTGTGGGCATGCACTTGCTGCCGCTGCCAGTGTTTATCTGCATGGCAGCAGGGCATTTGGGCGTTGCCAGGAAGGCGTTTTTATGTAGATTCCTCCTCTTTCAGCACTGCATTGTGGTGCAAGCAAAAGAAGCAAATCCTGTCTGGCTTCCTCTCCGGCCTTTATTCACCTCCCGTGTAGCTGTGAGTGTGTGAGCCTGCAGGGCCCCATGGAATTGCCTAGAAGTAGGCTGAATCGCTGCAAGGGCTGAACAGCAGTATCGGGCAGGCTCGGACAACGCGCGGCCCGTTCGGGTTATCGCTTCTCGGCCTTTTGGCTAAGATCAAGTGTAGTATCTGTTCTTATCAGTTTAATATCTGATACGTCCCCTATCTGGGGACCATATATTAAATGGATTTTTAGAACAGGGAGATGGAAATAGAGCTTGCTCTGTCCACTCCACGCATTGACCTGGTATTGCAGTATTTCCAGGACCGGTGCACCCTTTCCTTATGTGTTGACTAAAAGCAGATTCCAAAAGTGTTTTTTGTCTTTGCTATTGTTTCTGTCTTTCTGAAGGGATCTCCCCTTTTAATCCCATTATTTCAACACCTGTTGGACAATGCATGAGTGATAATGAGCTCATTGATTAAATGCAATTAATGAATAGATTGCCACCTCTTGTTGTGTGTCGTCTGTGTTTCTGTGTTTCCGGCATTTCACATTGGAACACCTCATTCACCTTCCTTGTCTTCTCTCCGCCCTCCCTTTTAGGTAAGTTAAAGAGCTGCACCTGAGCCAGCCACTGATTGATTGATTGATTGATTGATTGATTGATTGATTGATTGATGCAGCACAACAGTCAAATAGTGGAGTGGAGTAGGGGAACAGCAAACAGCCAATAAAGCAGCCCGCCCGCTCGCCTGCCCGCCACAATGGACCTACCTGTGTACACTAGATGGATGTGATGGAATGTACGG
The DNA here is from genome assembly GCF_050947455.1 of Rhinoderma darwinii. Lineage (NCBI taxonomy): Eukaryota > Metazoa > Chordata > Amphibia > Anura > Rhinodermatidae > Rhinoderma > Rhinoderma darwinii. Next base: position 88,846 of record NW_027464061.1, read on the forward strand.
TCGTCCCTACATTTCAAGAAGAAGTAAGAATTGCAGTTGCAACAAAGCCTTGCTTGCCTACAAAGAGAGCAGCAATTTGGATTTGTTACTATGTTACCTAGAAGAATAACAAACTGTGCAAGGATGGAGGTTGTAGGAGCAAGGAGAAGTTGTCTGTAAAGTTGGTGGATGCCTATTTTCCATTTTGCAGTCCCTTGTCTCCCTCTTGTGGCCTCCTGGAGGCAACTAGCTGTGCAAAAAAAAGACAGCCTGGCGGCCGGCTGTTGCAGTGTTGCCCTCTCAGGCAACACTGAGTGACTGACTGAGCCTCACCGTCTTATATAAAGTTCAGACGGAACTTTGCACGTGTCATAGTGGAGCCCTCAGGATTCCAGAGCCAGCTTTCTGACATCATAATGGGGCCTCAGAGATAAAAGCCTGGGCCCAGGCAGTGTTTGTCAGTGCTGCTCAGCAGGCAGCACTGGACTGGACTGGATTACAGCTGATACAAGGTGTGAAGGAACAAGGGGTGGCTGTGGGCATGCACTTGCTGCCGCTGCCAGTGTTTATCTGCATGGCAGCAGGGCATTTGGGCGTTGCCAGGAAGGCGTTTTTATGTAGATTCCTCCTCTTTCAGCACTGCATTGTGGTGCAAGCAAAAGAAGCAAATCCTGTCTGGCTTCCTCTCCGGCCTTTATTCACCTCCCGTGTAGCTGTGAGTGTGTGAGCCTGCAGGGCCCCATGGAATTGCCTAGAAGTAGGCTGAATCGCTGCAAGGGCTGAACAGCAGTATCGGGCAGGCTCGGGCAACGCGCGGCCCGTTCGGGTTATCGCTTCTCGGCCTTTTGGCTAAGATCAAGTGTAGTATCTGTTCTTATCAGTTTAATATCTGATACGTCCCCTATCTGGGGACCATATAGTAAATGGATTTTTAGAACAGGGAGATGGAAATAGAGCTTGCTCTGTCCACTCCACGCATTGACCTGGTATTGCAGTATTTCCAGGACCGGTGCACCCTTTCCTTATGTGTTGACTAAAAGCAGATTCCAAAAGTGTTTTTTGTCTTTGCTATTGTTTCTGTCTTTCTGAAGGGATCTCCCCTTTTAATCCCATTATTTCAACACCTGTTGGACAATGCATGAGTGATAATGAGCTCATTGATTAAATGCAATTAATGAATAGATTGCCACCTCTTGTTGTGTGTCGTCTGTGTTTCTGTGTTTCCGGCATTTCACATTGGAACACCTCATTCACCTTCCTTGTCTTCTCTCCGCCCTCCCTTTTAGGTAAGTTAAAGAGCTGCACCTGAGCCAGCCACTGATTGATTGATTGATTGATTGATTGATTGATTGATTGATGCAGCACAACAGTCAAATAGTGGAGTGGAGTAGGGGAACAGCAAACAGCCAATAAAGCAGCCCGCCCGCTCGCCTGCCCGCCACAATGGACCTACCTGTGTACACTAGATGGATGTGATGGAATGTACTGTCGTCCCTACATTTCAAGAAGAAGTAAGAATTGCAGTTGCAACAAAGCCTTGCTTGCCTACAAAGAGAGCAGCAATTTGGATTTGTTACTATGTTACCTAGAAGAATAACAAACTGTGCAAGGATGGAGGTTGTAGGAGCAAGGAGAAGTTGTCTGTAAAGTTGGTGGATGCCTATTTTCCATTTTGCAGTCCCTTGTCTCCCTCTTGTGGCCTCCTGGAGGCAACTAGCTGTGCAAAAAAAAGACAGCCTGGCGGCCGGCTGTTGCAGTGTTGCCCTCTCAGGCAACACTGAGTGACTGACTGAGCCTCACCGTCTTATATAAAGTTCAGACGGAACTTTGCACGTGTCATAGTGGAGCCCTCAGGATTCCAGAGCCAGCTTTCTGACATCATAATGGGGCCTCAGAGATAAAAGCCTGGGCCCAGGCAGTGTTGGTCAGTGCTGCTCAGCAGGCAGCACTGGACTGGACTGGATTACAGCTGATACAAGGTGTGAAGGAACAAGGGGTGGCTGTGGGCATGCACTTGCTGCCGCTGCCAGTGTTTATCTGCATGGCAGCAGGGCATTTGGGCGTTGCCAGGAAGGCGTTTTTATGTAGATTCCTCCTCTTTCAGCACTGCATTGTGGTGCAAGCAAAAGAAGCAAATCCTGTCTGGCTTCCTCTCCGGCCTTTATTCACCTCCCGTGTAGCTGTGAGTGTGTGAGCCTGCAGGGCCCCATGGAATTGCCTAGAAGTAGGCTGAATCGCTGCAAGGGCTGAACAGCAGTATCGGGCAGGCTCGGGCAACGCGCGGCCCGTTCGGGTTATCGCTTCTCGGCCTTTTGGCTAAGATCAAGTGTAGTATCTGTTCTTATCAGTTTAATATCTGATACGTCCCCTATCTGGGGACCATATATTAAATGGATTTTTAGAACAGGGAGATGGAAATAGAGCTTGCTCTGTCCACTCCACGCATTGACCTGGTATTGCAGTATTTCCAGGACCGGTGCACCCTTTCCTTATGTGTTGACTAAAAGCAGATTCCAAAAGTGTTTTTTGTCTTTGCTATTGTTTCTGTCTTTCTGAAGGGATCTCCCCTTTTAATCCCATTATTTCAACACCTGTTGGACAATGCATGAGTGATAATGAGCTCATTGATTAAATGCAATTAATGAATAGATTGCCACCTCTTGTTGTGTGTCGTCTGTGTTTCTGTGTTTCCGGCATTTCACATTGGAACACCTCATTCACCTTCCTTGTCTTCTCTCCGCCCTCCCTTTTAGGTAAGTTAAAGAGCTGCACCTGAGCCAGCCACTGATTGATTGATTGATTGATTGATTGATTGATTGATTGATTGATTGATTGATTGATGCAGCACAACAGTCAAATAGTGGAGTGGAGTAGGGGAACAGCAAACAGCCAATAAAGCAGCCCGCCCGCTCGCCTGCCCGCCACAATGGACCTACCTGTGTACACTAGATGGATGTGATGGAATGTACTGTCGTCCCTACATTTCAAGAAGAAGTAAGAATTGCAGTTGCAACAAAGCCTTGCTTGCCTACAAAGAGAGCAGCAATTTGGATTTGTTACTATGTTACCTAGAAGAATAACAAACTGTGCAAGGATGGAGGTTGTAGGAGCAAGGAGAAGTTGTCTGTAAAGTTGGTGGATGCCTATTTTCCATTTTGCAGTCCCTTGTCTCCCTCTTGTGGCCTCCTGGAGGCAACTAGCTGTGCAAAAAAAAGACAGCCTGGCGGCCGGCTGTTGCAGTGTTGCCCTCTCAGGCAACACTGAGTGACTGACTGAGCCTCACCGTCTTATATAAAGTTCAGACGGAACTTTGCACGTGTCATAGTGGAGCCCTCAGGATTCCAGAGCCAGCTTTCTGACATCATAATGGGGCCTCAGAGATAAAAGCCTGGGCCCAGGCAGTGTTGGTCAGTGCTGCTCAGCAGGCAGCACTGGACTGGACTGGATTACAGCTGATACAAGGTGTGAAGGAACAAGGGGTGGCTGTGGGCATGCACTTGCTGCCGCTGCCAGTGTTTATCTGCATGGCAGCAGGGCATTTGGGCGTTGCCAGGAAGGCGTTTTTATGTAGATTCCTCCTCTTTCAGCACTGCATTGTGGTGCAAGCAAAAGAAGCAAATCCTGTCTGGCTTCCTCTCCGGCCTTTATTCACCTCCCGTGTAGCTGTGAGTGTGTGAGCCTGCAGGGCCCCATGGAATTGCCTAGAAGTAGGCTGAATCGCTGCAAGGGCTGAACAGCAGTATCGGGCAGGCTCGGGCAACGCGCGGCCCGTTCGGGTTATCGCTTCTCGGCCTTTTGGCTAAGATCAAGTGTAGTATCTGTTCTTATCAGTTTAATATCTGATACGTCCCCTATCTGGGGACCATATATAAAATGGATTTTTAGAACAGGGAGATGGAAATAGAGCTTGCTCTGTCCACTCCACGCATTGACCTGGTATTGCAGTATTTCCAGGACCGGTGCACCCTTTCCTTATGTGTTGACTAAAAGCAGATTCCAAAAGTGTTTTTTGTCTTTGCTATTGTTTCTGTCTTTCTGAAGGGATCTCCCCTTTTAATCCCATTATTTCAACACCTGTTGGACAATGCATGAGTGATAATGAGCTCATTGATTAAATGCAATTAATGAATAGATTGCCACCTCTTGTTGTGTGTCGTCTGTGTTTCTGTGTTTCCGGCATTTCACATTGGAACACCTCATTCACCTTCCTTGTCTTCTCTCCGCCCTCCCTTTTAGGTAAGTTAAAGAGCTGCACCTGAGCCAGCCACTGATTGATTGATTGATTGATTGATTGATTGATTGATTGATTGATTGATTGATTGATTGATTGATTGATTGATGCAGCACAACAGTCAAATAGTGGAGTGGAGTAGGGGAACAGCAAACAGCCAATAAAGCAGCCCGCCCGCTCGCCTGCCCGCCACAATGGACCTACCTGTGTACACTAGATGGATGTGATGGAATGTACTGTCGTCCCTACATTTCAAGAAGAAGTAAGAATTGCAGTTGCAACAAAGCCTTGCTTGCCTACAAAGAGAGCAGCAATTTGGATTTGTTACTATGTTACCTAGAAGAATAACAAACTGTGCAAGGATGGAGGTTGTAGGAGCAAGGAGAAGTTGTCTGTAAAGTTGGTGGATGCCTATTTTCCATTTTGCAGTCCCTTGTCTCCCTCTTGTGGCCTCCTGGAGGCAACTAGCTGTGCAAAAAAAAGACAGCCTGGCGGCCGGCTGTTGCAGTGTTGCCCTCTCAGGCAACACTGAGTGACTGACTGAGCCTCACCGTCTTATATAAAGTTCAGACGGAACTTTGCACGTGTCATAGTGGAGCCCTCAGGATTCCAGAGCCAGCTTTCTGACATCATAATGGGGCCTCAGAGATAAAAGCCTGGGCCCAGGCAGTGTTGGTCAGTGCTGCTCAGCAGGCAGCACTGGACTGGACTGGATTACAGCTGATACAAGGTGTGAAGGAACAAGGGGTGGCTGTGGGCATGCACTTGCTGCCGCTGCCAGTGTTTATCTGCATGGCAGCAGGGCATTTGGGCGTTGCCAGGAAGGCGTTTTTATGTAGATTCCTCCTCTTTCAGCACTGCATTGTGGTGCAAGCAAAAGAAGCAAATCCTGTCTGGCTTCCTCTCCGGCCTTTATTCACCTCCCGTGTAGCTGTGAGTGTGTGAGCCTGCAGGGCCCCATGGAATTGCCTAGAAGTAGGCTGAATCGCTGCAAGGGCTGAACAGCAGTATCGGGCAGGCTCGGGCAACGCGCGGCCCGTTCGGGTTATCGCTTCTCGGCCTTTTGGCTAAGATCAAGTGTAGTATCTGTTCTTATCAGTTTAATATCTGATACGTCCCCTATCTGGGGACCATATATTAAATGGATTTTTAGAACAGGGAGATGGAAATAGAGCTTGCTCTGTCCACTCCACGCATTGACCTGGTATTGCAGTATTTCCAGGACCGGTGCACCCTTTCCTTATGTGTTGACTAAAAGCAGATTCCAAAAGTGTTTTTTGTCTTTGCTATTGTTTCTGTCTTTCTGAAGGGATCTCCCCTTTTAATCCCATTATTTCAACACCTGTTGGACAATGCATGAGTGATAATGAGCTCATTGATTAAATGCAATTAATGAATAGATTGCCACCTCTTGTTGTGTGTCGTCTGTGTTTCTGTGTTTCCGGCATTTCACATTGGAACACCTCATTCACCTTCCTTGTCTTCTCTCCGCCCTCCCTTTTAGGTAAGTTAAAGAGCTGCACCTGAGCCAGCCACTGATTGATTGATTGATTGATTGATTGATTGATTGATGCAGCACAACAGTCAAATAGTGGAGTGGAGTAGGGGAACAGCAAACAGCCAATAAAGCAGCCCGCCCGCTCGCCTGCCCGCCACAATGGACCTACCTGTGTACACTAGATGGATGTGATGGAATGTACTGTCGTCCCTACATTTCAAGAAGAAGTAAGAATTGCAGTTGCAACAAAGCCTTGCTTGCCTACAAAGAGAGCAGCAATTTGGATTTGTTACTATGTTACCTAGAAGAATAACAAACTGTGCAAGGATGGAGGTTGTAGGAGCAAGGAGAAGTTGTCTGTAAAGTTGGTGGATGCCTATTTTCCATTTTGCAGTCCCTTGTCTCCCTCTTGTGGCCTCCTGGAGGCAACTAGCTGTGCAAAAAAAAGACAGCCTGGCGGCCGGCTGTTGCAGTGTTGCCCTCTCAGGCAACACTGAGTGACTGACTGAGCCTCACCGTCTTATATAAAGTTCAGACGGAACTTTGCACGTGTCATAGTGGAGCCCTCAGGATTCCAGAGCCAGCTTTCTGACATCATAATGGGGCCTCAGAGATAAAAGCCTGGGCCCAGGCAGTGTTGGTCAGTGCTGCTCAGCAGGCAGCACTGGACTGGACTGGATTACAGCTGATACAAGGTGTGAAGGAACAAGGGGTGGCTGTGGGCATGCACTTGCTGCCGCTGCCAGTGTTTATCTGCATGGCAGCAGGGCATTTGGGCGTTGCCAGGAAGGCGTTTTTATGTAGATTCCTCCTCTTTCAGCACTGCATTGTGGTGCAAGCAAAATAAGCAAATCCTGTCTGGCTTCCTCTCCGGCCTTTATTCACCTCCCGTGTAGCTGTGAGTGTGTGAGCCTGCAGGGCCCCATGGAATTGCCTAGAAGTAGGCTGAATCGCTGCAAGGGCTGAACAGCAGTATCGGGCAGGCTCGGGCAACGCGCGGCCCGTTCGGGTTATCGCTTCTCGGCCTTTTGGCTAAGATCAAGTGTAGTATCTGTTCTTATCAGTTTAATATCTGATACGTCCCCTATCTGGGGACCATATATTAAATGGATTTTTAGAACAGGGAGATGGAAATAGAGCTTGCTCTGTCCACTCCACGCATTGACCTGGTATTGCAGTATTTCCAGGACCGGTGCACCCTTTCCTTATGTGTTGACTAAAAGCAGATTCCAAAAGTGTTTTTTGTCTTTGCTATTGTTTCTGTCTTTCTGAAGGGATCTCCCCTTTTAATCCCATTATTTCAACACCTGTTGGACAATGCATGAGTGATAATGAGCTCATTGATTAAATGCAATTAATGAATAGATTGCCACCTCTTGTTGTGTGTCGTCTGTGTTTCTGTGTTTCCGGCATTTCACATTGGAACACCTCATTCACCTTCCTTGTCTTCTCTCCGCCCTCCCTTTTAGGTAAGTTAAAGAGCTGCACCTGAGCCAGCCACTGATTGATTGATTGATTGATTGATTGATTGATTGATTGATTGATGCAGCACAACAGTCAAATAGTGGAGTGGAGTAGGGGAACAGCAAACAGCCAATAAAGCAGCCCGCCCGCTCGCCTGCCCGCCACAATGGACCTACCTGTGTACACTAGATGGATGTGATGGAATGTACTGTCGTCCCTACATTTCAAGAAGAAGTAAGAATTGCAGTTGCAACAAAGCCTTGCTTGCCTACAAAGAGAGCAGCAATTTGGATTTGTTACTATGTTACCTAGAAGAATAACAAACTGTGCAAGGATGGAGGTTGTAGGAGCAAGGAGAAGTTGTCTGTAAAGTTGGTGGATGCCTATTTTCCATTTTGCAGTCCCTTGTCTCCCTCTTGTGGCCTCCTGGAGGCAACTAGCTGTGCAAAAAAAAGACAGCCTGGCGGCCGGCTGTTGCAGTGTTGCCCTCTCAGGCAACACTGAGTGACTGACTGAGCCTCACCGTCTTATATAAAGTTCAGACGGAACTTTGCACGTGTCATAGTGGAGCCCTCAGGATTCCAGAGCCAGCTTTCTGACATCATAATGGGGCCTCAGAGATAAAAGCCTGGGCCCAGGCAGTGTTGGTCAGTGCTGCTCAGCAGGCAGCACTGGACTGGACTGGATTACAGCTGATACAAGGTGTGAAGGAACAAGGGGTGGCTGTGGGCATGCACTTGCTGCCGCTGCCAGTGTTTATCTGCATGGCAGCAGGGCATTTGGGCGTTGCCAGGAAGGCGTTTTTATGTAGATTCCTCCTCTTTCAGCACTGCATTGTGGTGCAAGCAAAAGAAGCAAATCCTGTCTGGCTTCCTCTCCGGCCTTTATTCACCTCCCGTGTAGCTGTGAGTGTGTGAGCCTGCAGGGCCCCATGGAATTGCCTAGAAGTAGGCTGAATCGCTGCAAGGGCTGAACAGCAGTATCGGGCAGGCTCGGGCAACGCGCGGCCCGTTCGGGTTATCGCTTCTCGGCCTTTTGGCTAAGATCAAGTGTAGTATCTGTTCTTATCAGTTTAATATCTGATACGTCCCCTATCTGGGGACCATATATTAAATGGATTTTTAGAACAGGGAGATGGAAATAGAGCTTGCTCTGTCCACTCCACGCATTGACCTGGTATTGCAGTATTTCCAGGACCGGTGCACCCTTTCCTTATGTGTTGACTAAAAGCAGATTCCAAAAGTGTTTTTTGTCTTTGCTATTGTTTCTGTCTTTCTGAAGGGATCTCCCCTTTTAATCCCATTATTTCAACACCTGTTGGACAATGCATGAGTGATAATGAGCTCATTGATTAAATGCAATTAATGAATAGATTGCCACCTCTTGTTGTGTGTCGTCTGTGTTTCTGTGTTTCCGGCATTTCACATTGGAACACCTCATTCACCTTCCTTGTCTTCTCTCCGCCCTCCCTTTTAGGTAAGTTAAAGAGCTGCACCTGAGCCAGCCACTGATTGATTGATTGATTGATTGATTGATTGATTGATTGATTGATTGATTGATGCAGCACAACAGTCAAATAGTGGAGTGGAGTAGGGGAACAGCAAACAGCCAATAAAGCAGCCCGCCCGCTCGCCTGCCCGCCATAATGGACCTACCTGTGTACACTAGATGGATGTGATGGAATGTACTGTCGTCCCTACATTTCAAGAAGAAGTAAGAATTGCAGTTGCAACAAAGCCTTGCTTGCCTACAAAGAGAGCAGCAATTTGGATTTGTTACTATGTTACCTAGAAGAATAACAAACTGTGCAAGGATGGAGGTTGTAGGAGCAAGGAGAAGTTGTCTGTAAAGTTGGTGGATGCCTATTTTCCATTTTGCAGTCCCTTGTCTCCCTCTTGTGGCCTCCTGGAGGCAACTAGCTGTGCAAAAAAAAGACAGCCTGGCGGCCGGCTGTTGCAGTGTTGCCCTCTCAGGCAACACTGAGTGACTGACTGAGCCTCACCGTCTTATATAAAGTTCAGACGGAACTTTGCACGTGTCATAGTGGAGCCCTCAGGATTCCAGAGCCAGCTTTCTGACATCATAATGGGGCCTCAGAGATAAAAGCCTGGGCCCAGGCAGTGTTGGTCAGTGCTGCTCAGCAGGCAGCACTGGACTGGACTGGATTACAGCTGATACAAGGTGTGAAGGAACAAGGGGTGGCTGTGGGCATGCACTTGCTGCCGCTGCCAGTGTTTATCTGCATGGCAGCAGGGCATTTGGGCGTTGCCAGGAAGGCGTTTTTATGTAGATTCCTCCTCTTTCAGCACTGCATTGTGGTGCAAGCAAAAGAAGCAAATCCTGTCTGGCTTCCTCTCCGGCCTTTATTCACCTCCCGTGTAGCTGTGAGTGTGTGAGCCTGCAGGGCCCCATGGAATTGCCTAGAAGTAGGCTGAATCGCTGCAAGGGCTGAACAGCAGTATCGGGCAGGCTCGGGCAACGCGCGGCCCGTTCGGGTTATCGCTTCTCGGCCTTTTGGCTAAGATCAAGTGTAGTATCTGTTCTTATCAGTTTAATATCTGATACGTCCCCTATCTGGGGACCATATATTAAATGGATTTTTAGAAGAGGGAGATGGAAATAGAGCTTGCTCTGTCCACTCCACGCATTGACCTGGTATTGCAGTATTTCCAGGACCGGTGCACCCTTTCCTTATGTGTTGACTAAAAGCAGATTCCAAAAGTGTTTTTTGTCTTTGCTATTGTTTCTGTCTTTCTGAAGGGATCTCCCCTTTTAATCCCATTATTTCAACACCTGTTGGACAATGCATGAGTGATAATGAGCTCATTGATTAAATGCAATTAATGAATAGATTGCCACCTCTTGTTGTGTGTCGTCTGTGTTTCTGTGTTTCCGGCATTTCACATTGGAACACCTCATTCACCTTCCTTGTCTTCTCTCCGCCCTCCCTTTTAGGTAAGTTAAAGAGCTGCACCTGAGCCAGCCACTGATTGATTGATTGATTGATTGATTGATTGATTGATTGATTGATTGATTGATTGATTGATTGATGCAGCACAACAGTCAAATAGTGGAGTGGAGTAGGGGAACAGCAAACAGCCAATAAAGCAGCCCGCCCGCTCGCCTGCCCGCCACAATGGACCTACCTGTGTACACTAGATGGATGTGATGGAATGTACTGTCGTCCCTACATTTCAAGAAGAAGTAAGAATTGCAGTTGCAACAAAGCCTTGCTTGCCTACAAAGAGAGCAGCAATTTGGATTTGTTACTATGTTACCTAGAAGAATAACAAACTGTGCAAGGATGGAGGTTGTAGGAGCAAGGAGAAGTTGTCTGTAAAGTTGGTGGATGCCTATTTTCCATTTTGCAGTCCCTTGTCTCCCTCTTGTGGCCTCCTGGAGGCAACTAGCTGTGCAAAAAAAAGACAGCCTGGCGGCCGGCTGTTGCAGTGTTGCCCTCTCAGGCAACACTGAGTGACTGACTGAGCCTCACCGTCTTATATAAAGTTCAGACGGAACTTTGCACGTGTCATAGTGGAGCCCTCAGGATTCCAGAGCCAGCTTTCTGACATCATAATGGGGCCTCAGAGATAAAAGCCTGGGCCCAGGCAGTGTTGGTCAGTGCTGCTCAGCAGGCAGCACTGGACTGGACTGGATTACAGCTGATACAAGGTGTGAAGGAACAAGGGGTGGCTGTGGGCATGCACTTGCTGCCGCTGCCAGTGTTTATCTGCATGGCAGCAGGGCATTTGGGCGTTGCCAGGAAGGCGTTTTTATGTAGATTCCTCCTCTTTCAGCACTGCATTGTGGTGCAAGCAAAAGAAGCAAATCCTGTCTGGCTTCCTCTCCGGCCTTTATTCACCTCCCGTGTAGCTGTGAGTGTGTGAGCCTGCAGGGCCCCATGGCATTGCCTAGAAGTAGGCTGAATCGCTGCAAGGGCTGAACAGCAGTATCGGGCAGGCTCGGGCAACGCGCGGCCCGTTCGGGTTATCGCTTCTCGGCCTTTTGGCTAAGATCAAGTGTAGTATCTGTTCTTATCAGTTTAATATCTGATACGTCCCCTATCTGGGGACCATATATTAAATGGATTTTTAGAACAGGGAGATGGAAATAGAGCTTGCTCTGTCCACTCCACGCATTGACCTGGTATTGCAGTATTTCCAGGACCGGTGCACCCTTTCCTTATGTGTTGACTAAAAGCAGATTCCAAAAGTGTTTTTTGTCTTTGCTATTGTTTCTGTCTTTCTGAAGGGATCTCCCCTTTTAATCCCATTATTTCAACACCTGTTGGACAATGCATGAGTGATAATGAGCTCATTGATTAAATGCAATTAATGAATAGATTGCCACCTCTTGTTGTGTGTCGTCTGTGTTTCTGTGTTTCTGGCATTTCACATTGGAACACCTCATTCACCTTCCTTGTCTTCTCTCCGCCCTCCCTTTTAGGTAAGTTAAAGAGCTGCACCTGAGCCAGCCACTGATTGATTGATTGATTGATTGATTGATTGATTGATTGATTGATTGATTGATTGATGCAGCACAACAGTCAAATAGTGGAGTGGAGTAGGGGAACAGCAAACAGCCAATAAAGCAGCCCGCCCGCTCGCCTGCCCGCCACAATGGACCTACCTGTGTACACTAGATGGATGTGATGGAATGTACTGTCGTCCCTACATTTCAAGAAGAAGTAAGAATTGCAGTTGCAACAAAGCCTTGCTTGCCTACAAAGAGAGCAGCAATTTGGATTTGTTACTATGTTACCTAGAAGAATAACAAACTGTGCAAGGATGGAGGTTGTAGGAGCAAGGAGAAGTTGTCTGTAAAGTTGGTGGATGCCTATTTTCCATTTTGCAGTCCCTTGTCTCCCTCTTGTGGCCTCCTGGAGGCAACTAGCTGTGCAAAAAAAAGACAGCCTGGCGGCCGGCTGTTGCAGTGTTGCCCTCTCAGGCAACACTGAGTGACTGACTGAGCCTCACCGTCTTATATAAAGTTCAGACGGAACTTTGCACGTGTCATAGTGGAGCCCTCAGGATTCCAGAGCCAGCTTTATGACATCATAATGGGGCCTCAGAGATAAAAGCCTGGGCCCAGGCAGTGTTGGTCAGTGCTGCTCAGCAGGCAGCACTGGACTGGACTGGATTACAGCTGATACAAGGTGTGAAGGAACAAGGGGTGGCTGTGGGCATGCACTTGCTGCCGCTGCCAGTGTTTATCTGCATGGCAGCAGGGCATTTGGGCGTTGCCAGGAAGGCGTTTTTATGTAGATTCCTCCTCTTTCAGCACTGCATTGTGGTGCAAGCAAAAGAAGCAAATCCTGTCTGGCTTCCTCTCCGGCCTTTATTCACCTCCCGTGTAGCTGTGAGTGTGTGAGCCTGCAGGGCCCCATGGAATTGCCTAGAAGTAGGCTGAATCGCTGCAAGGGCTGAACAGCAGTATCGGGCAGGCTCGGGCAACGCGCGGCCCGTTCGGGTTATCGCTTCTCGGCCTTTTGGCTAAGATCAAGTGTAGTATCTGTTCTTATCAGTTTAATATCTGATACGTCCCCTATCTGGGGACCATATATTAAATGGATTTTTAGAACAGGGAGATGGAAATAGAGCTTGCTCTGTCCACTCCACGCATTGACCTGGTATTGCAGTATTTCCAGGACCGGTGCACCCTTTCCTTATGTGTTGACTAAAAGCAGATTCCAAAAGTGTTTTTTGTCTTTGCTATTGTTTCTGTCTTTCTGAAGGGATCTCCCCTTTTAATCCCATTATTTCAACACCTGTTGGACAATGCATGAGTGATAATGAGCTCATTGATTAAATGCAATTAATGAATAGATTGCCACCTCTTGTTGTGTGTCGTCTGTGTTTCTGTGTTTCCGGCATTTCACATTGGAACACCTCATTCACCTTCCTTGTCTTCTCTCCGCCCTCCCTTTTAGGTAAGTTAAAGAGCTGCACCTGAGCCAGCCACTGATTGATTGATTGATTGATTGATTGATTGATTGATTGATTGATTGATTGATTTATTGATTGATTGATGCAGCACAACAGTCAAATAGTGGAGTGGAGTAGGGGAACAGCAAACAGCCAATAAAGCAGCCCGCCCGCTCGCCTGCCCGCCACAATGGACCTACCTGTGTACACTAGATGGATGTGATGGAATGTACTGTCGTCCCTACATTTCAAGAAGAAGTAAGAATTGCAGTTGCAACAAAGCCTTGCTTGCCTACAAAGAGAGCAGCAATTTGGATTTGTTACTATGTTACCTAGAAGAATAACAAACTGTGCAAGGATGGAGGTTGTAGGAGCAAGGAGAAGTTGTCTGTAAAGTTGGTGGATGCCTATTTTCCATTTTGCAGTCCCTTGTCTCCCTCTTGTGGCCTCCTGGAGGCAACTAGCTGTGCAAAAAAAAGACAGCCTGGCGGCCGGCTGTTGCAGTGTTGCCCTCTCAGGCAACACTGAGTGACTGACTGAGCCTCACCGTCTTATATAAAGTTCAGACGGAACTTTGCACGTGTCATAGTGGAGCCCTCAGGATTCCAGAGCCAGCTTTCTGACATCATAATGGGGCCTCAGAGATAAAAGCCTGGGCCCAGGCAGTGTTGGTCAGTGCTGCTCAGCAGGCAGCACTGGACTGGACTGGATTACAGCTGATACAAGGTGTGAAGGAACAAGGGGTGGCTGTGGGCATGCACTTGCTGCCGCTGCCAGTGTTTATCTGCATGGCAGCAGGGCATTTGGGCGTTGCCAGGAAGGCGTTTTTATGTAGATTCCTCCTCTTTCAGCACTGCATTGTGGTGCAAGCAAAAGAAGCAAATCCTGTCTGGCTTCCTCTCCGGCCTTTATTCACCTCCCGTGTAGCTGTGAGTGTGTGAGCCTGCAGGGCCCCATGGAATTGCCTAGAAGTAGGCTGAATCGCTGCAAGGGCTGAACAGCAGTATCGGGCAGGCTCGGGCAACGCGCGGCCCGTTCGGGTTATCGCTTCTCGGCCTTTTGGCTAAGATCAAGTGTAGTATCTGTTCTTATCAGTTTAATATCTGATACGTCCCCTATCTGGGGACCATATATTAAATGGATTTTTAGAACAGGGAGATGGAAATAGAGCTTGCTCTGTCCACTCCACGCATTGACCTGGTATTGCAGTATTTCCAGGACCGGTGCACCCTTTCCTTATGTGTTGACTAAAAGCAGATTCCAAAAGTGTTTTTTGTCTTTGCTATTGTTTCTGTCTTTCTGAAGGGATCTCCCCTTTTAATCCCATTATTTCAACACCTGTTGGACAATGCATGAGTGATAATGAGCTCATTGATTAAATGCAATTAATGAATAGATTGCCACCTCTTGTTGTGTGTCGTCTGTGTTTCTGTGTTTCCGGCATTTCACATTGGAACACCTCATTCACCTTCCTTGTCTTCTCTCCGCCCTCCCTTTTAGGTAAGTTAAAGAGCTGCACCTGAGCCAGCCACTGATTGATTGATTGATTGATTGATTGATTGATGCAGCACAACAGTCAAATAGTGGAGTGGAGTAGGGGAACAGCAAACAGCCAATAAAGCAGCCCGCCCGCTCGCCTGCCCGCCACAATGGACCTACCTGTGTACACTAGATGGATGTGATGGAATGTACTGTCGTCCCTACATTTCAAGAAGAAGTAAGAATTGCAGTTGCAACAAAGCCTTGCTTGCCTACAAAGAGAGCAGCAATTTGGATTTGTTACTATGTTACCTAGAAGAATAACAAACTGTGCAAGGATGTAGGTTGTAGGAGCAAGGAGAAGTTGTCTGTAAAGTTGGTGGATGCCTATTTTCCATTTTGCAGTCCCTTGTCTCCCTCTTGTGGCCTCCTGGAGGCAACTAGCTGTGCAAAAAAAAGACAGCCTGGCGGCCGGCTGTTGCAGTGTTGCCCTCTCAGGCAACACTGAGTGACTGACTGAGCCTCACCGTCTTATATAAAGTTCAGACGGAACTTTGCACGTGTCATAGTGGAGCCCTCAGGATTCCAGAGCCAGCTTTCTGACATCATAATGGGGCCTCAGAGATAAAAGCCTGGGCCCAGGCAGTGTTGGTCAGTGCTGCTCAGCAGGCAGCACTGGACTGGACTGGATTACAGCTGATACAAGGTGTGAAGGAACAAGGGGTGGCTGTGGGCATGCACTTTCTGCCGCTGCCAGTGTTTATCTGCATGGCAGCAGGGCATTTGGGCGTTGCCAGGAAGGTGTTTTTATGTAGATTCCTCCTCTTTCAGCACTGCATTGTGGTGCAAGCAAAAGAAGCAAATCCTGTCTGGCTTCCTCTCCGGCCTTTATTCACCTCCCGTGTAGCTGTGAGTGTGTGAGCCTGCAGGGCCCCATGGAATTGCCTAGAAGTAGGCTGAATCGCTGCAAGGGCTGAACAGCAGTATCGGGCAGGCTCGGGCAACGCGCGGCCCGTTCGGGTTATCGCTTCTCGGCCTTTTGGCTAAGATCAAGTGTAGTATCTGTTCTTATCAGTTTAATATCTGATACGTCCCCTATCTGGGGACCATATATTAAATGGATTTTTAGAACAGGGAGATGGAAATAGAGCTTGCTCTGTCCACTCCACGCATTGACCTGGTATTGCAGTATTTCCAGGACCGGTGCACCTTTTCCTTATGTGTTGACTAAAAGCAGATTCCAAAAGTGTTTTTTGTCTTTGCTATTGTTTCTGTCTTTCTGAAGGGATCTCCCCTTTTAATCCCATTATTTCAACACCTGTTGGACAATGCATGAGTGATAATGAGCTCATTGATTAAATGCAATTAATGAATAGATTGCCACCTCTTGTTGTGTGTCGTCTGTGTTTCTGTGTTTCCGGCATTTCACATTGGAACACCTCATTCACCTTCCTTGTCTTCTCTCCGCCCTCCCTTTTAGGTAAGTTAAAGAGCTGCACCTGAGCCAGCCACTGATTGATTGATTGATTGATTGATTGATTGATTGATTGATTGATTGATTGATTGATTGATGCAGCACAACAGTCAAATAGTGGAGTGGAGTAGGGGAACAGCAAACAGCCAATAAAGCAGCCCGCCCGCTCGCCTGCCCGCCACAATGGACCTACCTGTGTACACTAGATGGATGTGATGGAATGTACTGTCGTCCCTACATTTCAAGAAGAAGTAAGAATTGCAGTTGCAACAAAGCCTTGCTTGCCTACAAAGAGAGCAGCAATTTGGATTTGTTACTATGTTACCTAGAAGAATAACAAACTGTGCAAGGATGGAGGTTGTAGGAGCAAGGAGAAGTTGTCTGTAAAGTTGGTGGATGCCTATTTTCCATTTTGCAGTCCCTTGTCTCCCTCTTGTGGCCTCCTGGAGGCAACTAGCTGTGCAAAAAAAAGACAGCCTGGCGGCCGGCTGTTGCAGTGTTGCCCTCTCAGGCAACACTGAGTGACTGACTGAGCCTCACCGTCTTATATAAAGTTCAGACGGAACTTTGCACGTGTCATAGTGGAGCCCTCAGGATTCCAGAGCCAGCTTTCTGACATCATAATGGGGCCTCAGAGATAAAAGCCTGGGCCCAGGCAGTGTTGGTCAGTGCTGCTCAGCAGGCAGCACTGGACTGGACTGGATTACAGCTGATACAAGGTGTGAAGGAACAAGGGGTGGCTGTGGGCATGCACTTGCTGCCGCTGCCAGTGTTTATCTGCATGGCAGCAGGGCATTTGGGCGTTGCCAGGAAGGCGTTTTTATGTAGATTCCTCCTCTTTCAGCACTGCATTGTGGTGCAAGCAAAAGAAGCAAATCCTGTCTGGCTTCCTCTCCGGCCTTTATTCACCTCCCGTGTAGCTGTGAGTGTGTGAGCCTGCAGGGCCCCATGGAATTGCCTAGAAGTAGGCTGAATCGCTGCAAGGGCTGAACAGCAGTATCGGGCAGGCTCGGGCAACGCGCGGCCCGTTCGGGTTATCGCTTCTCGGCCTTTTGGCTAAGATCAAGTGTAGTATCTGTTCTTATCAGTTTAATATCTGATACGTCCCCTATCTGGGGACCATATATTAAATGGATTTTTAGAACAGGGAGATGGAAATAGAGCTTGCTCTGTCCACTCCACGCATTGACCTGGTATTGCAGTATTTCCAGGACCGGTGCACCCTTTCCTTATGTGTTGACTAAAAGCAGATTCCAAAAGTGTTTTTTGTCTTTGCTATTGTTTCTGTCTTTCTGAAGGGATCTCCCCTTTTAATCCCATTATTTCAACACCTGTTGGACAATGCATGAGTGATAATGAGCTCATTGATTAAATGCAATTAATGAATAGATTGCCACCTCTTGTTGTGTGTCGTCTGTGTTTCTGTGTTTCCGGCATTTCACATTGGAACACCTCATTCACCTTCCTTGTCTTCTCTCCGCCCTCCCTTTTAGGTAAGTTAAAGAGCTGCACCTGAGCCAGCCACTGATTGATTGATTGATTGATTGATTGATTGATTGATTGATTGATTGATTGATGCAGCACAACAGTCAAATAGTGGAGTGGAGTAGGGGAACAGCAAACAGCCAATAAAGCAGCCCGCCCGCTCGCCTGCCCGCCACAATGGACCTACCTGTGTACACTAGATGGATGTGATGGAATGTACTGTCGTCCCTACATTTCAAGAAGAAGTAAGAATTGCAGTTGCAACAAAGCCTTGCTTGCCTACAAAGAGAGCAGCAATTTGGATTTGTTACTATGTTACCTAGAAGAATAACAAACTGTGCAAGGATGGAGGTTGTAGGAGCAAGGAGAAGTTGTCTGTAAAGTTGGTGGATGCCTATTTTCCATTTTGCAGTCCCTTGTCTCCCTCTTGTGGCCTCCTGGAGGCAACTAGCTGTGCAAAAAAAAGACAGCCTGGCGGCCGGCTGTTGCAGTGTTGCCCTCTCAGGCAACACTGAGTGACTGACTGAGCCTCACCGTCTTATATAAAGTTCAGACGGAACTTTGCACGTGTCATAGTGGAGCCCTCAGGATTCCAGAGCCAGCTTTCTGACATCATAATGGGGCCTCAGAGATAAAAGCCTGGGCCCAGGCAGTGTTGGTCAGTGCTGCTCAGCAGGCAGCACTGGACTGGACTGGATTACAGCTGATACAAGGTGTGAAGGAACAAGGGGTGGCTGTGGGCATGCACTTGCTGCCGCTGCCAGTGTTTATCTGCATGGCAGCAGGGCATTTGGGCGTTGCCAGGAAGGCGTTTTTATGTAGATTCCTCCTCTTTCAGCACTGCATTGTGGTGCAAGCAAAAGAAGCAAATCCTGTCTGGCTTCCTCTCCGGCCTTTATTCACCTCCCGTGTAGCTGTGAGTGTGTGAGCCTGCAGGGCCCCATGGAATTGCCTAGAAGTAGGCTGAATCGCTGCAAGGGCTGAACAGCAGTATCGGGCAGGCTCGGGCAACGCGCGGCCCGTTCGGGTTATCGCTTCTCGGCCTTTTGGCTAAGATCAAGTGTAGTATCTGTTCTTATCAGTTTAATATCTGATACGTCCCCTATCTGGGGACCATATATTAAATGGATTTTTAGAACAGGGAGATGGAAATAGAGCTTGCTCTGTCCACTCCACGCATTGACCTGGTATTGCAGTATTTCCAGGACCGGTGCACCCTTTCCTTATGTGTTGACTAAAAGCAGATTCCAAAAGTGTTTTTTGTCTTTGCTATTGTTTCTGTCTTTCTGAAGGGATCTCCCCTTTTAATCCCATTATTTCAACACCTGTTGGACAATGCATGAGTGATAATGAGCTCATTGATTAAATGCAATTAATGAATAGATTGCCACCTCTTGTTGTGTGTCGTCTGTGTTTCTGTGTTTCCGGCATTTCACATTGGAACACCTCATTCACCTTCCTTGTCTTCTCTCCGCCCTTTTAGGTAAGTTAAAGAGCTGCACCTGAGCCAGCCACTGATTGATTGATTGATTGATTGATTGATTGATTGATTGATTGATTGATGCAGCACAACAGTCAAATAGTGGAGTGGAGTAGGGGAACAGCAAACAGCCAATAAAGCAGCCCGCCCGCTCGCCTGCCCGCCACAATGGACCTACCTGTGTACACTAGATGGATGTGATGGAATGTACTGTCGTCCCTACATTTCAAGAAGAAGTAAGAATTGCAGTTGCAACAAAGCCTTGCTTGCCTACAAAGAGAGCAGCAATTTGGATTTGTTACTATGTTACCTAGAAGAATAACAAACTGTGCAAGGATGGAGGTTGTAGGAGCAAGGAGAAGTTGTCTGTAAAGTTGGTGGATGCCTATTTTCCATTTTGCAGTCCCTTGTCTCCCTCTTGTGGCCTCCTGGAGGCAACTAGCTGTGCAAAAAAAAGACAGCCTGGCGGCCGGCTGTTGCAGTGTTGCCCTCTCAGGCAACACTGAGTGACTGACTGAGCCTCACCGTCTTATATAAAGTTCAGACGGAACTTTGCACGTGTCATAGTGGAGCCCTCAGGATTCCAGAGCCAGCTTTCTGACATCATAATGGGGCCTCAGAGATAAAAGCCTGGGCCCAGGCAGTGTTGGTCAGTGCTGCTCAGCAGGCAGCACTGGACTGGACTGGATTACAGCTGATACAAGGTGTGAAGGAACAAGGGGTGGCTGTGGGCATGCACTTGCTGCCGCTGCCAGTGTTTATCTGCATGGCAGCAGGGCATTTGGGCGTTGCCAGGAAGGCGTTTTTATGTAGATTCCTCCTCTTTCAGCACTGCATTGTGGTGCAAGCAAAAGAAGCAAATCCTGTCTGGCTTCCTCTCCGGCCTTTATTCACCTCCCGTGTAGCTGTGAGTGTGTGAGCCTGCAGGGCCCCATGGAATTGCCTAGAAGTAGGCTGAATCGCTGCAAGGGCTGAACAGCAGTATCGGGCAGGCTCGGGCAACGCGCGGCCCGTTCGGGTTATCGCTTCTCGGCCTTTTGGCTAAGATCAAGTGTAGTATCTGTTCTTATCAGTTTAATATCTGATACGTCCCCTATCTGGGGACCATATATTAAATGGATTTTTAGAACAGGGAGATGGAAATAGAGCTTGCTCTGTCCACTCCACGCATTGACCTGGTATTGCAGTATTTCCAGGACCGGTGCACCCTTTCCTTATGTGTTGACTAAAAGCAGATTCCAAAAGTGTTTTTTGTCTTTGCTATTGTTTCTGTCTTTCTGAAGGGATCTCCCCTTTTAATCCCATTATTTCAACACCTGTTGGACAATGCATGAGTGATAATGAGCTCATTGATTAAATGCAATTAATGAATAGATTGCCACCTCTTGTTGTGTGTCGTCTGTGTTTCTGTGTTTCCGGCATTTCACATTGGAACACCTCATTCACCTTCCTTGTCTTCTCTCCGCCCTCCCTTTTAGGTAAGTTAAAGAGCTGCACCTGAGCCAGCCACTGATTGATTGATTGATTGATTGATTGATTGATTGATTGATTGATTGATTGATTGATGCAGCACAACAGTCAAATAGTGGAGTGGAGTAGGGGAACAGCAAACAGCCAATAAAGCAGCCCGCCCGCTCGCCTGCCCGCCACAATGGACCTACCTGTGTACACTAGATGGATGTGATGGAATGTACTGTCGTCCCTACATTTCAAGAAGAAGTAAGAATTGCAGTTGCAACAAAGCCTTGCTTGCCTACAAAGAGAGCAGCAATTTGGATTTGTTACTATGTTACCTAGAAGAATAACAAACTGTGCAAGGATGGAGGTTGTAGGAGCAAGGAGAAGTTGTCTGTAAAGTTGGTGGATGCCTATTTTCCATTTTGCAGTCCCTTGTCTCCCTCTTGTGGCCTCCTGGAGGCAACTAGCTGTGCAAAAAAAAGACAGCCTGGCGGCCGGCTGTTGCAGTGTTGCCCTCTCAGGCAACACTGAGTGACTGACTGAGCCTCACCGTCTTATATAAAGTTCAGACGGAACTTTGCACGTGTCATAGTGGAGCCCTCAGGATTCCAGAGCCAGCTTTCTGACATCATAATGGGGCCTCAGAGATAAAAGCCTGGGCCCAGGCAGTGTTGGTCAGTGCTGCTCAGCAGGCAGCACTGGACTGGACTGGATTACAGCTGATACAAGGTGTGAAGGAACAAGGGGTGGCTGTGGGCATGCACTTGCTGCCGCTGCCAGTGTTTATCTGCATGGCAGCAGGGCATTTGGGCGTTGCCAGGAAGGCGTTTTTATGTAGATTCCTCCTCTTTCAGCACTGCATTGTGGTGCAAGCAAAAGAAGCAAATCCTGTCTGGCTTCCTCTCCGGCCTTTATTCACCTCCCGTGTAGCTGTGAGTGTGTGAGCCTGCAGGGCCCCATGGAATTGCCTAGAAGTAGGCTGAATCGCTGCAAGGGCTGAACAGCAGTATCGGGCAGGCTCGGGCAACGCGCGGCCCGTTCGGGTTATCGCTTCTCGGCCTTTTGGCTAAGATCAAGTGTAGTATCTGTTCTTATCAGTTTAATATCTGATACGTCCCCTATCTGGGGACCATATATTAAATGGATTTTTAGAACAGGGAGATGGAAATAGAGCTTGCTCTGTCCACTCCACGCATTGACCTGGTATTGCAGTATTTCCAGGACCGGTGCACCCTTTCCTTATGTGTTGACTAAAAGCAGATTCCAAAAGTGTTTTTTGTCTTTGCTATTGTTTCTGTCTTTCTGAAGGGATCTCCCCTTTTAATCCCATTATTTCAACACCTGTTGGACAATGCATGAGTGATAATGAGCTCATTGATTAAATGCAATTAATGAATAGATTGCCACCTCTTGTTGTGTGTCGTCTGTGTTTCTGTGTTTCCGGCATTTCACATTGGAACACCTCATTCACCTTCCTTGTCTTCTCTCCGCCCTCCCTTTTAGGTAAGTTAAAGAGCTGCACCTGAGCCAGCCACTGATTGATTGATTGATTGATTGATTGATTGATTGATTGATTGATGCAGCACAACAGTCAAATAGTGGAGTGGAGTAGGGGAACAGCAAACAGCCAATAAAGCAGCCCGCCCGCTCGCCTGCCCGCCACAATGGACCTACCTGTGTACACTAGATGGATGTGATGGAATGTACTGTCGTCCCTACATTTCAAGAAGAAGTAAGAATTGCAGTTGCAACAAAGCCTTGCTTGCCTACAAAGAGAGCAGCAATTTGGATTTGTTACTATGTTACCTAGAAGAATAACAAACTGTGCAAGGATGGAGGTTGTAGGAGCAAGGAGAAGTTGTCTGTAAAGTTGGTGGATGCCTATTTTCCATTTTGCAGTCCCTTGTCTCCCTCTTGTGGCCTCCTGGAGGCAACTAGCTGTGCAAAAAAAAGACAGCCTGGCGGCCGGCTGTTGCAGTGTTGCCCTCTCAGGCAACACTGAGTGACTGACTGAGCCTCACCGTCTTATATAAAGTTCAGACGGAACTTTGCACGTGTCATAGTGGAGCCCTCAGGATTCCAGAGCCAGCTTTCTGACATCATAATGGGGCCTCAGAGATAAAAGCCTGGGCCCAGGCAGTGTTGGTCAGTGCTGCTCAGCAGGCAGCACTGGACTGGACTGGATTACAGCTGATACAAGGTGTGAAGGAACAAGGGGTGGCTGTGGGCATGCACTTGCTGCCGCTGCCAGTGTTTATCTGCATGGCAGCAGGGCATTTGGGCGTTGCCAGGAAGGCGTTTTTATGTAGATTCCTCCTCTTTCAGCACTGCATTGTGGTGCAAGCAAAAGAAGCAAATCCTGTCTGGCTTCCTCTCCGGCCTTTATTCACCTCCCGTGTAGCTGTGAGTGTGTGAGCCTGCAGGGCCCCATGGAATTGCCTAGAAGTAGGCTGAATCGCTGCAAGGGCTGAACAGCAGTATCGGGCAGGCTCGGGCAACGCGCGGCCCGTTCGGGTTATCGCTTCTCGGCCTTTTGGCTAAGATCAAGTGTAGTATCTGTTCTTATCAGTTTAATATCTGATACGTCCCCTATCTGGGGACCATATATTAAATGGATTTTTAGAACAGGGAGATGGAAATAGAGCTTGCTCTGTCCACTCCACGCATTGACCTGGTATTGCAGTATTTCCAGGACCGGTGCACCCTTTCCTTATGTGTTGACTAAAAGCAGATTCCAAAAGTGTTTTTTGTCTTTGCTATTGTTTCTGTCTTTCTGAAGGGATCTCCCCTTTTAATCCCATTATTTCAACACCTGTTGGACAATGCATGAGTGATAATGAGCTCATTGATTAAATGCAATTAATGAATAGATTGCCACCTCTTGTTGTGTGTCGTCTGTGTTTCTGTGTTTCCGGCATTTCACATTGGAACACCTCATTCACCTTCCTTGTCTTCTCTCCGCCCTCCCTTTTAGGTAAGTTAAAGAGCTGCACCTGAGCCAGCCACTGATTGATTGATTGATTGATTGATTGATTGATTGATTGATTGATTGATGCAGCACAACAGTCAAATAGTGGAGTGGAGTAGGGGAACAGCAAACAGCCAATAAAGCAGCCCGCCCGCTCGCCTGCCCGCCACAATGGACCTACCTGTGTACACTAGATGGATGTGATGGAATGTACTGTCGTCCCTACATTTCAAGAAGAAGTAAGAATTGCAGTTGCAACAAAGCCTTGCTTGCCTACAAAGAGAGCAGCAATTTGGATTTGTTACTATGTTACCTAGAAGAATAACAAACTGTGCAAGGATGGAGGTTGTAGGAGCAAGGAGAAGTTGTCTGTAAAGTTGGTGGATGCCTATTTTCCATTTTGCAGTCCCTTGTCTCCCTCTTGTGGCCTCCTGGAGGCAACTAGCTGTGCAAAAAAAAGACAGCCTGGCGGCCGGCTGTTGCAGTGTTGCCCTCTCAGGCAACACTGAGTGACTGACTGAGCCTCACCGTCTTATATAAAGTTCAGACGGAACTTTGCACGTGTCATAGTGGAGCCCTCAGGATTCCAGAGCCAGCTTTCTGACATCATAATGGGGCCTCAGAGATAAAAGCCTGGGCCCAGGCAGTGTTGGTCAGTGCTGCTCAGCAGGCAGCACTGGACTGGACTGGATTACAGCTGATACAAGGTGTGAAGGAACAAGGGGTGGCTGTGGGCATGCACTTGCTGCCGCTGCCAGTGTTTATCTGCATGGCAGCAGGGCATTTGGGCGTTGCCAGGAAGGCGTTTTTATGTAGATTCCTCCTCTTTCAGCACTGCATTGTGGTGCAAGCAAAAGAAGCAAATCCTGTCTGGCTTCCTCTCCGGCCTTTATTCACCTCCCGTGTAGCTGTGAGTGTGTGAGCCTGCAGGGCCCCATGGAATTGCCTAGAAGTAGGCTGAATCGCTGCAAGGGCTGAACAGCAGTATCGGGCAGGCTCGGGCAACGCGCGGCCCGTTCGGGTTATCGCTTCTCGGCCTTTTGGCTAAGATCAAGTGTAGTATCTGTTCTTATCAGTTTAATATCTGATACGTCCCCTATCTGGGGACCATATATTAAATGGATTTTTAGAACAGGGAGATGGAAATAGAGCTTGCTCTGTCCACTCCACGCATTGACCTGGTATTGCAGTATTTCCAGGACCGGTGCACCCTTTCCTTATGTGTTGACTAAAAGCAGATTCCAAAAGTGTTTTTTGTCTTTGCTATTGTTTCTGTCTTTCTGAAGGGATCTCCCCTTTTAATCCCATTATTTCAACACCTGTTGGACAATGCATGAGTGATAATGAGCTCATTGATTAAATGCAATTAATGAATAGATTGCCACCTCTTGTTGTGTGTCGTCTGTGTTTCTGTGTTTCCGGCATTTCACATTGGAACACCTCATTCACCTTCCTTGTCTTCTCTCCGCCCTCCCTTTTAGGTAAGTTAAAGAGCTGCACCTGAGCCAGCCACTGATTGATTGATTGATTGATTGATTGATTGATTGATTGATTGATTGATTGATGCAGCACAACAGTCAAATAGTGGAGTGGAGTAGGGGAACAGCAAACAGCCAATAAAGCAGCCCGCCCGCTCGCCTGCCCGCCACAATGGACCTACCTGTGTACACTAGATGGATGTGATGGAATGTACTGTCGTCCCTACATTTCAAGAAGAAGTAAGAATTGCAGTTGCAACAAAGCCTTGCTTGCCTACAAAGAGAGCAGCAATTTGGATTTGTTACTATGTTACCTAGAAGAATAACAAACTGTGCAAGGATGGAGGTTGTAGGAGCAAGGAGAAGTTGTCTGTAAAGTTGGTGGATGCCTATTTTCCATTTTGCAGTCCCTTGTCTCCCTCTTGTGGCCTCCTGGAGGCAACTAGCTGTGCAAAAAAAAGACAGCCTGGCGGCCGGCTGTTGCAGTGTTGCCCTCTCAGGCAACACTGAGTGACTGACTGAGCCTCACCGTCTTATATAAAGTTCAGACGGAACTTTGCACGTGTCATAGTGGAGCCCTCAGGATTCCAGAGCCAGCTTTCTGACATCATAATGGGGCCTCAGAGATAAAAGCCTGGGCCCAGGCAGTGTTGGTCAGTGCTGCTCAGCAGGCAGCACTGGACTGGACTGGATTACAGCTGATACAAGGTGTGAAGGAACAAGGGGTGGCTGTGGGCATGCACTTGCTGCCGCTGCCAGTGTTTATCTGCATGGCAGCAGGGCATTTGGGCGTTGCCAGGAAGGCGTTTTTATGTAGATTCCTCCTCTTTCAGCACTGCATTGTGGTGCAAGCAAAAGAAGCAAATCCTGTCTGGCTTCCTCTCCGGCCTTTATTCACCTCCCGTGTAGCTGTGAGTGTGTGAGCCTGCAGGGCCCCATGGAATTGCCTAGAAGTAGGCTGAATCGCTGCAAGGGCTGAACAGCAGTATCGGGCAGGCTCGGGCAACGCGCGGCCCGTTCGGGTTATCGCTTCTCGGCCTTTTGGCTAAGATCAAGTGTAGTATCTGTTCTTATCAGTTTAATATCTGATACGTCCCCTATCTGGGGACCATATATTAAATGGATTTTTAGAACAGGGAGATGGAAATAGAGCTTGCTCTGTCCACTCCACGCATTGACCTGGTATTGCAGTATTTCCAGGACCGGTGCACCCTTTCCTTATGTGTTGACTAAAAGCAGATTCCAAAAGTGTTTTTTGTCTTTGCTATTGTTTCTGTCTTTCTGAAGGGATCTCCCCTTTTAATCCCATTATTTCAACACCTGTTGGACAATGCATGAGTGATAATGAGCTCATTGATTAAATGCAATTAATGAATAGATTGCCACCTCTTGTTGTGTGTCGTCTGTGTTTCTGTGTTTCCGGCATTTCACATTGGAACACCTCATTCACCTTCCTTGTCTTCTCTCCGCCCTCCCTTTTAGGTAAGTTAAAGAGCTGCACCTGAGCCAGCCACTGATTGATTGATTGATTGATTGATTGATTGATGCAGCACAACAGTCAAATAGTGGAGTGGAGTAGGGGAACAGCAAACAGCCAATAAAGCAGCCCGCCCGCTCGCCTGCCCGCCACAATGGACCTACCTGTGTACACTAGATGGATGTGATGGAATGTACTGTCGTCCCTACATTTCAAGAAGAAGTAAGAATTGCAGTTGCAACAAAGCCTTGCTTGCCTACAAAGAGAGCAGCAATTTGGATTTGTTACTATGTTACCTAGAAGAATAACAAACTGTGCAAGGATGGAGGTTGTAGGAGCAAGGAGAAGTTGTCTGTAAAGTTGGTGGATGCCTATTTTCCATTTTGCAGTCCCTTGTCTCCCTCTTGTGGCCTCCTGGAGGCAACTAGCTGTGCAAAAAAAAGACAGCCTGGCGGCCGGCTGTTGCAGTGTTGCCCTCTCAGGCAACACTGAGTGACTGACTGAGCCTCACCGTCTTATATAAAGTTCAGACGGAACTTTGCACGTGTCATAGTGGAGCCCTCAGGATTCCAGAGCCAGCTTTCTGACATCATAATGGGGCCTCAGAGATAAAAGCCTGGGCCCAGGCAGTGTTGGTCAGTGCTGCTCAGCAGGCAGCACTGGACTGGACTGGATTACAGCTGATACAAGGTGTGAAGGAACAAGGGGTGGCTGTGGGCATGCACTTGCTGCCGCTGCCAGTGTTTATCTGCATGGCAGCAGGGCATTTGGGCGTTGCCAGGAAGGCGTTTTTATGTAGATTCCTCCTCTTTCAGCACTGCATTGTGGTGCAAGCAAAAGAAGCAAATCCTGTCTGGCTTCCTCTCCGGCCTTTATTCACCTCCCGTGTAGCTGTGAGTGTGTGAGCCTGCAGGGCCCCATGGAATTGCCTAGAAGTAGGCTGAATCGCTGCAAGGGCTGAACAGCAGTATCGGGCAGGCTCGGGCAACGCGCGGCCCGTTCGGGTTATCGCTTCTCGGCCTTTTGGCTAAGATCAAGTGTAGTATCTGTTCTTATCAGTTTAATATCTGATACGTCCCCTATCTGGGGACCATATATTAAATGGATTTTTAGAACAGGGAGATGGAAATAGAGCTTGCTCTGTCCACTCCACGCATTGACCTGGTATTGCAGTATTTCCAGGACCGGTGCACCCTTTCCTTATGTGTTGACTAAAAGCAGATTCCAAAAGTGTTTTTTGTCTTTGCTATTGTTTCTGTCTTTCTGAAGGGATCTCCCCTTTTAATCCCATTATTTCAACACCTGTTGGACAATGCATGAGTGATAATGAGCTCATTGATTAAATGCAATTAATGAATAGATTGCCACCTCTTGTTGTGTGTCGTCTGTGTTTCTGTGTTTCCGGCATTTCACATTGGAACACCTCATTCACCTTCCTTGTCTTCTCTCCGCCCTCCCTTTTAGGTAAGTTAAAGAGCTGCACCTGAGCCAGCCACTGATTGATTGATTGATTGATTGATTGATTGATGCAGCACAACAGTCAAATAGTGGAGTGGAGTAGGGGAACAGCAAACAGCCAATAAAGCAGCCCGCCCGCTCGCCTGCCCGCCACAATGGACCTACCTGTGTACACTAGATGGATGTGATGGAATGTACTGTCGTCCCTACATTTCAAGAAGAAGTAAGAATTGCAGTTGCAACAAAGCCTTGCTTGCCTACAAAGAGAGCAGCAATTTGGATTTGTTACTATGTTACCTAGAAGAATAACAAACTGTGCAAGGATGGAGGTTGTAGGAGCAAGGAGAAGTTGTCTGTAAAGTTGGTGGATGCCTATTTTCCATTTTGCAGTCCCTTGTCTCCCTCTTGTGGCCTCCTGGAGGCAACTAGCTGTGCAAAAAAAAGACAGCCTGGCGGCCGGCTGTTGCAGTGTTGCCCTCTCAGGCAACACTGAGTGACTGACTGAGCCTCACCGTCTTATATAAAGTTCAGACGGAACTTTGCACGTGTCATAGTGGAGCCCTCAGGATTCCAGAGCCAGCTTTCTGACATCATAATGGGGCCTCAGAGATAAAAGCCTGGGCCCAGGCAGTGTTGGTCAGTGCTGCTCAGCAGGCAGCACTGGACTGGACTGGATTACAGCTGATACAAGGTGTGAAGGAACAAGGGGTGGCTGTGGGCATGCACTTGCTGCCGCTGCCAGTGTTTATCTGCATGGCAGCAGGGCATTTGGGCGTTGCCAGGAAGGCGTTTTTATGTAGATTCCTCCTCTTTCAGCACTGCATTGTGGTGCAAGCAAAAGAAGCAAATCCTGTCTGGCTTCCTCTCCGGCCTTTATTCACCTCCCGTGTAGCTGTGAGTGTGTGAGCCTGCAGGGCCCCATGGAATTGCCTAGAAGTAGGCTGAATCGCTGCAAGGGCTGAACAGCAGTATCGGGCAGGCTCGGGCAACGCGCGGCCCGTTCGGGTTATCGCTTCTCGGCCTTTTGGCTAAGATCAAGTGTAGTATCTGTTCTTATCAGTTTAATATCTGATACGTCCCCTATCTGGGGACCATATATTAAATGGATTTTTAGAACAGGGAGATGGAAATAGAGCTTGCTCTGTCCACTCCACTCATTGACCTGGTATTGCAGTATTTCCAGGACCGGTGCACCCTTTCCTTATGTGTTGACTAAAAGCAGATTCCAAAAGTGTTTTTTGTCTTTGCTATTGTTTCTGTCTTTCTGAAGGGATCTCCCCTTTTAATCCCATTATTTCAACACCTGTTGGACAATGCATGAGTGATAATGAGCTCATTGATTAAATGCAATTAATGAATAGATTGCCACCTCTTGTTGTGTGTCGTCTGTGTTTCTGTGTTTCCGGCATTTCACATTGGAACACCTCATTCACCTTCCTTGTCTTCTCTCCGCCCTCCCTTTTAGGTAAGTTAAAGAGCTGCACCTGAGCCAGCCACTGATTGATTGATTGATTGATTGATTGATTGATTGATTGATTGATTGATTGATTGATGCAGCACAACAGTCAAATAGTGGAGTGGAGTAGGGGAACAGCAAACAGCCAATAAAGCAGCCCGCCCGCTCGCCTGCCCGCCACAATGGACCTACCTGTGTACACTAGATGGATGTGATGGAATGTACTGTCGTCCCTACATTTCAAGAAGAAGTAAGAATTGCAGTTGCAACAAAGCCTTGCTTGCCTACAAAGAGAGCAGCAATTTGGATTTGTTACTATGTTACCTAGAAGAATAACAAACTGTGCAAGGATGGAGGTTGTAGGAGCAAGGAGAAGTTGTCTGTAAAGTTGGTGGATGCCTATTTTCCATTTTGCAGTCCCTTGTCTCCCTCTTGTGGCCTCCTGGAGGCAACTAGCTGTGCAAAAAAAAGACAGCCTGGCGGCCGGCTGTTGCAGTGTTGCCCTCTCAGGCAACACTGAGTGACTGACTGAGCCTCACCGTCTTATATAAAGTTCAGACGGAACTTTGCACGTGTCATAGTGGAGCCCTCAGGATTCCAGAGCCAGCTTTCTGACATCATAATGGGGCCTCAGAGATAAAAGCCTGGGCCCAGGCAGTGTTGGTCAGTGCTGCTCAGCAGGCAGCACTGGACTGGACTGGATTACAGCTGATACAAGGTGTGAAGGAACAAGGGGTGGCTGTGGGCATGCACTTGCTGCCGCTGCCAGTGTTTATCTGCATGGCAGCAGGGCATTTGGGCGTTGCCAGGAAGGCGTTTTTATGTAGATTCCTCCTCTTTCAGCACTGCATTGTGGTGCAAGCAAAAGAAGCAAATCCTGTCTGGCTTCCTCTCCGGCCTTTATTCACCTCCCGTGTAGCTGTGAGTGTGTGAGCCTGCAGGGCCCCATGGAATTGCCTAGAAGTAGGCTGAATCGCTGCAAGGGCTGAACAGCAGTATCGGGCAGGCTCGGGCAACGCGCGGCCCGTTCGGGTTATCGCTTCTCGGCCTTTTGGCTAAGATCAAGTGTAGTATCTGTTCTTATCAGTTTAATATCTGATACGTCCCCTATCTGGGGACCATATATTAAATGGATTTTTAGAACAGGGAGATGGAAATAGAGCTTGCTCTGTCCACTCCACGCATTGACCTGGTATTGCAGTATTTCCAGGACCGGTGCACCCTTTCCTTATGTGTTGACTAAAAGCAGATTCCAAAAGTGTTTTTTGTCTTTGCTATTGTTTCTGTCTTTCTGAAGGGATCTCCCCTTTTAATCCCATTATTTCAACACCTGTTGGACAATGCATGAGTGATAATGAGCTCATTGATTAAATGCAATTAATGAATAGATTGCCACCTCTTGTTGTGTGTCGTCTGTGTTTCTGTGTTTCCGGCATTTCACATTGGAACACCTCATTCACCTTCCTTGTCTTCTCTCCGCCCTCCCTTTTAGGTAAGTTAAAGAGCTGCACCTGAGCCAGCCACTGATTGATTGATTGATTGATTGATTGATTGATTGATTGATTGATGCAGCACAACAGTCAAATAGTGGAGTGGAGTAGGGGAACAGCAAACAGCCAATAAAGCAGCCCGCCCGCTCGCCTGCCCGCCACAATGGACCTACCTGTGTACACTAGATGGATGTGATGGAATGTACTGTCGTCCCTACATTTCAAGAAGAAGTAAGAATTGCAGTTGCAACAAAGCCTTGCTTGCCTACAAAGAGAGCAGCAATTTGGATTTGTTACTATGTTACCTAGAAGAATAACAAACTGTGCAAGGATGGAGGTTGTAGGAGCAAGGAGAAGTTGTCTGTAAAGTTGGTGGATGCCTATTTTCCATTTTGCAGTCCCTTGTCTCCCTCTTGTGGCCTCCTGGAGGCAACTAGCTGTGCAAAAAAAAGACAGCCTGGCGGCCGGCTGTTGCAGTGTTGCCCTCTCAGGCAACACTGAGTGACTGACTGAGCCTCACCGTCTTATATAAAGTTCAGACGGAACTTTGCACGTGTCATAGTGGAGCCCTCAGGATTCCAGAGCCAGCTTTCTGACATCATAATGGGGCCTCAGAGATAAAAGCCTGGGCCCAGGCAGTGTTGGTCAGTGCTGCTCAGCAGGCAGCACTGGACTGGACTGGATTACAGCTGATACAAGGTGTGAAGGAACAAGGGGTGGCTGTGGGCATGCACTTGCTGCCGCTGCCAGTGTTTATCTGCATGGCAGCAGGGCATTTGGGCGTTGCCAGGAAGGCGTTTTTATGTAGATTCCTCCTCTTTCAGCACTGCATTGTGGTGCAAGCAAAAGAAGCAAATCCTGTCTGGCTTCCTCTCCGGCCTTTATTCACCTCCCGTGTAGCTGTGAGTGTGTGAGCCTGCAGGGCCCCATGGAATTGCCTAGAAGTAGGCTGAATCGCTGCAAGGGCTGAACAGCAGTATCGGGCAGGCTCGGGCAACGCGCGGCCCGTTCGGGTTATCGCTTCTCGGCCTTTTGGCTAAGATCAAGTGTAGTATCTGTTCTTATCAGTTTAATATCTGATACGTCCCCTATCTGGGGACCATATATTAAATGGATTTTTAGAACAGGGAGATGGAAATAGAGCTTGCTCTGTCCACTCCACGCATTGACCTGGTATTGCAGTATTTCCAGGACCGGTGCACCCTTTCCTTATGTGTTGACTAAAAGCAGATTCCAAAAGTGTTTTTTGTCTTTGCTATTGTTTCTGTCTTTCTGAAGGGATCTCCCCTTTTAATCCCATTATTTCAACACCTGTTGGACAATGCATGAGTGATAATGAGCTCATTGATTAAATGCAATTAATGAATAGATTGCCACCTCTTGTTGTGTGTCGTCTGTGTTTCTGTGTTTCCGGCATTTCACATTGGAACACCTCATTCACCTTCCTTGTCTTCTCTCCGCCCTCCCTTTTAGGTAAGTTAAAGAGCTGCACCTGAGCCAGCCACTGATTGATTGATTGATTGATTGATTGATTGATTGATTGATTGATTGATTGATTGATGCAGCACAACAGTCAAATAGTGGAGTGGAGTAGGGGAACAGCAAACAGCCAATAAAGCAGCCCGCCCGCTCGCCTGCCCGCCACAATGGACCTACCTGTGTACACTAGATGGATGTGATGGAATGTACTGTCGTCCCTACATTTCAAGAAGAAGTAAGAATTGCAGTTGCAACAAAGCCTTGCTTGCCTACAAAGAGAGCAGCAATTTGGATTTGTTACTATGTTACCTAGAAGAATAACAAACTGTGCAAGGATGGAGGTTGTAGGAGCAAGGAGAAGTTGTCTGTAAAGTTGGTGGATGCCTATTTTCCATTTTGCAGTCCCTTGTCTCCCTCTTGTGGCCTCCTGGAGGCAACTAGCTGTGCAAAAAAAAGACAGCCTGGCGGCCGGCTGTTGCAGTGTTGCCCTCTCAGGCAACACTGAGTGACTGACTGAGCCTCACCGTCTTATATAAAGTTCAGACGGAACTTTGCACGTGTCATAGTGGAGCCCTCAGGATTCCAGAGCCAGCTTTCTGACATCATAATGGGGCCTCAGAGATAAAAGCCTGGGCCCAGGCAGTGTTGGTCAGTGCTGCTCAGCAGGCAGCACTGGACTGGACTGGATTACAGCTGATACAAGGTGTGAAGGAACAAGGGGTGGCTGTGGGCATGCACTTGCTGCCGCTGCCAGTGTTTATCTGCATGGCAGCAGGGCATTTGGGCGTTGCCAGGAAGGCGTTTTTATGTAGATTCCTCCTCTTTCAGCACTGCATTGTGGTGCAAGCAAAAGAAGCAAATCCTGTCTGGCTTCCTCTCCGGCCTTTATTCACCTCCCGTGTAGCTGTGAGTGTGTGAGCCTGCAGGGCCCCATGGAATTGCCTAGAAGTAGGCTGAATCGCTGCAAGGGCTGAACAGCAGTATCGGGCAGGCTCGGGCAACGCGCGGCCCGTTCGGGTTATCGCTTCTCGGCCTTTTGGCTAAGATCAAGTGTAGTATCTGTTCTTATCAGTTTAATATCTGATACGTCCCCTATCTGGGGACCATATATTAAATGGATTTTTAGAACAGGGAGATGGAAATAGAGCTTGCTCTGTCCACTCCACGCATTGACCTGGTATTGCAGTATTTCCAGGACCGGTGCACCCTTTCCTTATGTGTTGACTAAAAGCAGATTCCAAAAGTGTTTTTTGTCTTTGCTATTGTTTCTGTCTTTCTGAAGGGATCTCCCCTTTTAATCCCATTATTTCAACACCTGTTGGACAATGCATGAGTGATAATGAGCTCATTGATTAAATGCAATTAATGAATAGATTGCCACCTCTTGTTGTGTGTCGTCTGTGTTTCTGTGTTTCCGGCATTTCACATTGGAACACCTCATTCACCTTCCTTGTCTTCTCTCCGCCCTCCCTTTTAGGTAAGTTAAAGAGCTGCACCTGAGCCAGCCACTGATTGATTGATTGATTGATTGATTGATTGATTGATTGATTGATTGATTGATTGATGCAGCACAACAGTCAAATAGTGGAGTGGAGTAGGGGAACAGCAAACAGCCAATAAAGCAGCCCGCCCGCTCGCCTGCCCGCCACAATGGACCTACCTGTGTACACTAGATGGATGTGATGGAATGTACTGTCGTCCCTACATTTCAAGAAGAAGTAAGAATTGCAGTTGCAACAAAGCCTTGCTTGCCTACAAAGAGAGCAGCAATTTGGATTTGTTACTATGTTACCTAGAAGAATAACAAACTGTGCAAGGATGGAGGTTGAAGGAGCAAGGAGAAGTTGTCTGTAAAGTTGGTGGATGCCTATTTTCCATTTTGCAGTCCCTTGTCTCCCTCTTGTGGCCTCCTGGAGGCAACTAGCTGTGCAAAAAAAAGACAGCCTGGCGGCCGGCTGTTGCAGTGTTGCCCTCTCAGGCAACACTGAGTGACTGACTGAGCCTCACCGTCTTATATAAAGTTCAGACGGAACTTTGCACGTGTCATAGTGGAGCCCTCAGGATTCCAGAGCCAGCTTTCTGACATCATAATGGGGCCTCAGAGATAAAAGCCTGGGCCCAGGCAGTGTTGGTCAGTGCTGCTCAGCAGGCAGCACTGGACTGGACTGGATTACAGCTGATACAAGGTGTGAAGGAACAAGGGGTGGCTGTGGGCATGCACTTGCTGCCGCTGCCAGTGTTTATCTGCATGGCAGCAGGGCATTTGGGCGTTGCCAGGAAGGCGTTTTTATGTAGATTCCTCCTCTTTCAGCACTGCATTGTGGTGCAAGCAAAAGAAGCAAATCCTGTCTGGCTTCCTCTCCGGCCTTTATTCACCTCCCGTGTAGCTGTGAGTGTGTGAGCCTGCAGGGCCCCATGGAATTGCCTAGAAGTAGGCTGAATCGCTGCAAGGGCTGAACAGCAGTATCGGGCAGGCTCGGGCAACGCGCGGCCCGTTCGGGTTATCGCTTCTCGGCCTTTTGGCTAAGATCAAGTGTAGTATCTGTTCTTATCAGTTTAATATCTGATACGTCCCCTATCTGGGGACCATATATTAAATGGATTTTTAGAACAGGGAGATGGAAATAGAGCTTGCTCTGTCCACTCCACGCATTGACCTGGTATTGCAGTATTTCCAGGACCGGTGCACCCTTTCCTTATGTGTTGACTAAAAGCAGATTCCAAAAGTGTTTTTTGTCTTTGCTATTGTTTCTGTCTTTCTGAAGGGATCTCCCCTTTTAATCCCATTATTTCAACACCTGTTGGACAATGCATGAGTGATAATGAGCTCATTGATTAAATGCAATTAATGAATAGATTGCCACCTCTTGTTGTGTGTCGTCTGTGTTTCTGTGTTTCCGGCATTTCACATTGGAACACCTCATTCACCTTCCTTGTCTTCTCTCCGCCCTCCCTTTTAGGTAAGTTAAAGAGCTGCACCTGAGCCAGCCACTGATTGATTGATTGATTGATTGATTGATTGATTGATTGATTGATTGATTGATTGATGCAGCACAACAGTCAAATAGTGGAGTGGAGTAGGGGAACAGCAAACAGCCAATAAAGCAGCCCGCCCGCTCGCCTGCCCGCCACAATGGACCTACCTGTGTACACTAGATGGATGTGATGGAATGTACTGTCGTCCCTACATTTCAAGAAGAAGTAAGAATTGCAGTTGCAACAAAGCCTTGCTTGCCTACAAAGAGAGCAGCAATTTGGATTTGTTACTATGTTACCTAGAAGAATAACAAACTGTGCAAGGATGGAGGTTGTAGGAGCAAGGAGAAGTTGTCTGTAAAGTTGGTGGATGCCTATTTTCCATTTTGCAGTCCCTTGTCTCCCTCTTGTGGCCTCCTGGAGGCAACTAGCTGTGCAAAAAAAAGACAGCCTGGCGGCCGGCTGTTGCAGTGTTGCCCTCTCAGGCAACACTGAGTGACTGACTGAGCCTCACCGTCTTATATAAAGTTCAGACGGAACTTTGCACGTGTCATAGTGGAGCCCTCAGGATTCCAGAGCCAGCTTTCTGACATCATAATGGGGCCTCAGAGATAAAAGCCTGGGCCCAGGCAGTGTTGGTCAGTGCTGCTCAGCAGGCAGCACTGGACTGGACTGGATTACAGCTGATACAAGGTGTGAAGGAACAAGGGGTGGCTGTGGGCATGCACTTGCTGCCGCTGCCAGTGTTTATCTGCATGGCAGCAGGGCATTTGGGCGTTGCCAGGAAGGCGTTTTTATGTAGATTCCTCCTCTTTCAGCACTGCATTGTGGTGCAAGCAAAAGAAGCAAATCCTGTCTGGCTTCCTCTCCGGCCTTTATTCACCTCCCGTGTAGCTGTGAGTGTGTGAGCCTGCAGGGCCCCATGGAATTGCCTAGAAGTAGGCTGAATCGCTGCAAGGGCTGAACAGCAGTATCGGGCAGGCTCGGGCAACGCGCGGCCCGTTCGGGTTATCGCTTCTCGGCCTTTTGGCTAAGATCAAGTGTAGTATCTGTTCTTATCAGTTTAATATCTGATACGTCCCCTATCTGGGGACCATATATTAAATGGATTTTTAGAACAGGGAGATGGAAATAGAGCTTGCTCTGTCCACTCCACGCATTGACCTGGTATTGCAGTATTTCCAGGACCGGTGCACCCTTTCCTTATGTGTTGACTAAAAGCAGATTCCAAAAGTGTTTTTTGTCTTTGCTATTGTTTCTGTCTTTCTGAAGGGATCTCCCCTTTTAATCCCATTATTTCAACACCTGTTGGACAATGCATGAGTGATAATGAGCTCATTGATTAAATGCAATTAATGAATAGATTGCCACCTCTTGTTGTGTGTCGTCTGTGTTTCTGTGTTTCCGGCATTTCACATTGGAACACCTCATTCACCTTCCTTGTCTTCTCTCCGCCCTCCCTTTTAGGTAAGTTAAAGAGCTGCACCTGAGCCAGCCACTGATTGATTGATTGATTGATTGATTGATTGATTGATTGATTGATTGATTGATTGATGCAGCACAACAGTCAAATAGTGGAGTGGAGTAGGGGAACAGCAAACAGCCAATAAAGCAGCCCGCCCGCTCGCCTGCCCGCCACAATGGACCTACCTGTGTACACTAGATGGATGTGATGGAATGTACTGTCGTCCCTACATTTCAAGAAGAAGTAAGAATTGCAGTTGCAACAAAGCCTTGCTTGCCTACAAAGAGAGCAGCAATTTGTATTTGTTACTATGTTACCTAGAAGAATAACAAACTGTGCAAGGATGGAGGTTGTAGGAGCAAGGAGAAGTTGTCTGTAAAGTTGGTGGATGCCTATTTTCCATTTTGCAGTCCCTTGTCTCCCTCTTGTGGCCTCCTGGAGGCAACTAGCTGTGCAAAAAAAAGACAGCCTGGCGGCCGGCTGTTGCAGTGTTGCCCTCTCAGGCAACACTGAGTGACTGACTGAGCCTCACCGTCTTATATAAAGTTCAGACGGAACTTTGCACGTGTCATAGTGGAGCCCTCAGGATTCCAGAGCCAGCTTTCTGACATCATAATGGGGCCTCAGAGATAAAAGCCTGGGCCCAGGCAGTGTTGGTCAGTGCTGCTCAGCAGGCAGCACTGGACTGGACTGGATTACAGCTGATACAAGGTGTGAAGGAACAAGGGGTGGCTGTGGGCATGCACTTGCTGCCGCTGCCAGTGTTTATCTGCATGGCAGCAGGGCATTTGGGCGTTGCCAGGAAGGCGTTTTTATGTAGATTCCTCCTCTTTCAGCACTGCATTGTGGTGCAAGCAAAAGAAGCAAATCCTGTCTGGCTTCCTCTCCGGCCTTTATTCACCTCCCGTGTAGCTGTGAGTGTGTGAGCCTGCAGGGCCCCATGGAATTGCCTAGAAGTAGGCTGAATCGCTGCAAGGGCTGAACAGCAGTATCGGGCAGGCTCGGGCAACGCGCGGCCCGTTCGGGTTATCGCTTCTCGGCCTTTTGGCTAAGATCAAGTGTAGTATCTGTTCTTATCAGTTTAATATCTGATACGTCCCCTATCTGGGGACCATATATTAAATGGATTTTTAGAACAGGGAGATGGAAATAGAGCTTGCTCTGTCCACTCCACGCATTGACCTGGTATTGCAGTATTTCCAGGACCGGTGCACCCTTTCCTTATGTGTTGACTAAAAGCAGATTCCAAAAGTGTTTTTTGTCTTTGCTATTGTTTCTGTCTTTCTGAAGGGATCTCCCCTTTTAATCCCATTATTTCAACACCTGTTGGACAATGCATGAGTGATAATGAGCTCATTGATTAAATGCAATTAATGAATAGATTGCCACCTCTTGTTGTGTGTCGTCTGTGTTTCTGTGTTTCCGGCATTTCACATTGGAACACCTCATTCACCTTCCTTGTCTTCTCTCCGCCCTCCCTTTTAGGTAAGTTAAAGAGCTGCACCTGAGCCAGCCACTGATTGATTGATTGATTGATTGATTGATTGATTGATTGATGCAGCACAACAGTCAAATAGTGGAGTGGAGTAGGGGAACAGCAAACAGCCAATAAAGCAGCCCGCCCGCTCGCCTGCCCGCCACAATGGACCTACCTGTGTACACTAGATGGATGTGATGGAATGTACTGTCGTCCCTACATTTCAAGAAGAAGTAAGAATTGCAGTTGCAACAAAGCCTTGCTTGCCTACAAAGAGAGCAGCAATTTGGATTTGTTACTATGTTACCTAGAAGAATAACAAACTGTGCAAGGATGGAGGTTGTAGGAGCAAGGAGAAGTTGTCTGTAAAGTTGGTGGATGCCTATTTTCCATTTTGCAGTCCCTTGTCTCCCTCTTGTGGCCTCCTGGAGGCAACTAGCTGTGCAAAAAAAAGACAGCCTGGCGGCCGGCTGTTGCAGTGTTGCCCTCTCAGGCAACACTGAGTGACTGACTGAGCCTCACCGTCTTATATAAAGTTCAGACGGAACTTTGCACGTGTCATAGTGGAGCCCTCAGGATTCCAGAGCCAGCTTTCTGACATCATAATGGGGCCTCAGAGATAAAAGCCTGGGCCCAGGCAGTGTTGGTCAGTGCTGCTCAGCAGGCAGCACTGGACTGGACTGGATTACAGCTGATACAAGGTGTGAAGGAACAAGGGGTGGCTGTGGGCATGCACTTGCTGCCGCTGCCAGTGTTTATCTGCATGGCAGCAGGGCATTTGGGCGTTGCCAGGAAGGCGTTTTTATGTAGATTCCTCCTCTTTCAGCACTGCATTGTGGTGCAAGCAAAAGAAGCAAATCCTGTCTGGCTTCCTCTCCGGCCTTTATTCACCTCCCGTGTAGCTGTGAGTGTGTGAGCCTGCAGGGCCCCATGGAATTGCCTAGAAGTAGGCTGAATCGCTGCAAGGGCTGAACAGCAGTATCGGGCAGGCTCGGGCAACGCGCGGCCCGTTCGGGTTATCGCTTCTCGGCCTTTTGGCTAAGATCAAGTGTAGTATCTGTTCTTATCAGTTTAATATCTGATACGTCCCCTATCTGGGGACCATATATTAAATGGATTTTTAGAACAGGGAGATGGAAATAGAGCTTGCTCTGTCCACTCCACGCATTGACCTGGTATTGCAGTATTTCCAGGACCGGTGCACCCTTTCCTTATGTGTTGACTAAAAGCAGATTCCAAAAGTGTTTTTTGTCTTTGCTATTGTTTCTGTCTTTCTGAAGGGATCTCCCCTTTTAATCCCATTATTTCAACACCTGTTGGACAATGCATGAGTGATAATGAGCTCATTGATTAAATGCAATTAATGAATAGATTGCCACCTCTTGTTGTGTGTCGTCTGTGTTTCTGTGTTTCCGGCATTTCACATTGGAACACCTCATTCACCTTCCTTGTCTTCTCTCCGCCCTCCCTTTTAGGTAAGTTAAAGAGCTGCACCTGAGCCAGCCACTGATTGATTGATTGATTGATTGATTGATTGATTGATTGATTGATTGATTGATTGATTGATTGATGCAGCACAACAGTCAAATAGTGGAGTGGAGTAGGGGAACAGCAAACAGCCAATAAAGCAGCCCGCCCGCTCGCCTGCCCGCCACAATGGACCTACCTGTGTACACTAGATGGATGTGATGGAATGTACTGTCGTCCCTACATTTCAAGAAGAAGTAAGAATTGCAGTTGCAACAAAGCCTTGCTTGCCTACAAAGAGAGCAGCAACTTGGATTTGTTACTATGTTACCTAGAAGAATAACAAACTGTGCAAGGATGGAGGTTGTAGGAGCAAGGAGAAGTTGTCTGTAAAGTTGGTGGATGCCTATTTTCCATTTTGCAGTCCCTTGTCTCCCTCTTGTGGCCTCCTGGAGGCAACTAGCTGTGCAAAAAAAAGACAGCCTGGCGGCCGGCTGTTGCAGTGTTGCCCTCTCAGGCAACACTGAGTGACTGACTGAGCCTCACCGTCTTATATAAAGTTCAGAGGGAACTTTGCACGTGTCATAGTGGAGCCCTCAGGATTCCAGAGCCAGCTTTCTGACATCATAATGGGGCCTCAGAGATAAAAGCCTGGGCCCAGGCAGTGTTGGTCAGTGCTGCTCAGCAGGCAGCACTGGACTGGACTGGATTACAGCTGATACAAGGTGTGAAGGAACAAGGGGTGGCTGTGGGCATGCACTTGCTGCCGCTGCCAGTGTTTATCTGCATGGCAGCAGGGCATTTGGGCGTTGCCAGGAAGGCGTTTTTATGTAGATTCCTCCTCTTTCAGCACTGCATTGTGGTGCAAGCAAAAGAAGCAAATCCTGTCTGGCTTCCTCTCCGGCCTTTATTCACCTCCCGTGTAGCTGTGAGTGTGTGAGCCTGCAGGGCCCCATGGAATTGCCTAGAAGTAGGCTGAATCGCTGCAAGGGCTGAACAGCAGTATCGGGCAGGCTCGGGCAACGCGCGGCCCGTTCGGGTTATCGCTTCTCGGCCTTTTGGCTAAGATCAAGTGTAGTATCTGTTCTTATCAGTTTAATATCTGATACGTCCCCTATCTGGGGACCATATATTAAATGGATTTTTAGAACAGGGAGATGGAAATAGAGCTTGCTCTGTCCACTCCACGCATTGACCTGGTATTGCAGTATTTCCAGGACCGGTGCACCCTTTCCTTATGTGTTGACTAAAAGCAGATTCCAAAAGTGTTTTTTGTCTTTGCTATTGTTTCTGTCTTTCTGAAGGGATCTCCCCTTGTAATCCCATTATTTCAACACCTGTTGGACAATGCATGAGTGATAATGAGCTCATTGATTAAATGCAATTAATGAATAGATTGCCACCTCTTGTTGTGTGTCGTCTGTGTTTCTGTGTTTCCGGCATTTCACATTGGAACACCTCATTCACCTTCCTTGTCTTCTCTCCGCCCTCCCTTTTAGGTAAGTTAAAGAGCTGCACCTGAGCCAGCCACTGATTGATTGATTGATTGATTGATTGATTGATTGATTGATTGATTGATTGATTGATTGATGCAGCACAACAGTCAAATAGTGGAGTGGAGTAGGGGAACAGCAAACAGCCAATAAAGCAGCCCGCCCGCTCGCCTGCCCGCCACAATGGACCTACCTGTGTACACTAGATGGATGTGATGGAATGTACTGTCGTCCCTACATTTCAAGAAGAAGTAAGAATTGCAGTTGCAACAAAGCCTTGCTTGCCTACAAAGAGAGCAGCAATTTGGATTTGTTACTATGTTACCTAGAAGAATAACAAACTGTGCAAGGATGGAGGTTGTAGGAGCAAGGAGAAGTTGTCTGTAAAGTTGGTGGATGCCTATTTTCCATTTTGCAGTCCCTTGTCTCCCTCTTGTGGCCTCCTGGAGGCAACTAGCTGTGCAAAAAAAAGACAGCCTGGCGGCCGGCTGTTGCAGTGTTGCCCTCTCAGGCAACACTGAGTGACTGACTGAGCCTCACCGTCTTATATAAAGTTCAGACGGAACTTTGCACGTGTCATAGTGGAGCCCTCAGGATTCCAGAGCCAGCTTTCTGACATCATAATGGGGCCTCAGAGATAAAAGCCTGGGCCCAGGCAGTGTTGGTCAGTGCTGCTCAGCAGGCAGCACTGGACTGGACTGGATTACAGCTGATACAAGGTGTGAAGGAACAAGGGGTGGCTGTGGGCATGCACTTGCTGCCGCTGCCAGTGTTTATCTGCATGGCAGCAGGGCATTTGGGCGTTGCCAGGAAGGCGTTTTTATGTAGATTCCTCCTCTTTCAGCACTGCATTGTGG
Organism: Rhinoderma darwinii; assembly: GCF_050947455.1. NCBI lineage: Eukaryota > Metazoa > Chordata > Amphibia > Anura > Rhinodermatidae > Rhinoderma > Rhinoderma darwinii. The sequence goes on from NW_027464061.1 coordinate 130,859, forward strand.
TGCAAGCAAAAGAAGCAAATCCTGTCTGGCTTCCTCTCCGGCCTTTATTCACCTCCCGTGTAGCTGTGAGTGTGTGAGCCTGCAGGGCCCCATGGAATTGCCTAGAAGTAGGCTGAATCGCTGCAAGGGCTGAACAGCAGTATCGGGCAGGCTCGGGCAACGCGCGGCCTGTTCGGGTTATCGCTTCTCGGCCTTTTGGCTAAGATCAAGTGTAGTATCTGTTCTTATCAGTTTAATATCTGATACGTCCCCTATCTGGGGACCATATATTAAATGGATTTTTAGAACAGGGAGATGGAAATAGAGCTTGCTCTGTCCACTCCACGCATTGACCTGGTATTGCAGTATTTCCAGGACCGGTGCACCCTTTCCTTATGTGTTGACTAAAAGCAGATTCCAAAAGTGTTTTTTGTCTTTGCTATTGTTTCTGTCTTTCTGAAGGGATCTCCCCTTTTAATCCCATTATTTCAACACCTGTTGGACAATGCATGAGTGATAATGAGCTCATTGATTAAATGCAATTAATGAATAGATTGCCACCTCTTGTTGTGTGTCGTCTGTGTTTCTGTGTTTCCGGCATTTCACATTGGAACACCTCATTCACCTTCCTTGTCTTCTCTCCGCCCTCCCTTTTAGGTAAGTTAAAGAGCTGCACCTGAGCCAGCCACTGATTGATTGATTGATTGATTGATTGATTGATTGATTGATTGATTGATGCAGCACAACAGTCAAATAGTGGAGTGGAGTAGGGGAACAGCAAACAGCCAATAAAGCAGCCCGCCCGCTCGCCTGCCCGCCACAATGGACCTACCTGTGTACACTAGATGGATGTGATGGAATGTACTGTCGTCCCTACATTTCAAGAAGAAGTAAGAATTGCAGTTGCAACAAAGCCTTGCTTGCCTACAAAGAGAGCAGCAATTTGGATTTGTTACTATGTTACCTAGAAGAATAACAAACTGTGCAAGGATGGAGGTTGTAGGAGCAAGGAGAAGTTGTCTGTAAAGTTGGTGGATGCCTATTTTCCATTTTGCAGTCCCTTGTCTCCCTCTTGTGGCCTCCTGGAGGCAACTAGCTGTGCAAAAAAAAGACAGCCTGGCGGCCGGCTGTTGCAGTGTTGCCCTCTCAGGCAACACTGAGTGACTGACTGAGCCTCACCGTCTTATATAAAGTTCAGACGGAACTTTGCACGTGTCATAGTGGAGCCCTCAGGATTCCAGAGCCAGCTTTCTGACATCATAATGGGGCCTCAGAGATAAAAGCCTGGGCCCAGGCAGTGTTGGTCAGTGCTGCTCAGCAGGCAGCACTGGACTGGACTGGATTACAGCTGATACAAGGTGTGAAGGAACAAGGGGTGGCTGTGGGCATGCACTTGCTGCCGCTGCCAGTGTTTATCTGCATGGCAGCAGGGCATTTGGGCGTTGCCAGGAAGGCGTTTTTATGTAGATTCCTCCTCTTTCAGCACTGCATTGTGGTGCAAGCAAAAGAAGCAAATCCTGTCTGGCTTCCTCTCCGGCCTTTATTCACCTCCCGTGTAGCTGTGAGTGTGTGAGCCTGCAGGGCCCCATGGAATTGCCTAGAAGTAGGCTGAATCGCTGCAAGGGCTGAACAGCAGTATCGGGCAGGCTCGGGCAACGCGCGGCCCGTTCGGGTTATCGCTTCTCGGCCTTTTGGCTAAGATCAAGTGTAGTATCTGTTCTTATCAGTTTAATATCTGATACGTCCCCTATCTGGGGACCATATATTAAATGGATTTTTAGAACAGGGAGATGGAAATAGAGCTTGCTCTGTCCACTCCACGCATTGACCTGGTATTGCAGTATTTCCAGGACCGGTGCACCCTTTCCTTATGTGTTGACTAAAAGCAGATTCCAAAAGTGTTTTTTGTCTTTGCTATTGTTTCTGTCTTTCTGAAGGGATCTCCCCTTTTAATCCCATTATTTCAACACCTGTTGGACAATGCATGAGTGATAATGAGCTCATTGATTAAATGCAATTAATGAATAGATTGCCACCTCTTGTTGTGTGTCGTCTGTGTTTCTGTGTTTCCGGCATTTCACATTGGAACACCTCATTCACCTTCCTTGTCTTCTCTCCGCCCTCCCTTTTAGGTAAGTTAAAGAGCTGCACCTGAGCCAGCCACTGATTGATTGATTGATTGATTGATTGATTGATTGATTGATTGATTGATTGATTGATTGATTGATGCAGCACAACAGTCAAATAGTGGAGTGGAGTAGGGGAACAGCAAACAGCCAATAAAGCAGCCCGCCCGCTCGCCTGCCCGCCACAATGGACCTACCTGTGTACACTAGATGGATGTGATGGAATGTACTGTCGTCCCTACATTTCAAGAAGTAAGAATTGCAGTTGCAACAAAGCCTTGCTTGCCTACAAAGAGAGCAGCAATTTGGATTTGTTACTATGTTACCTAGAAGAATAACAAACTGTGCAAGGATGGAGGTTGTAGGAGCAAGGAGAAGTTGTCTGTAAAGTTGGTGGATGCCTATTTTCCATTTTGCAGTCCCTTGTCTCCCTCTTGTGGCCTCCTGGAGGCAACTAGCTGTGCAAAAAAAAGACAGCCTGGCGGCCGGCTGTTGCAGTGTTGCCCTCTCAGGCAACACTGAGTGACTGACTGAGCCTCACCGTCTTATATAAAGTTCAGACGGAACTTTGCACGTGTCATAGTGGAGCCCTCAGGATTCCAGAGCCAGCTTTCTGACATCATAATGGGGCCTCAGAGATAAAAGCCTGGGCCCAGGCAGTGTTGGTCAGTGCTGCTCAGCAGGCAGCACTGGACTGGACTGGATTACAGCTGATACAAGGTGTGAAGGAACAAGGGGTGGCTGTGGGCATGCACTTGCTGCCGCTGCCAGTGTTTATCTGCATGGCAGCAGGGCATTTGGGCGTTGCCAGGAAGGCGTTTTTATGTAGATTCCTCCTCTTTCAGCACTGCATTGTGGTGCAAGCAAAAGAAGCAAATCCTGTCTGGCTTCCTCTCCGGCCTTTATTCACCTCCCGTGTAGCTGTGAGTGTGTGAGCCTGCAGGGCCCCATGGAATTGCCTAGAAGTAGGCTGAATCGCTGCAAGGGCTGAACAGCAGTATCGGGCAGGCTCGGGCAACGCGCGGCCCGTTCGGGTTATCGCTTCTCGGCCTTTTGGCTAAGATCAAGTGTAGTATCTGTTCTTATCAGTTTAATATCTGATACGTCCCCTATCTGGGGACCATATATTAAATGGATTTTTAGAACAGGGAGATGGAAATAGAGCTTGCTCTGTCCACTCCACGCATTGACCTGGTATTGCAGTATTTCCAGGACCGGTGCACCCTTTCCTTATGTGTTGACTAAAAGCAGATTCCAAAAGTGTTTTTTGTCTTTGCTATTGTTTCTGTCTTTCTGAAGGGATCTCCCCTTTTAATCCCATTATTTCAACACCTGTTGGACAATGCATGAGTGATAATGAGCTCATTGATTAAATGCAATTAATGAATAGATTGCCACCTCTTGTTGTGTGTCGTCTGTGTTTCTGTGTTTCCGGCATTTCACATTGGAACACCTCATTCACCTTCCTTGTCTTCTCTCCGCCCTCCCTTTTAGGTAAGTTAAAGAGCTGCACCTGAGCCAGCCACTGATTGATTGATTGATTGATTGATTGATTGATTGATTGATTGATTGATTGATGCAGCACAACAGTCAAATAGTGGAGTGGAGTAGGGGAACAGCAAACAGCCAATAAAGCAGCCCGCCCGCTCGCCTGCCCGCCACAATGGACCTACCTGTGTACACTAGATGGATGTGATGGAATGTACTGTCGTCCCTACATTTCAAGAAGTAAGAATTGCAGTTGCAACAAAGCCTTGCTTGCCTACAAAGAGAGCAGCAATTTGGATTTGTTACTATGTTACCTAGAAGAATAACAAACTGTGCAAGGATGGAGGTTGTAGGAGCAAGGAGAAGTTGTCTGTAAAGTTGGTGGATGCCTATTTTCCATTTTGCAGTCCCTTGTCTCCCTCTTGTGGCCTCCTGGAGGCAACTAGCTGTGCAAAAAAAAGACAGCCTGGCGGCCGGCTGTTGCAGTGTTGCCCTCTCAGGCAACACTGAGTGACTGACTGAGCCTCACCGTCTTATATAAAGTTCAGACGGAACTTTGCACGTGTCATAGTGGAGCCCTCAGGATTCCAGAGCCAGCTTTCTGACATCATAATGGGGCCTCAGAGATAAAAGCCTGGGCCCAGGCAGTGTTGGTCAGTGCTGCTCAGCAGGCAGCACTGGACTGGACTGGATTACAGCTGATACAAGGTGTGAAGGAACAAGGGGTGGCTGTGGGCATGCACTTGCTGCCGCTGCCAGTGTTTATCTGCATGGCAGCAGGGCATTTGGGCGTTGCCAGGAAGGCGTTTTTATGTAGATTCCTCCTCTTTCAGCACTGCATTGTGGTGCAAGCAAAAGAAGCAAATCCTGTCTGGCTTCCTCTCCGGCCTTTATTCACCTCCCGTGTAGCTGTGAGTGTGTGAGCCTGCAGGGCCCCATGGAATTGCCTAGAAGTAGGCTGAATCGCTGCAAGGGCTGAACAGCAGTATCGGGCAGGCTCGGGCAACGCGCGGCCCGTTCGGGTTATCGCTTCTCGGCCTTTTGGCTAAGATCAAGTGTAGTATCTGTTCTTATCAGTTTAATATCTGATACGTCCCCTATCTGGGGACCATATATTAAATGGATTTTTAGAACAGGGAGATGGAAATAGAGCTTGCTCTGTCCACTCCACGCATTGACCTGGTATTGCAGTATTTCCAGGACCGGTGCACCCTTTCCTTATGTGTTGACTAAAAGCAGATTCCAAAAGTGTTTTTTGTCTTTGCTATTGTTTCTGTCTTTCTGAAGGGATCTCCCCTTTTAATCCCATTATTTCAACACCTGTTGGACAATGCATGAGTGATAATGAGCTCATTGATTAAATGCAATTAATGAATAGATTGCCACCTCTTGTTGTGTGTCGTCTGTGTTTCTGTGTTTCCGGCATTTCACATTGGAACACCTCATTCACCTTCCTTGTCTTCTCTCCGCCCTCCCTTTTAGGTAAGTTAAAGAGCTGCACCTGAGCCAGCCACTGATTGATTGATTGATTGATTGATTGATTGATTGATTGATTGATTGATGCAGCACAACAGTCAAATAGTGGAGTGGAGTAGGGGAACAGCAAACAGCCAATAAAGCAGCCCGCCCGCTCGCCTGCCCGCCACAATGGACCTACCTGTGTACACTAGATGGATGTGATGGAATGTACTGTCGTCCCTACATTTCAAGAAGAAGTAAGAATTGCAGTTGCAACAAAGCCTTGCTTGCCTACAAAGAGAGCAGCAATTTGGATTTGTTACTATGTTACCTAGAAGAATAACAAACTGTGCAAGGATGGAGGTTGTAGGAGCAAGGAGAAGTTGTCTGTAAAGTTGGTGGATGCCTATTTTCCATTTTGCAGTCCCTTGTCTCCCTCTTGTGGCCTCCTGGAGGCAACTAGCTGTGCAAAAAAAAGACAGCCTGGCGGCCGGCTGTTGCAGTGTTGCCCTCTCAGGCAACACTGAGTGACTGACTGAGCCTCACCGTCTTATATAAAGTTCAGACGGAACTTTGCACGTGTCATAGTGGAGCCCTCAGGATTCCAGAGCCAGCTTTCTGACATCATAATGGGGCCTCAGAGATAAAAGCCTGGGCCCAGGCAGTGTTGGTCAGTGCTGCTCAGCAGGCAGCACTGGACTGGACTGGATTACAGCTGATACAAGGTGTGAAGGAACAAGGGGTGGCTGTGGGCATGCACTTGCTGCCGCTGCCAGTGTTTATCTGCATGGCAGCAGGGCATTTGGGCGTTGCCAGGAAGGCGTTTTTATGTAGATTCCTCCTCTTTCAGCACTGCATTGTGGTGCAAGCAAAAGAAGCAAATCCTGTCTGGCTTCCTCTCCGGCCTTTATTCACCTCCCGTGTAGCTGTGAGTGTGTGAGCCTGCAGGGCCCCATGGAATTGCCTAGAAGTAGGCTGAATCGCTGCAAGGGCTGAACAGCAGTATCGGGCAGGCTCGGGCAACGCGCGGCCTGTTCGGGTTATCGCTTCTCGGCCTTTTGGCTAAGATCAAGTGTAGTATCTGTTCTTATCAGTTTAATATCTGATACGTCCCCTATCTGGGGACCATATATTAAATGGATTTTTAGAACAGGGAGATGGAAATAGAGCTTGCTCTGTCCACTCCACGCATTGACCTGGTATTGCAGTATTTCCAGGACCGGTGCACCCTTTCCTTATGTGTTGACTAAAAGCAGATTCCAAAAGTGTTTTTTGTCTTTGCTATTGTTTCTGTCTTTCTGAAGGGATCTCCCCTTTTAATCCCATTATTTCAACACCTGTTGGACAATGCATGAGTGATAATGAGCTCATTGATTAAATGCAATTAATGAATAGATTGCCACCTCTTGTTGTGTGTCGTCTGTGTTTCTGTGTTTCCGGCATTTCACATTGGAACACCTCATTCACCTTCCTTGTCTTCTCTCCGCCCTCCCTTTTAGGTAAGTTAAAGAGCTGCACCTGAGCCAGCCACTGATTGATTGATTGATTGATTGATTGATTGATTGATTGATTGATTGATTGATGCAGCACAACAGTCAAATAGTGGAGTGGAGTAGGGGAACAGCAAACAGCCAATAAAGCAGCCCGCCCGCTCGCCTGCCCGCCACAATGGACCTACCTGTGTACACTAGATGGATGTGATGGAATGTACTGTCGTCCCTACATTTCAAGAAGAAGTAAGAATTGCAGTTGCAACAAAGCCTTGCTTGCCTACAAAGAGAGCAGCAATTTGGATTTGTTACTATGTTACCTAGAAGAATAACAAACTGTGCAAGGATGGAGGTTGTAGGAGCAAGGAGAAGTTGTCTGTAAAGTTGGTGGATGCCTATTTTCCATTTTGCAGTCCCTTGTCTCCCTCTTGTGGCCTCCTGGAGGCAACTAGCTGTGCAAAAAAAAGACAGCCTGGCGGCCGGCTGTTGCAGTGTTGCCCTCTCAGGCAACACTGAGTGACTGACTGAGCCTCACCGTCTTATATAAAGTTCAGACGGAACTTTGCACGTGTCATAGTGGAGCCCTCAGGATTCCAGAGCCAGCTTCCTGACATCATAATGGGGCCTCAGAGATAAAAGCCTGGGCCCAGGCAGTGTTGGTCAGTGCTGCTCAGCAGGCAGCACTGGACTGGACTGGATTACAGCTGATACAAGGTGTGAAGGAACAAGGGGTGGCTGTGGGCATGCACTTGCTGCCGCTGCCAGTGTTTATCTGCATGGCAGCAGGGCATTTGGGCGTTGCCAGGAAGGCGTTTTTATGTAGATTCCTCCTCTTTCAGCACTGCATTGTGGTGCAAGCAAAAGAAGCAAATCCTGTCTGGCTTCCTCTCCGGCCTTTATTCACCTCCCGTGTAGCTGTGAGTGTGTGAGCCTGCAGGGCCCCATGGAATTGCCTAGAAGTAGGCTGAATCGCTGCAAGGGCTGAACAGCAGTATCGGGCAGGCTCGGGCAACGCGCGGCCCGTTCGGGTTATCGCTTCTCGGCCTTTTGGCTAAGATCAAGTGTAGTATCTGTTCTTATCAGTTTAATATCTGATACGTCCCCTATCTGGGGACCATATATTAAATGGATTTTTAGAACAGGGAGATGGAAATAGAGCTTGCTCTGTCCACTCCACGCATTGACCTGGTATTGCAGTATTTCCAGGACCGGTGCACCCTTTCCTTATGTGTTGACTAAAAGCAGATTCCAAAAGTGTTTTTTGTCTTTGCTATTGTTTCTGTCTTTCTGAAGGGATCTCCCCTTTTAATCCCATTATTTCAACACCTGTTGGACAATGCATGAGTGATAATGAGCTCATTGATTAAATGCAATTAATGAATAGATTGCCACCTCTTGTTGTGTGTCGTCTGTGTTTCTGTGTTTCCGGCATTTCACATTGGAACACCTCATTCACCTTCCTTGTCTTCTCTCCGCCCTCCCTTTTAGGTAAGTTAAAGAGCTGCACCTGAGCCAGCCACTGATTGATTGATTGATTGATTGATTGATTGATTGATTGATTGATTGATTGATTGATTGATTGATGCAGCACAACAGTCAAATAGTGGAGTGGAGTAGGGGAACAGCAAACAGCCAATAAAGCAGCCCGCCCGCTCGCCTGCCCGCCACAATGGACCTACCTGTGTACACTAGATGGATGTGATGGAATGTACTGTCGTCCCTACATTTCAAGAAGAAGTAAGAATTGCAGTTGCAACAAAGCCTTGCTTGCCTACAAAGAGAGCAGCAATTTGGATTTGTTACTATGTTACCTAGAAGAATAACAAACTGTGCAAGGATGGAGGTTGTAGGAGCAAGGAGAAGTTGTCTGTAAAGTTGGTGGATGCCTATTTTCCATTTTGCAGTCCCTTGTCTCCCTCTTGTGGCCTCCTGGAGGCAACTAGCTGTGCAAAAAAAAGACAGCCTGGCGGCCGGCTGTTGCAGTGTTGCCCTCTCAGGCAACACTGAGTGACTGACTGAGCCTCACCGTCTTATATAAAGTTCAGACGGAACTTTGCACGTGTCATAGTGGAGCCCTCAGGATTCCAGAGCCAGCTTTCTGACATCATAATGGGGCCTCAGAGATAAAAGCCTGGGCCCAGGCAGTGTTGGTCAGTGCTGCTCAGCAGGCAGCACTGGACTGGACTGGATTACAGCTGATACAAGGTGTGAAGGAACAAGGGGTGGCTGTGGGCATGCACTTGCTGCCGCTGCCAGTGTTTATCTGCATGGCAGCAGGGCATTTGGGCGTTGCCAGGAAGGCGTTTTTATGTAGATTCCTCCTCTTTCAGCACTGCATTGTGGTGCAAGCAAAAGAAGCAAATCCTGTCTGGCTTCCTCTCCGGCCTTTATTCACCTCCCGTGTAGCTGTGAGTGTGTGAGCCTGCAGGGCCCCATGGAATTGCCTAGAAGTAGGCTGAATCGCTGCAAGGGCTGAACAGCAGTATCGGGCAGGCTCGGGCAACGCGCGGCCCGTTCGGGTTATCGCTTCTCGGCCTTTTGGCTAAGATCAAGTGTAGTATCTGTTCTTATCAGTTTAATATCTGATACGTCCCCTATCTGGGGACCATATATTAAATGGATTTTTAGAACAGGGAGATGGAAATAGAGCTTGCTCTGTCCACTCCACGCATTGACCTGGTATTGCAGTATTTCCAGGACCGGTGCACCCTTTCCTTATGTGTTGACTAAAAGCAGATTCCAAAAGTGTTTTTTGTCTTTGCTATTGTTTCTGTCTTTCTGAAGGGATCTCCCCTTTTAATCCCATTATTTCAACACCTGTTGGACAATGCATGAGTGATAATGAGCTCATTGATTAAATGCAATTAATGAATAGATTGCCACCTCTTGTTGTGTGTCGTCTGTGTTTCTGTGTTTCCGGCATTTCACATTGGAACACCTCATTCACCTTCCTTGTCTTCTCTCCGCCCTCCCTTTTAGGTAAGTTAAAGAGCTGCACCTGAGCCAGCCACTGATTGATTGATTGATTGATTGATTGATTGATTGATTGATTGATGCAGCACAACAGTCAAATAGTGGAGTGGAGTAGGGGAACAGCAAACAGCCAATAAAGCAGCCCGCCCGCTCGCCTGCCCGCCACAATGGACCTACCTGTGTACACTAGATGGATGTGATGGAATGTACTGTCGTCCCTACATTTCAAGAAGAAGTAAGAATTGCAGTTGCAACAAAGCCTTGCTTGCCTACAAAGAGAGCAGCAATTTGGATTTGTTACTATGTTACCTAGAAGAATAACAAACTGTGCAAGGATGGAGGTTGTAGGAGCAAGGAGAAGTTGTCTGTAAAGTTGGTGGATGCCTATTTTCCATTTTGCAGTCCCTTGTCTCCCTCTTGTGGCCTCCTGGAGGCAACTAGCTGTGCAAAAAAAAGACAGCCTGGCGGCCGGCTGTTGCAGTGTTGCCCTCTCAGGCAACACTGAGTGACTGACTGAGCCTCACCGTCTTATATAAAGTTCAGACGGAACTTTGCACGTGTCATAGTGGAGCCCTCAGGATTCCAGAGCCAGCTTTCTGACATCATAATGGGGCCTCAGAGATAAAAGCCTGGGCCCAGGCAGTGTTGGTCAGTGCTGCTCAGCAGGCAGCACTGGACTGGACTGGATTACAGCTGATACAAGGTGTGAAGGAACAAGGGGTGGCTGTGGGCATGCACTTGCTGCCGCTGCCAGTGTTTATCTGCATGGCAGCAGGGCATTTGGGCGTTGCCAGGAAGGCGTTTTTATGTAGATTCCTCCTCTTTCAGCACTGCATTGTGGTGCAAGCAAAAGAAGCAAATCCTGTCTGGCTTCCTCTCCGGCCTTTATTCACCTCCCGTGTAGCTGTGAGTGTGTGAGCCTGCAGGGCCCCATGGAATTGCCTAGAAGTAGGCTGAATCGCTGCAAGGGCTGAACAGCAGTATCGGGCAGGCTCGGGCAACGCGCGGCCTGTTCGGGTTATCGCTTCTCGGCCTTTTGGCTAAGATCAAGTGTAGTATCTGTTCTTATCAGTTTAATATCTGATACGTCCCCTATCTGGGGACCATATATTAAATGGATTTTTAGAACAGGGAGATGGAAATAGAGCTTGCTCTGTCCACTCCACGCATTGACCTGGTATTGCAGTATTTCCAGGACCGGTGCACCCTTTCCTTATGTGTTGACTAAAAGCAGATTCCAAAAGTGTTTTTTGTCTTTGCTATTGTTTCTGTCTTTCTGAAGGGATCTCCCCTTTTAATCCCATTATTTCAACACCTGTTGGACAATGCATGAGTGATAATGAGCTCATTGATTAAATGCAATTAATGAATAGATTGCCACCTCTTGTTGTGTGTCGTCTGTGTTTCTGTGTTTCCGGCATTTCACATTGGAACACCTCATTCACCTTCCTTGTCTTCTCTCCGCCCTCCCTTTTAGGTAAGTTAAAGAGCTGCACCTGAGCCAGCCACTGATTGATTGATTGATTGATTGATTGATTGATTGATGCAGCACAACAGTCAAATAGTGGAGTGGAGTAGGGGAACAGCAAACAGCCAATAAAGCAGCCCGCCCGCTCGCCTGCCCGCCACAATGGACCTACCTGTGTACACTAGATGGATGTGATGGAATGTACTGTCGTCCCTACATTTCAAGAAGAAGTAAGAATTGCAGTTGCAACAAAGCCTTGCTTGCCTACAAAGAGAGCAGCAATTTGGATTTGTTACTATGTTACCTAGAAGAATAACAAACTGTGCAAGGATGGAGGTTGTAGGAGCAAGGAGAAGTTGTCTGTAAAGTTGGTGGATGCCTATTTTCCATTTTGCAGTCCCTTGTCTCCCTCTTGTGGCCTCCTGGAGGCAACTAGCTGTGCAAAAAAAAGACAGCCTGGCGGCCGGCTGTTGCAGTGTTGCCCTCTCAGGCAACACTGAGTGACTGACTGAGCCTCACCGTCTTATATAAAGTTCAGACGGAACTTTGCACATGTCATAGTGGAGCCCTCAGGATTCCAGAGCCAGCTTTCTGACATCATAATGGGGCCTCAGAGATAAAAGCCTGGGCCCAGGCAGTGTTGGTCAGTGCTGCTCAGCAGGCAGCACTGGACTGGACTGGATTACAGCTGATACAAGGTGTGAAGGAACAAGGGGTGGCTGTGGGCATGCACTTGCTGCCGCTGCCAGTGTTTATCTGCATGGCAGCAGGGCATTTGGGCGTTGCCAGGAAGGCGTTTTTATGTAGATTCCTCCTCTTTCAGCACTGCATTGTGGTGCAAGCAAAAGAAGCAAATCCTGTCTGGCTTCCTCTCCGGCCTTTATTCACCTCCCGTGTAGCTGTGAGTGTGTGAGCCTGCAGGGCCCCATGGAATTGCCTAGAAGTAGGCTGAATCGCTGCAAGGGCTGAACAGCAGTATCGGGCAGGCTCGGGCAACGCGCGGCCCGTTCGGGTTATCGCTTCTCGGCCTTTTGGCTAAGATCAAGTGTAGTATCTGTTCTTATCAGTTTAATATCTGATACGTCCCCTATCTGGGGACCATATATTAAATGGATTTTTAGAACAGGGAGATGGAAATAGAGCTTGCTCTGTCCACTCCACGCATTGACCTGGTATTGCAGTATTTCCAGGACCGGTGCACCCTTTCCTTATGTGTTGACTAAAAGCAGATTCCAAAAGTGTTTTTTGTCTTTGCTATTGTTTCTGTCTTTCTGAAGGGATCTCCCCTTTTAATCCCATTATTTCAACACCTGTTGGACAATGCATGAGTGATAATGAGCTCATTGATTAAATGCAATTAATGAATAGATTGCCACCTCTTGTTGTGTGTCGTCTGTGTTTCTGTGTTTCCGGCATTTCACATTGGAACACCTCATTCACCTTCCTTGTCTTCTCTCCGCCCTCCCTTTTAGGTAAGTTAAAGAGCTGCACCTGAGCCAGCCACTGATTGATTGATTGATTGATTGATTGATTGATTGATTGATTGATTGATTGATGCAGCACAACAGTCAAATAGTGGAGTGGAGTAGGGGAACAGCAAACAGCCAATAAAGCAGCCCGCCCGCTCGCCTGCCCGCCACAATGGACCTACCTGTGTACACTAGATGGATGTGATGGAATGTACTGTCGTCCCTACATTTCAAGAAGAAGTAAGAATTGCAGTTGCAACAAAGCCTTGCTTGCCTACAAAGAGAGCAGCAATTTGGATTTGTTACTATGTTACCTAGAAGAATAACAAACTGTGCAAGGATGGAGGTTGTAGGAGCAAGGAGAAGTTGTCTGTAAAGTTGGTGGATGCCTATTTTCCATTTTGCAGTCCCTTGTCTCCCTCTTGTGGCCTCCTGGAGGCAACTAGCTGTGCAAAAAAAAGACAGCCTGGCGGCCGGCTGTTGCAGTGTTGCCCTCTCAGGCAACACTGAGTGACTGACTGAGCCTCACCGTCTTATATAAAGTTCAGACGGAACTTTGCACGTGTCATAGTGGAGCCCTCAGGATTCCAGAGCCAGCTTTCTGACATCATAATGGGGCCTCAGAGATAAAAGCCTGGGCCCAGGCAGTGTTGGTCAGTGCTGCTCAGCAGGCAGCACTGGACTGGACTGGATTACAGCTGATACAAGGTGTGAAGGAACAAGGGGTGGCTGTGGGCATGCACTTGCTGCCGCTGCCAGTGTTTATCTGCATGGCAGCAGGGCATTTGGGCGTTGCCAGGAAGGCGTTTTTATGTAGATTCCTCCTCTTTCAGCACTGCATTGTGGTGCAAGCAAAAGAAGCAAATCCTGTCTGGCTTCCTCTCCGGCCTTTATTCACCTCCCGTGTAGCTGTGAGTGTGTGAGCCTGCAGGGCCCCATGGAATTGCCTAGAAGTAGGCTGAATCGCTGCAAGGGCTGAACAGCAGTATCGGGCAGGCTCGGGCAACGCGCGGCCCGTTCGGGTTATCGCTTCTCGGCCTTTTGGCTAAGATCAAGTGTAGTATCTGTTCTTATCAGTTTAATATCTGATACGTCCCCTATCTGGGGACCATATATTAAATGGATTTTTAGAACAGGGAGATGGAAATAGAGCTTGCTCTGTCCACTCCACGCATTGACCTGGTATTGCAGTATTTCCAGGACCGGTGCACCCTTTCCTTATGTGTTGACTAAAAGCAGATTCCAAAAGTGTTTTTTGTCTTTGCTATTGTTTCTGTCTTTCTGAAGGGATCTCCCCTTTTAATCCCATTATTTCAACACCTGTTGGACAATGCATGAGTGATAATGAGCTCATTGATTAAATGCAATTAATGAATAGATTGCCACCTCTTGTTGTGTGTCGTCTGTGTTTCTGTGTTTCCGGCATTTCACATTGGAACACCTCATTCACCTTCCTTGTCTTCTCTCCGCCCTCCCTTTTAGGTAAGTTAAAGAGCTGCACCTGAGCCAGCCACTGATTGATTGATTGATTGATTGATTGATTGATTGATTGATTGATTGATGCAGCACAACAGTCAAATAGTGGAGTGGAGTAGGGGAACAGCAAACAGCCAATAAAGCAGCCCGCCCGCTCGCCTGCCCGCCACAATGGACCTACCTGTGTACACTAGATGGATGTGATGGAATGTACTGTCGTCCCTACATTTCAAGAAGAAGTAAGAATTGCAGTTGCAACAAAGCCTTGCTTGCCTACAAAGAGAGCAGCAATTTGGATTTGTTACTATGTTACCTAGAAGAATAACAAACTGTGCAAGGATGGAGGTTGTAGGAGCAAGGAGAAGTTGTCTGTAAAGTTGGTGGATGCCTATTTTCCATTTTGCAGTCCCTTGTCTCCCTCTTGTGGCCTCCTGGAGGCAACTAGCTGTGCAAAAAAAAGACAGCCTGGCGGCCGGCTGTTGCAGTGTTGCCCTCTCAGGCAACACTGAGTGACTGACTGAGCCTCACCGTCTTATATAAAGTTCAGACGGAACTTTGCACATGTCATAGTGGAGCCCTCAGGATTCCAGAGCCAGCTTTCTGACATCATAATGGGGCCTCAGAGATAAAAGCCTGGGCCCAGGCAGTGTTGGTCAGTGCTGCTCAGCAGGCAGCACTGGACTGGACTGGATTACAGCTGATACAAGGTGTGAAGGAACAAGGGGTGGCTGTGGGCATGCACTTGCTGCCGCTGCCAGTGTTTATCTGCATGGCAGCAGGGCATTTGGGCGTTGCCAGGAAGGCGTTTTTATGTAGATTCCTCCTCTTTCAGCACTGCATTGTGGTGCAAGCAAAAGAAGCAAATCCTGTCTGGCTTCCTCTCCGGCCTTTATTCACCTCCCGTGTAGCTGTGAGTGTGTGAGCCTGCAGGGCCCCATGGAATTGCCTAGAAGTAGGCTGAATCGCTGCAAGGGCTGAACAGCAGTATCGGGCAGGCTCGGGCAACGCGCGGCCCGTTCGGGTTATCGCTTCTCGGCCTTTTGGCTAAGATCAAGTGTAGTATCTGTTCTTATCAGTTATCTGATACGTCCCCTATCTGGGGACCATATATTAAATGGATTTTTAGAACAGGGAGATGGAAATAGAGCTTGCTCTGTCCACTCCACGCATTGACCTGGTATTGCAGTATTTCCAGGACCGGTGCACCCTTTCCTTATGTGTTGACTAAAAGCAGATTCCAAAAGTGTTTTTTGTCTTTGCTATTGTTTCTGTCTTTCTGAAGGGATCTCCCCTTTTAATCCCATTATTTCAACACCTGTTGGACAATGCATGAGTGATAATGAGCTCATTGATTAAATGCAATTAATGAATAGATTGCCACCTCTTGTTGTGTGTCGTCTGTGTTTCTGTGTTTCCGGCATTTCACATTGGAACACCTCATTCACCTTCCTTGTCTTCTCTCCGCCCTCCCTTTTAGGTAAGTTAAAGAGCTGCACCTGAGCCAGCCACTGATTGATTGATTGATTGATTGATTGATTGATTGATTGATTGATTGATTGATTGATTGATTGATGCAGCACAACAGTCAAATAGTGGAGTGGAGTAGGGGAACAGCAAACAGCCAATAAAGCAGCCCGCCCGCTCGCCTGCCCGCCACAATGGACCTACCTGTGTACACTAGATGGATGTGATGGAATGTACTGTCGTCCCTACATTTCAAGAAGAAGTAAGAATTGCAGTTGCAACAAAGCCTTGCTTGCCTACAAAGAGAGCAGCAATTTGGATTTGTTACTATGTTACCTAGAAGAATAACAAACTGTGCAAGGATGGAGGTTGTAGGAGCAAGGAGAAGTTGTCTGTAAAGTTGGTGGATGCCTATTTTCCATTTTGCAGTCCCTTGTCTCCCTCTTGTGGCCTCCTGGAGGCAACTAGCTGTGCAAAAAAAAGACAGCCTGGCGGCCGGCTGTTGCAGTGTTGCCCTCTCAGGCAACACTGAGTGACTGACTGAGCCTCACCGTCTTATATAAAGTTCAGACGGAACTTTGCACGTGTCATAGTGGAGCCCTCAGGATTCCAGAGCCAGCTTTCTGACATCATAATGGGGCCTCAGAGATAAAAGCCTGGGCCCAGGCAGTGTTGGTCAGTGCTGCTCAGCAGGCAGCACTGGACTGGACTGGATTACAGCTGATACAAGGTGTGAAGGAACAAGGGGTGGCTGTGGGCATGCACTTGCTGCCGCTGCCAGTGTTTATCTGCATGGCAGCAGGGCATTTGGGCGTTGCCATGAAGGCGTTTTTATGTAGATTCCTCCTCTTTCAGCACTGCATTGTGGTGCAAGCAAAAGAAGCAAATCCTGTCTGGCTTCCTCTCCGGCCTTTATTCACCTCCCGTGTAGCTGTGAGTGTGTGAGCCTGCAGGGCCCCATGGAATTGCCTAGAAGTAGGCTGAATCGCTGCAAGGGCTGAACAGCAGTATCGGGCAGGCTCGGGCAACGCACGGCCCGTTCGGGTTATCGCTTCTCGGCCTTTTGGCTAAGATCAAGTGTAGTATCTGTTCTTATCAGTTTAATATCTGATACGTCCCCTATCTGGGGACCATATATTAAATGGATTTTTAGAACAGGGAGATGGAAATAGAGCTTGCTCTGTCCACTCCACGCATTGACCTGGTATTGCAGTATTTCCAGGACCGGTGCACCCTTTCCTTATGTGTTGACTAAAAGCAGATTCCAAAAGTGTTTTTTGTCTTTGCTATTGTTTCTGTCTTTCTGAAGGGATCTCCCCTTTTAATCCCATTATTTCAACACCTGTTGGACAATGCATGAGTGATAATGAGCTCATTGATTAAATGCAATTAATGAATAGATTGCCACCTCTTGTTGTGTGTCGTCTGTGTTTCTGTGTTTCCGGCATTTCACATTGGAACACCTCATTCACCTTCCTTGTCTTCTCTCCGCCCTCCCTTTTAGGGGGGATTCACACGAGCGTGTATTCGGTCCGTGCGGGCTGCGTGGTTTTCACGCGGCACGCATGGACCAATACAAGTCTATGGGGCAGTACAGACAGTCCGTGCTTTTTGCGCAGCGTTTGTCTGCTGCGCAAAAAGCGCGACAGGTTCAATAACTCTGCGTATTTCGCGCATCACGCACCCATTGAAGTCAATGGGTGCGTGAAAATCACGCGCACCACACGGAAGCACCTCCGTGGGACGAGCGTGATTCGCGCAACAGCAGTGAAAAGGATGAATGAAAACAGAAAAGCACCACGTGCTTTTCTGTTTCCAAGCATCCAAACGGAGTGTCTTTGCGAGGAGCGAACCCCGACAACCGAGGCAAACTTCACCGGGTTCGGCCAAACTCGTTTTGGCCGAACCCGGCAAAAAAATTTCCGGTCCGCGACGTCGGGAGAGATTCACTGTGCATGGTGCTGAAAGAGTTAAACTGTTTCAGCACCATGGACAGTGACTTGCGATCCCAAAATACATGAACCTGTAAAAAAAAACGAAGTTCTAACTTACCGATAACTCCTGTCTCCTTCCTGCAGTCCGACCTCCCGGGATGACACTTCAGTTCAAGTGACAGCTCCAGCCAATCACAGGCCAAGCACAGGCTGCAGCCAATCACAGGCTGCAGTGGTCACTTGGACTGCCGCGTCATCCAGGGAGGTGGGGCCCGATGTCAAGAGAGGCGCGTCACCAAGGACGCGTCACCAAGGACGCGTCACCAAGGCAACGGCCGGGAAGTTCTCGGTAAGTAGGAACTTTATCTTTTTTTTTTACAGGTTTTTCGCTGTTGTGTTCGGCATTCACTGTCGAGGGTGCTGAAAGAGTTAGCTCTTTCAGCACCTTGGACAGTGACGGGCGTCGACAAGCCTCATCTCTATGATGCCGGCTGCGCGAAAATCACGCAGCCGCGCATCAGACACGCATGACACACGCAGCTGTCAAATGGTTTTTGCGCTCGCAAAACGCCGCGTTGTTTGCGCGCGCAAAAACGCAACGCTCGTGTGAATCTCCCCTCAGGTAAGTTAAAGAGCTGCACCTGAGCCAGCCACTGATTGATTGATTGATTGATTGATTGATTGATTGATTGATTGATTGATGCAGCACAACAGTCAAATAGTGGAGTGGAGTAGGGGAACAGCAAACAGCCAATAAAGCAGCCCGCCCGCTCGCCTGCCCGCCACAATGGACCTACCTGTGTACACTAGATGGATGTGATGGAATGTACTGTCGTCCCTACATTTCAAGAAGAAGTAAGAATTGCAGTTGCAACAAAGCCTTGCTTGCCTACAAAGAGAGCAGCAATTTGGATTTGTTACTATGTTACCTAGAAGAATAACAAACTGTGCAAGGATGGAGGTTGTAGGAGCAAGGAGAAGTTGTCTGTAAAGTTGGTGGATGCCTATTTTCCATTTTGCAGTCCCTTGTCTCCCTCTTGTGGCCTCCTGGAGGCAACTAGCTGTGCAAAAAAAAGACAGCCTGGCGGCCGGCTGTTGCAGTGTTGCCCTCTCAGGCAACACTGAGTGACTGACTGAGCCTCACCGTCTTATATAAAGTTCAGACGGAACTTTGCACGTGTCATAGTGGAGCCCTCAGGATTCCAGAGCCAGCTTTCTGACATCATAATGGGGCCTCAGAGATAAAAGCCTGGGCCCAGGCAGTGTTGGTCAGTGCTGCTCAGCAGGCAGCACTGGACTGGACTGGATTACAGCTGATACAAGGTGTGAAGGAACAAGGGGTGGCTGTGGGCATGCACTTGCTGCCGCTGCCAGTGTTTATCTGCATGGCAGCAGGGCATTTGGGCGTTGCCAGGAAGGCGTTTTTATGTAGATTCCTCCTCTTTCAGCACTGCATTGTGGTGCAAGCAAAAGAAGCAAATCCTGTCTGGCTTCCTCTCCGGCCTTTATTCACCTCCCGTGTAGCTGTGAGTGTGTGAGCCTGCAGGGCCCCATGGAATTGCCTAGAAGTAGGCTGAATCGCTGCAAGGGCTGAACAGCAGTATCGGGCAGGCTCGGGCAACGCGCGGCCCGTTCGGGTTATCGCTTCTCGGCCTTTTGGCTAAGATCAAGTGTAGTATCTGTTCTTATCAGTTTAATATCTGATACGTCCCCTATCTGGGGACCATATATTAAATGGATTTTTAGAACAGGGAGATGGAAATAGAGCTTGCTCTGTCCACTCCACGCATTGACCTGGTATTGCAGTATTTCCAGGACCGGTGCACCCTTTCCTTATGTGTTGACTAAAAGCAGATTCCAAAAGTGTTTTTTGTCTTTGCTATTGTTTCTGTCTTTCTGAAGGGATCTCCCCTTTTAATCCCATTATTTCAACACCTGTTGGACAATGCATGAGTGATAATGAGCTCATTGATTAAATGCAATTAATGAATAGATTGCCACCTCTTGTTGTGTGTCGTCTGTGTTTCTGTGTTTCCGGCATTTCACATTGGAACACCTCATTCACCTTCCTTGTCTTCTCTCCGCCCTCCCTTTTAGGTAAGTTAAAGAGCTGCACCTGAGCCAGCCACTGATTGATTGATTGATTGATTGATTGATTGATTGATTGATTGATTGATTGATTGATTGATTGATTGATGCAGCACAACAGTCAAATAGTGGAGTGGAGTAGGGGAACAGCAAACAGCCAATAAAGCAGCCCGCCCGCTCGCCTGCCCCACAATGGACCTACCTGTGTACACTAGATGGATGTGATGGAATGTACTGTCGTCCCTACATTTCAAGAAGAAGTAAGAATTGCAGTTGCAACAATGCCTTGCTTGCCTACAAAGAGAGCAGCAATTTGGATTTGTTACTATGTTACCTAGAAGAATAACAAACTGTGCAAGGATGGAGGTTGTAGGAGCAAGGAGAAGTTGTCTGTAAAGTTGGTGGATGCCTATTTTCCATTTTGCAGTCCCTTGTCTCCCTCTTGTGGCCTCCTGGAGGCAACTAGCTGTGCAAAAAAAAGACAGCCTGGCGGCCGGCTGTTGCAGTGTTGCCCTCTCAGGCAACACTGAGTGACTGACTGAGCCTCACCGTCTTATATAAAGTTCAGACGGAACTTTGCACGTGTCATAGTGGAGCCCTCAGGATTCCAGAGCCAGCTTTCTGACATCATAATGGGGCCTCAGAGATAAAAGCCTGGGCCCAGGCAGTGTTGGTCAGTGCTGCTCAGCAGGCAGCACTGGACTGGACTGGATTACAGCTGATACAAGGTGTGAAGGAACAAGGGGTGGCTGTGGGCATGCACTTGCTGCCGCTGCCAGTGTTTATCTGCATGGCAGCAGGGCATTTGGGCGTTGCCAGGAAGGCGTTTTTATGTAGATTCCTCCTCTTTCAGCACTGCATTGTGGTGCAAGCAAAAGAAGCAAATCCTGTCTGGCTTCCTCTCCGGCCTTTATTCACCTCCCGTGTAGCTGTGAGTGTGTGAGCCTGCAGGGCCCCATGGAATTGCCTAGAAGTAGGCTGAATCGCTGCAAGGGCTGAACAGCAGTATCGGGCAGGCTCGGGCAACGCGCGGCCCGTTCGGGTTATCGCTTCTCGGCCTTTTGGCTAAGATCAAGTGTAGTATCTGTTCTTATCAGTTTAATATCTGATACGTCCCCTATCTGGGGACCATATATTAAATGGATTTTTAGAACAGGGAGATGGAAATAGAGCTTGCTCTGTCCACTCCACGCATTGACCTGGTATTGCAGTATTTCCAGGACCGGTGCACCCTTTCCTTATGTGTTGACTAAAAGCAGATTCCAAAAGTGTTTTTTGTCTTTGCTATTGTTTCTGTCTTTCTGAAGGGATCTCCCCTTTTAATCCCATTATTTCAACACCTGTTGGACAATGCATGAGTGATAATGAGCTCATTGATTAAATGCAATTAATGAATAGATTGCCACCTCTTGTTGTGTGTCGTCTGTGTTTCTGTGTTTCCGGCATTTCACATTGGAACACCTCATTCACCTTCCTTGTCTTCTCTCCGCCCTCCCTTTTAGGTAAGTTAAAGAGCTGCACCTGAGCCAGCCACTGATTGATTGATTGATTGATTGATTGATTGATTGATTGATTGATTGATTGATTGATTGATGCAGCACAACAGTCAAATAGTGGAGTGGAGTAGGGGAACAGCAAACAGCCAATAAAGCAGCCCGCCCGCTCGCCTGCCCGCCACAATGGACCTACCTGTGTACACTAGATGGATGTGATGGAATGTACTGTCGTCCCTACATTTCAAGAAGAAGTAAGAATTGCAGTTGCAACAAAGCCTTGCTTGCCTACAAAGAGAGCAGCAATTTGGATTTGTTACTATGTTACCTAGAAGAATAACAAACTGTGCAAGGATGGAGGTTGTAGGAGCAAGGAGAAGTTGTCTGTAAAGTTGGTGGATGCCTATTTTCCATTTTGCAGTCCCTTGTCTCCCTCTTGTGGCCTCCTGGAGGCAACTAGCTGTGCAAAAAAAAGACAGCCTGGCGGCCGGCTGTTGCAGTGTTGCCCTCTCAGGCAACACTGAGTGACTGACTGAGCCTCACCGTCTTATATAAAGTTCAGACGGAACTTTGCACGTGTCATAGTGGAGCCCTCAGGATTCCAGAGCCAGCTTTCTGACATCATAATGGGGCCTCAGAGATAAAAGCCTGGGCCCAGGCAGTGTTGGTCAGTGCTGCTCAGCAGGCAGCACTGGACTGGACTGGATTACAGCTGATACAAGGTGTGAAGGAACAAGGGGTGGCTGTGGGCATGCACTTGCTGCCGCTGCCAGTGTTTATCTGCATGGCAGCAGGGCATTTGGGCGTTGCCAGGAAGGCGTTTTTATGTAGATTCCTCCTCTTTCAGCACTGCATTGTGGTGCAAGCAAAAGAAGCAAATCCTGTCTGGCTTCCTCTCCGGCCTTTATTCACCTCCCGTGTAGCTGTGAGTGTGTGAGCCTGCAGGGCCCCATGGAATTGCCTAGAAGTAGGCTGAATCGCTGCAAGGGCTGAACAGCAGTATCGGGCAGGCTCGGGCAACGCGCGGCCCGTTCGGGTTATCGCTTCTCGGCCTTTTGGCTAAGATCAAGTGTAGTATCTGTTCTTATCAGTTTAATATCTGATACGTCCCCTATCTGGGGACCATATATTAAATGGATTTTTAGAACAGGGAGATGGAAATAGAGCTTGCTCTGTCCACTCCACGCATTGACCTGGTATTGCAGTATTTCCAGGACCAGTGCACCCTTTCCTTATGTGTTGACTAAAAGCAGATTCCAAAAGTGTTTTTTGTCTTTGCTATTGTTTCTGTCTTTCTGAAGGGATCTCCCCTTTTAATCCCATTATTTCAACACCTGTTGGACAATGCATGAGTGATAATGAGCTCATTGATTAAATGCAATTAATGAATAGATTGCCACCTCTTGTTGTGTGTCGTCTGTGTTTCTGTGTTTCCGGCATTTCACATTGGAACACCTCATTCACCTTCCTTGTCTTCTCTCCGCCCTCCCTTTTAGGTAAGTTAAAGAGCTGCACCTGAGCCAGCCACTGATTGATTGATTGATTGATTGATTGATTGATTGATTGATTGATTGATGCAGCACAACAGTCAAATAGTGGAGTGGAGTAGGGGAACAGCAAACAGCCAATAAAGCAGCCCGCCCGCTCGCCTGCCCCACAATGGACCTACCTGTGTACACTAGATGGATGTGATGGAATGTACTGTCGTCCCTACATTTCAAGAAGAAGTAAGAATTGCAGTTGCAACAATGCCTTGCTTGCCTACAAAGAGAGCAGCAATTTGGATTTGTTACTATGTTACCTAGAAGAATAACAAACTGTGCAAGGATGGAGGTTGTAGGAGCAAGGAGAAGTTGTCTGTAAAGTTGGTGGATGCCTATTTTCCATTTTGCAGTCCCTTGTCTCCCTCTTGTGGCCTCCTGGAGGCAACTAGCTGTGCAAAAAAAAGACAGCCTGGCGGCCGGCTGTTGCAGTGTTGCCCTCTCAGGCAACACTGAGTGACTGACTGAGCCTCACCGTCTTATATAAAGTTCAGACGGAACTTTGCACGTGTCATAGTGGAGCCCTCAGGATTCCAGAGCCAGCTTTCTGACATCATAATGGGGCCTCAGAGATAAAAGCCTGGGCCCAGGCAGTGTTGGTCAGTGCTGCTCAGCAGGCAGCACTGGACTGGACTGGATTACAGCTGATACAAGGTGTGAAGGAACAAGGGGTGGCTGTGGGCATGCACTTGCTGCCGCTGCCAGTGTTTATCTGCATGGCAGCAGGGCATTTGGGCGTTGCCAGGAAGGCGTTTTTATGTAGATTCCTCCTCTTTCAGCACTGCATTGTGGTGCAAGCAAAAGAAGCAAATCCTGTCTGGCTTCCTCTCCGGCCTTTATTCACCTCCCGTGTAGCTGTGAGTGTGTGAGCCTGCAGGGCCCCATGGAATTGCCTAGAAGTAGGCTGAATCGCTGCAAGGGCTGAACAGCAGTATCGGGCAGGCTCGGGCAACGCGCGGCCCGTTCGGGTTATCGCTTCTCGGCCTTTTGGCTAAGATCAAGTGTAGTATCTGTTCTTATCAGTTTAATATCTGATACGTCCCCTATCTGGGGACCATATATTAAATGGATTTTTAGAACAGGGAGATGGAAATAGAGCTTGCTCTGTCCACTCCACGCATTGACCTGGTATTGCAGTATTTCCAGGACCGGTGCACCCTTTCCTTATGTGTTGACTAAAAGCAGATTCCAAAAGTGTTTTTTGTCTTTGCTATTGTTTCTGTCTTTCTGAAGGGATCTCCCCTTTTAATCCCATTATTTCAACACCTGTTGGACAATGCATGAGTGATAATGAGCTCATTGATTAAATGCAATTAATGAATAGATTGCCACCTCTTGTTGTGTGTCGTCTGTGTTTCTGTGTTTCCGGCATTTCACATTGGAACACCTCATTCACCTTCCTTGTCTTCTCTCCGCCCTCCCTTTTAGGTAAGTTAAAGAGCTGCACCTGAGCCAGCCACTGATTGATTGATTGATTGATTGATTGATTGATTGATTGATTGATTGATTGATTGATTGATTGATGCAGCACAACAGTCAAATAGTGGAGTGGAGTAGGGGAACAGCAAACAGCCAATAAAGCAGCCCGCCCGCTCGCCTGCCCGCCACAATGGACCTACCTGTGTACACTAGATGGATGTGATGGAATGTACTGTCGTCCCTACATTTCAAGAAGAAGTAAGAATTGCAGTTGCAACAAAGCCTTGCTTGCCTACAAAGAGAGCAGCAATTTGGATTTGTTACTATGTTACCTAGAAGAATAACAAACTGTGCAAGGATGGAGGTTGTAGGAGCAAGGAGAAGTTGTCTGTAAAGTTGGTGGATGCCTATTTTCCATTTTGCAGTCCCTTGTCTCCCTCTTGTGGCCTCCTGGAGGCAACTAGCTGTGCAAAAAAAAGACAGCCTGGCGGCCGGCTGTTGCAGTGTTGCCCTCTCAGGCAACACTGAGTGACTGACTGAGCCTCACCGTCTTATATAAAGTTCAGACGGAACTTTGCACGTGTCATAGTGGAGCCCTCAGGATTCCAGAGCCAGCTTTCTGACATCATAATGGGGCCTCAGAGATAAAAGCCTGGGCCCAGGCAGTGTTGGTCAGTGCTGCTCAGCAGGCAGCACTGGACTGGACTGGATTACAGCTGATACAAGGTGTGAAGGAACAAGGGGTGGCTGTGGGCATGCACTTGCTGCCGCTGCCAGTGTTTATCTGCATGGCAGCAGGGCATTTGGGCGTTGCCAGGAAGGCGTTTTTATGTAGATTCCTCCTCTTTCAGCACTGCATTGTGGTGCAAGCAAAAGAAGCAAATCCTGTCTGGCTTCCTCTCCGGCCTTTATTCACCTCCCGTGTAGCTGTGAGTGTGTGAGCCTGCAGGGCCCCATGGAATTGCCTAGAAGTAGGCTGAATCGCTGCAAGGGCTGAACAGCAGTATCGGGCAGGCTCGGGCAACGCGCGGCCCGTTCGGGTTATCGCTTCTCGGCCTTTTGGCTAAGATCAAGTGTAGTATCTGTTCTTATCAGTTTAATATCTGATACGTCCCCTATCTGGGGACCATATATTAAATGGATTTTTAGAACAGGGAGATGGAAATAGAGCTTGCTCTGTCCACTCCACGCATTGACCTGGTATTGCAGTATTTCCAGGACCAGTGCACCCTTTCCTTATGTGTTGACTAAAAGCAGATTCCAAAAGTGTTTTTTGTCTTTGCTATTGTTTCTGTCTTTCTGAAGGGATCTCCCCTTTTAATCCCATTATTTCAACACCTGTTGGACAATGCATGAGTGATAATGAGCTCATTGATTAAATGCAATTAATGAATAGATTGCCACCTCTTGTTGTGTGTCGTCTGTGTTTCTGTGTTTCCGGCATTTCACATTGGAACACCTCATTCACCTTCCTTGTCTTCTCTCCGCCCTCCCTTTTAGGTAAGTTAAAGAGCTGCACCTGAGCCAGCCACTGATTGATTGATTGATTGATTGATTGATTGATTGATTGATTGATTGATTGATTGATTGATGCAGCACAACAGTCAAATAGTGGAGTGGAGTAGGGGAACAGCAAGCAGCCCGCCCGCTCGCCTGCCCCACAATGGACCTACCTGTGTACACTAGATGGATGTGATGGAATGTACTGTCGTCCCTACATTTCAAGAAGAAGTAAGAATTGCAGTTGCAACAATGCCTTGCTTGCCTACAAAGAGAGCAGCAATTTGGATTTGTTACTATGTTACCTAGAAGAATAACAAACTGTGCAAGGATGGAGGTTGTAGGAGCAAGGAGAAGTTGTCTGTAAAGTTGGTGGATGCCTATTTTCCATTTTGCAGTCCCTTGTCTCCCTCTTGTGGCCTCCTGGAGGCAACTAGCTGTGCAAAAAAAAGACAGCCTGGCGGCCGGCTGTTGCAGTGTTGCCCTCTCAGGCAACACTGAGTGACTGACTGAGCCTCACCGTCTTATATAAAGTTCAGACGGAACTTTGCACGTGTCATAGTGGAGCCCTCAGGATTCCAGAGCCAGCTTTCTGACATCATAATGGGGCCTCAGAGATAAAAGCCTGGGCCCAGGCAGTGTTGGTCAGTGCTGCTCAGCAGGCAGCACTGGACTGGACTGGATTACAGCTGATACAAGGTGTGAAGGAACAAGGGGTGGCTGTGGGCATGCACTTGCTGCCGCTGCCAGTGTTTATCTGCATGGCAGCAGGGCATTTGGGCGTTGCCAGGAAGGCGTTTTTATGTAGATTCCTCCTCTTTCAGCACTGCATTGTGGTGCAAGCAAAAGAAGCAAATCCTGTCTGGCTTCCTCTCCGGCCTTTATTCACCTCCCGTGTAGCTGTGAGTGTGTGAGCCTGCAGGGCCCCATGGAATTGCCTAGAAGTAGGCTGAATCGCTGCAAGGGCTGAACAGCAGTATCGGGCAGGCTCGGGCAACGCGCGGCCCGTTCGGGTTATCGCTTCTCGGCCTTTTGGCTAAGATCAAGTGTAGTATCTGTTCTTATCAGTTTAATATCTGATACGTCCCCTATCTGGGGACCATATATTAAATGGATTTTTAGAACAGGGAGATGGAAATAGAGCTTGCTCTGTCCACTCCACGCATTGACCTGGTATTGCAGTATTTCCAGGACCGGTGCACCCTTTCCTTATGTGTTGACTAAAAGCAGATTCCAAAAGTGTTTTTTGTCTTTGCTATTGTTTCTGTCTTTCTGAAGGGATCTCCCCTTTTAATCCCATTATTTCAACACCTGTTGGACAATGCATGAGTGATAATGAGCTCATTGATTAAATGCAATTAATGAATAGATTGCCACCTCTTGTTGTGTGTCGTCTGTGTTTCTGTGTTTCCGGCATTTCACATTGGAACACCTCATTCACCTTCCTTGTCTTCTCTCCGCCCTCCCTTTTAGGTAAGTTAAAGAGCTGCACCTGAGCCAGCCACTGATTGATTGATTGATTGATTGATTGATTGATTGATTGATTGATTGATTGATTGATTGATGCAGCACAACAGTCAAATAGTGGAGTGGAGTAGGGGAACAGCAAACAGCCAATAAAGCAGCCCGCCCGCTCGCCTGCCCGCCACAATGGACCTACCTGTGTACACTAGATGGATGTGATGGAAT
Organism: Rhinoderma darwinii; assembly: GCF_050947455.1. Classification (NCBI taxonomy): domain Eukaryota; kingdom Metazoa; phylum Chordata; class Amphibia; order Anura; family Rhinodermatidae; genus Rhinoderma; species Rhinoderma darwinii. Next base: position 157,914 of record NW_027464061.1, read on the forward strand.
GTACTGTCGTCCCTACATTTCAAGAAGAAGTAAGAATTGCAGTTGCAACAAAGCCTTGCTTGCCTACAAAGAGAGCAGCAATTTGGATTTGTTACTATGTTACCTAGAAGAATAACAAACTGTGCAAGGATGGAGGTTGTAGGAGCAAGGAGAAGTTGTCTGTAAAGTTGGTGGATGCCTATTTTCCATTTTGCAGTCCCTTGTCTCCCTCTTGTGGCCTCCTGGAGGCAACTAGCTGTGCAAAAAAAAGACAGCCTGGCGGCCGGCTGTTGCAGTGTTGCCCTCTCAGGCAACACTGAGTGACTGACTGAGCCTCACCGTCTTATATAAAGTTCAGACGGAACTTTGCACGTGTCATAGTGGAGCCCTCAGGATTCCAGAGCCAGCTTTCTGACATCATAATGGGGCCTCAGAGATAAAAGCCTGGGCCCAGGCAGTGTTGGTCAGTGCTGCTCAGCAGGCAGCACTGGACTGGACTGGATTACAGCTGATACAAGGTGTGAAGGAACAAGGGGTGGCTGTGGGCATGCACTTGCTGCCGCTGCCAGTGTTTATCTGCATGGCAGCAGGGCATTTGGGCGTTGCCAGGAAGGCGTTTTTATGTAGATTCCTCCTCTTTCAGCACTGCATTGTGGTGCAAGCAAAAGAAGCAAATCCTGTCTGGCTTCCTCTCCGGCCTTTATTCACCTCCCGTGTAGCTGTGAGTGTGTGAGCCTGCAGGGCCCCATGGAATTGCCTAGAAGTAGGCTGAATCGCTGCAAGGGCTGAACAGCAGTATCGGGCAGGCTCGGGCAACGCGCGGCCCGTTCGGGTTATCGCTTCTCGGCCTTTTGGCTAAGATCAAGTGTAGTATCTGTTCTTATCAGTTTAATATCTGATACGTCCCCTATCTGGGGACCATATATTAAATGGATTTTTAGAACAGGGAGATGGAAATAGAGCTTGCTCTGTCCACTCCACGCATTGACCTGGTATTGCAGTATTTCCAGGACCGGTGCACCCTTTCCTTATGTGTTGACTAAAAGCAGATTCCAAAAGTGTTTTTTGTCTTTGCTATTGTTTCTGTCTTTCTGAAGGGATCTCCCCTTTTAATCCCATTATTTCAACACCTGTTGGACAATGCATGAGTGATAATGAGCTCATTGATTAAATGCAATTAATGAATAGATTGCCACCTCTTGTTGTGTGTCGTCTGTGTTTCTGTGTTTCCGGCATTTCACATTGGAACACCTCATTCACCTTCCTTGTCTTCTCTCCGCCCTCCCTTTTAGGTAAGTTAAAGAGCTGCACCTGAGCCAGCCACTGATTGATTGATTGATTGATTGATTGATTGATTGATTGATTGATTGATGCAGCACAACAGTCAAATAGTGGAGTGGAGTAGGGGAACAGCAAACAGCCAATAAAGCAGCCCGCCCGCTCGCCTGCCCCACAATGGACCTACCTGTGTACACTAGATGGATGTGATGGAATGTACTGTCGTCCCTACATTTCAAGAAGAAGTAAGAATTGCAGTTGCAACAATGCCTTGCTTGCCTACAAAGAGAGCAGCAATTTGGATTTGTTACTATGTTACCTAGAAGAATAACAAACTGTGCAAGGATGGAGGTTGTAGGAGCAAGGAGAAGTTGTCTGTAAAGTTGGTGGATGCCTATTTTCCATTTTGCAGTCCCTTGTCTCCCTCTTGTGGCCTCCTGGAGGCAACTAGCTGTGCAAAAAAAAGACAGCCTGGCGGCCGGCTGTTGCAGTGTTGCCCTCTCAGGCAACACTGAGTGACTGACTGAGCCTCACCGTCTTATATAAAGTTCAGACGGAACTTTGCACGTGTCATAGTGGAGCCCTCAGGATTCCAGAGCCAGCTTTCTGACATCATAATGGGGCCTCAGAGATAAAAGCCTGGGCCCAGGCAGTGTTGGTCAGTGCTGCTCAGCAGGCAGCACTGGACTGGACTGGATTACAGCTGATACAAGGTGTGAAGGAACAAGGGGTGGCTGTGGGCATGCACTTGCTGCCGCTGCCAGTGTTTATCTGCATGGCAGCAGGGCATTTGGGCGTTGCCAGGAAGGCGTTTTTATGTAGATTCCTCCTCTTTCAGCACTGCATTGTGGTGCAAGCAAAAGAAGCAAATCCTGTCTGGCTTCCTCTCCGGCCTTTATTCACCTCCCGTGTAGCTGTGAGTGTGTGAGCCTGCAGGGCCCCATGGAATTGCCTAGAAGTAGGCTGAATCGCTGCAAGGGCTGAACAGCAGTATCGGGCAGGCTCGGGCAACGCGCGGCCCGTTCGGGTTATCGCTTCTCGGCCTTTTGGCTAAGATCAAGTGTAGTATCTGTTCTTATCAGTTTAATATCTGATACGTCCCCTATCTGGGGACCATATATTAAATGGATTTTTAGAACAGGGAGATGGAAATAGAGCTTGCTCTGTCCACTCCACGCATTGACCTGGTATTGCAGTATTTCCAGGACCGGTGCACCCTTTCCTTATGTGTTGACTAAAAGCAGATTCCAAAAGTGTTTTTTGTCTTTGCTATTGTTTCTGTCTTTCTGAAGGGATCTCCCCTTTTAATCCCATTATTTCAACACCTGTTGGACAATGCATGAGTGATAATGAGCTCATTGATTAAATGCAATTAATGAATAGATTGCCACCTCTTGTTGTGTGTCGTCTGTGTTTCTGTGTTTCCGGCATTTCACATTGGAACACCTCATTCACCTTCCTTGTCTTCTCTCCGCCCTCCCTTTTAGGTAAGTTAAAGAGCTGCACCTGAGCCAGCCACTGATTGATTGATTGATTGATTGATTGATTGATTGATTGATTGATTGATTGATTGATTGATGCAGCACAACAGTCAAATAGTGGAGTGGAGTAGGGGAACAGCAAACAGCCAATAAAGCAGCCCGCCCGCTCGCCTGCCCGCCACAATGGACCTACCTGTGTACACTAGATGGATGTGATGGAATGTACTGTCGTCCCTACATTTCAAGAAGAAGTAAGAATTGCAGTTGCAACAAAGCCTTGCTTGCCTACAAAGAGAGCAGCAATTTGGATTTGTTACTATGTTACCTAGAAGAATAACAAACTGTGCAAGGATGGAGGTTGTAGGAGCAAGGAGAAGTTGTCTGTAAAGTTGGTGGATGCCTATTTTCCATTTTGCAGTCCCTTGTCTCCCTCTTGTGGCCTCCTGGAGGCAACTAGCTGTGCAAAAAAAAGACAGCCTGGCGGCCGGCTGTTGCAGTGTTGCCCTCTCAGGCAACACTGAGTGACTGACTGAGCCTCACCGTCTTATATAAAGTTCAGACGGAACTTTGCACGTGTCATAGTGGAGCCCTCAGGATTCCAGAGCCAGCTTTCTGACATCATAATGGGGCCTCAGAGATAAAAGCCTGGGCCCAGGCAGTGTTGGTCAGTGCTGCTCAGCAGGCAGCACTGGACTGGACTGGATTACAGCTGATACAAGGTGTGAAGGAACAAGGGGTGGCTGTGGGCATGCACTTGCTGCCGCTGCCAGTGTTTATCTGCATGGCAGCAGGGCATTTGGGCGTTGCCAGGAAGGCGTTTTTATGTAGATTCCACCTCTTTCAGCACTGCATTGTGGTGCAAGCAAAAGAAGCAAATCCTGTCTGGCTTCCTCTCCGGCCTTTATTCACCTCCCGTGTAGCTGTGAGTGTGTGAGCCTGCAGGGCCCCATGGAATTGCCTAGAAGTAGGCTGAATCGCTGCAAGGGCTGAACAGCAGTATCGGGCAGGCTCGGGCAACGCGCGGCCCGTTCGGGTTATCGCTTCTCGGCCTTTTGGCTAAGATCAAGTGTAGTATCTGTTCTTATCAGTTTAATATCTGATACGTCCCCTATCTGGGGACCATATATTAAATGGATTTTTAGAACAGGGAGATGGAAATAGAGCTTGCTCTGTCCACTCCACGCATTGACCTGGTATTGCAGTATTTCCAGGACCGGTGCACCCTTTCCTTATGTGTTGACTAAAAGCAGATTCCAAAAGTATTTTTTGTCTTTGCTATTGTTTCTGTCTTTCTGAAGGGATCTCCCCTTTTAATCCCATTATTTCAACACCTGTTGGACAATGCATGAGTGATAATGAGCTCATTGATTAAATGCAATTAATGAATAGATTGCCACCTCTTGTTGTGTGTCGTCTGTGTTTCTGTGTTTCCGGCATTTCACATTGGAACACCTCATTCACCTTCCTTGTCTTCTCTCCGCCCTCCCTTTTAGGTAAGTTAAAGAGCTGCACCTGAGCCAGCCACTGATTGATTGATTGATTGATTGATTGATTGATTGATTGATTGATTGATGCAGCACAACAGTCAAATAGTGGAGTGGAGTAGGGGAACAGCAAACAGCCAATAAAGCAGCCCGCCCGCTCGCCTGCCCGCCACAATGGACCTACCTGTGTACACTAGATGGATGTGATGGAATGTACTGCCGTCCCTACATTTCAAGAAGAAGTAAGAATTGCAGTTGCAACAAAGCCTTGCTTGCCTACAAAGAGAGCAGCAATTTGGATTTGTTACTATGTTACCTAGAAGAATAACAAACTGTGCAAGGATGGAGGTTGTAGGAGCAAGGAGAAGTTGTCTGTAAAGTTGGTGGATGCCTATTTTCCATTTTGCAGTCCCTTGTCTCCCTCTTGTGGCCTCCTGGAGGCAACTAGCTGTGCAAAAAAAAGACAGCCTGGTGGCCGGCTGTTGCAGTGTTGCCCTCTCAGGCAACACTGAGTGACTGACTGAGCCTCACCGTCTTATATAAAGTTCAGACGGAACTTTGCACGTGTCATAGTGGAGCCCTCAGGATTCCAGAGCCAGCTTTCTGACATCATAATGGGGCCTCAGAGATAAAAGCCTGGGCCCAGGCAGTGTTGGTCAGTGCTGCTCAGCAGGCAGCACTGGACTGGACTGGATTACAGCTGATACAAGGTGTGAAGGAACAAGGGGTGGCTGTGGGCATGCACTTGCTGCCGCTGCCAGTGTTTATCTGCATGGCAGCAGGGCATTTGGGCGTTGCCAGGAAGGCGTTTTTATGTAGATTCCTCCTCTTTCAGCACTGCATTGTGGTGCAAGCAAAAGAAGCAAATCCTGTCTGGCTTCCTCTCCGGCCTTTATTCACCTCCCGTGTAGCTGTGAGTGTGTGAGCCTGCAGGGCCCCATGGAATTGCCTAGAAGTAGGCTGAATCGCTGCAAGGGCTGAACAGCAGTATCGGGCAGGCTCGGGCAACGCGCGGCCCGTTCGGGTTATCGCTTCTCGGCCTTTTGGCTAAGATCAAGTGTAGTATCTGTTCTTATCAGTTTAATATCTGATACGTCCCCTATCTGGGGACCATATATTAAATGGATTTTTAGAACAGGGAGATGGAAATAGAGCTTGCTCTGTCCACTCCACGCATTGACCTGGTATTGCAGTATTTCCAGGACCGGTGCACCCTTTCCTTATGTGTTGACTAAAAGCAGATTCCAAAAGTGTTTTTTGTCTTTGCTATTGTTTCTGTCTTTCTGAAGGGATCTCCCCTTTTAATCCCATTATTTCAACACCTGTTGGACAATGCATGAGTGATAATGAGCACATTGATTAAATGCAATTAATGAATAGATTGCCACCTCTTGTTGTGTGTCGTCTGTGTTTCTGTGTTTCCGGCATTTCACATTGGAACACCTCATTCACCTTCCTTGTCTTCTCTCCGCCCTCCCTTTTAGGTAAGTTAAAGAGCTGCACCTGAGCCAGCCACTGATTGATTGATTGATTGATTGATTGATTGATTGATTGATTGATTGATTGATTGATTGATTGATGCAGCACAACAGTCAAATAGTGGAGTGGAGTAGGGGAACAGCAAACAGCCAATAAAGCAGCCCGCCCGCTCGCCTGCCCGCCACAATGGACCTACCTGTGTACACTAGATGGATGTGATGGAATGTACTGTCGTCCCTACATTTCAAGAAGAAGTAAGAATTGCAGTTGCAACAAAGCCTTGCTTGCCTACAAAGAGAGCAGCAATTTGGATTTGTTACTATGTTACCTAGAAGAATAACAAACTGTGCAAGGATGGAGGTTGTAGGAGCAAGGAGAAGTTGTCTGTAAAGTTGGTGGATGCCTATTTTCCATTTTGCAGTCCCTTGTCTCCCTCTTGTGGCCTCCTGGAGGCAACTAGCTGTGCAAAAAAAAGACAGCCTGGCGGCCGGCTGTTGCAGTGTTGCCCTCTCAGGCAACACTGAGTGACTGACTGAGCCTCACCGTCTTATATAAAGTTCAGACGGAACTTTGCACGTGTCATAGTGGAGCCCTCAGGATTCCAGAGCCAGCTTTCTGACATCATAATGGGGCCTCAGAGATAAAAGCCTGGGCCCAGGCAGTGTTGGTCAGTGCTGCTCAGCAGGCAGCACTGGACTGGACTGGATTACAGCTGATACAAGGTGTGAAGGAACAAGGGGTGGCTGTGGGCATGCACTTGCTGCCGCTGCCAGTGTTTATCTGCATGGCAGCAGGGCATTTGGGCGTTGCCAGGAAGGCGTTTTTATGTAGATTCCTCCTCTTTCAGCACTGCATTGTGGTGCAAGCAAAAGAAGCAAATCCTGTCTGGCTTCCTCTCCGGCCTTTATTCACCTCCCGTGTAGCTGTGAGTGTGTGAGCCTGCAGGGCCCCATGGAATTGCCTAGAAGTAGGCTGAATCGCTGCAAGGGCTGAACAGCAGTATCGGGCAGGCTCGGGCAACGCGCGGCCCGTTCGGGTTATCGCTTCTCGGCCTTTTGGCTAAGATCAAGTGTAGTATCTGTTCTTATCAGTTTAATATCTGATACGTCCCCTATCTGGGGACCATATATTAAATGGATTTTTAGAACAGGGAGATGGAAATAGAGCTTGCTCTGTCCACTCCACGCATTGACCTGGTATTGCAGTATTTCCAGGACCGGTGCACCCTTTCCTTATGTGTTGACTAAAAGCAGATTCCAAAAGTGTTTTTTGTCTTTGCTATTGTTTCTGTCTTTCTGAAGGGATCTCCCCTTTTAATCCCATTATTTCAACACCTGTTGGACAATGCATGAGTGATAATGAGCTCATTGATTAAATGCAATTAATGAATAGATTGCCACCTCTTGTTGTGTGTCGTCTGTGTTTCTGTGTTTCCGGCATTTCACATTGGAACACCTCATTCACCTTCCTTGTCTTCTCTCCGCCCTCCCTTTTAGGTAAGTTAAAGAGCTGCACCTGAGCCAGCCACTGATTGATTGATTGATTGATTGATTGATTGATTGATTGATTGATTGATTGATGCAGCACAACAGTCAAATAGTGGAGTGGAGTAGGGGAACAGCAAACAGCCAATAAAGCAGCCCGCCCGCTCGCCTGCCCGCCACAATGGACCTACCTGTGTACACTAGATGGATGTGATGGAATGTACTGCCGTCCCTACATTTCAAGAAGAAGTAAGAATTGCAGTTGCAACAAAGCCTTGCTTGCCTACAAAGAGAGCAGCAATTTGGATTTGTTACTATGTTACCTAGAAGAATAACAAACTGTGCAAGGATGGAGGTTGTAGGAGCAAGGAGAAGTTGTCTGTAAAGTTGGTGGATGCCTATTTTCCATTTTGCAGTCCCTTGTCTCCCTCTTGTGGCCTCCTGGAGGCAACTAGCTGTGCAAAAAAAAGACAGCCTGGCGGCCGGCTGTTGCAGTGTTGCCCTCTCAGGCAACACTGAGTGACTGACTGAGCCTCACCGTCTTATATAAAGTTCAGACGGAACTTTGCACGTGTCATAGTGGAGCCCTGAGGAGCCAGAGCCAGCTTTCTGACATCATAATGGGGCCTTAGAGATAAAAGCCTGGGCCCAGGCAGTGTTGGTCAGTGCTGCTCAGCAGGCAGCACTGGACTGGACTGGATTACAGCTGATACAAGGTGTGAAGGAACAAGGGGTGGCTGTGGGCATGCACTTGCTGCCGCTGCCAGTGTTTATCTGCATGGCAGCAGGGCATTTGGGCGTTGCCAGGAAGGCGTTTTTATGTAGATTCCTCCTCTTTCAGCACTGCATTGTGGTGCAAGCAAAAGAAGCAAATCCTGTCTGGCTTCCTCTCCGGCCTTTATTCACCTCCCGTGTAGCTGTGAGTGTGTGAGCCTGCAGGGCCCCATGGAATTGCCTAGAAGTAGGCTGAATCGCTGCAAGGGCTGAACAGCAGTATCGGGCAGGCTCGGGCAACGCGCGGCCCGTTCGGGTTATCGCTTCTCGGCCTTTTGGCTAAGATCAAGTGTAGTATCTGTTCTTATCAGTTTAATATCTGATACGTCCCCTATCTGGGGACCATATATTAAATGGATTTTTAGAACAGGGAGATGGAAATAGAGCTTGCTCTGTCCACTCCACGCATTGACCTGGTATTGCAGTATTTCCAGGACCGGTGCACCCTTTCCTTATGTGTTGACTAAAAGCAGATTCCAAAAGTGTTTTTTGTCTTTGCTATTGTTTCTGTCTTTCTGAAGGGATCTCCCCTTTTAATCCCATTATTTCAACACCTGTTGGACAATGCATGAGTGATAATGAGCTCATTGATTAAATGCAATTAATGAATAGATTGCCACCTCTTGTTGTGTGTCGTCTGTGTTTCTGTGTTTCCGGCATTTCACATTGGAACACCTCATTCACCTTCCTTGTCTTCTCTCCGCCCTCCCTTTTAGGTAAGTTAAAGAGCTGCACCTGAGCCAGCCACTGATTGATTGATTGATTGATTGATTGATTGATTGATTGATTGATGCAGCACAACAGTCAAATAGTGGAGTGGAGTAGGGGAACAGCAAACAGCCAATAAAGCAGCCCGCCCGCTCGCCTGCCCGCCACAATGGACCTACCTGTGTACACTAGATGGATGTGATGGAATGTACTGTCGTCCCTACATTTCAAGAAGAAGTAAGAATTGCAGTTGCAACAAAGCCTTGCTTGCCTACAAAGAGAGCAGCAATTTGGATTTGTTACTATGTTACCTAGAAGAATAACAAACTGTGCAAGGATGGAGGTTGTAGGAGCAAGGAGAAGTTGTCTGTAAAGTTGGTGGATGCCTATTTTCCATTTTGCAGTCCCTTGTCTCCCTCTTGTGGCCTCCTGGAGGCAACTAGCTGTGCAAAAAAAAGACAGCCTGGCGGCCGGCTGTTGCAGTGTTGCCCTCTCAGGCAACACTGAGTGACTGACTGAGCCTCACCGTCTTATATAAAGTTCAGACGGAACTTTGCACGTGTCATAGTGGAGCCCTCAGGATTCCAGAGCCAGCTTTCTGACATCATAATGGGGCCTCAGAGATAAAAGCCTGGGCCCAGGCAGTGTTGGTCAGTGCTGCTCAGCAGGCAGCACTGGACTGGACTGGATTACAGCTGATACAAGGTGTGAAGGAACAAGGGGTGGCTGTGGGCATGCACTTGCTGCCGCTGCCAGTGTTTATCTGCATGGCAGCAGGGCATTTGGGCGTTGCCAGGAAGGCGTTTTTATGTAGATTCCTCCTCTTTCAGCACTGCATTGTGGTGCAAGCAAAAGAAGCAAATCCTGTCTGGCTTCCTCTCCGGCCTTTATTCACCTCCCGTGTAGCTGTGAGTGTGTGAGCCTGCAGGGCCCCATGGAATTGCCTAGAAGTAGGCTGAATCGCTGCAAGGGCTGAACAGCAGTATCGGGCAGGCTCGGGCAACGCGCGGCCCGTTCGGGTTATCGCTTCTCGGCCTTTTGGCTAAGATCAAGTGTAGTATCTGTTCTTATCAGTTTAATATCTGATACGTCCCCTATCTGGGGACCATATATTAAATGGATTTTTAGAACAGGGAGATGGAAATAGAGCTTGCTCTGTCCACTCCACGCATTGACCTGGTATTGCAGTATTTCCAGGACCGGTGCACCCTTTCCTTATGTGTTGACTAAAAGCAGATTCCAAAAGTGTTTTTTGTCTTTGCTATTGTTTCTGTCTTTCTGAAGGGATCTCCCCTTTTAATCCCATTATTTCAACACCTGTTGGACAATGCATGAGTGATAATGAGCTCATTGATTAAATGCAATTAATGAATAGATTGCCACCTCTTGTTGTGTGTCGTCTGTGTTTCTGTGTTTCCGGCATTTCACATTGGAACACCTCATTCACCTTCCTTGTCTTCTCTCCGCCCTCCCTTTTAGGTAAGTTAAAGAGCTGCACCTGAGCCAGCCACTGATTGATTGATTGATTGATTGATTGATTGATTGATTGATTGATTGATTGATGCAGCACAACAGTCAAATAGTGGAGTGGAGTAGGGGAACAGCAAACAGCCAATAAAGCAGCCCGCCCGCTCGCCTGCCCGCCACAATGGACCTACCTGTGTACACTAGATGGATGTGATGGAATGTACTGTCGTCCCTACATTTCAAGAAGAAGTAAGAATTGCAGTTGCAACAAAGCCTTGCTTGCCTACAAAGAGAGCAGCAATTTGGATTTGTTACTATGTTACCTAGAAGAATAACAAACTGTGCAAGGATGGAGGTTGTAGGAGCAAGGAGAAGTTGTCTGTAAAGTTGGTGGATGCCTATTTTCCATTTTGCAGTCCCTTGTCTCCCTCTTGTGGCCTCCTGGAGGCAACTAGCTGTGCAAAAAAAAGACAGCCTGGCGGCCGGCTGTTGCAGTGTTGCCCTCTCAGGCAACACTAAGTGACTGACTGAGCCTCACCGTCTTATATAAAGTTCAGACGGAACTTTGCACGTGTCATAGTGGAGCCCTCAGGATTCCAGAGCCAGCTTTCTGACATCATAATGGGGCCTCAGAGATAAAAGCCTGGGCCCAGGCAGTGTTGGTCAGTGCTGCTCAGCAGGCAGCACTGGACTGGACTGGATTACAGCTGATACAAGGTGTGAAGGAACAAGGGGTGGCTGTGGGCATGCACTTGCTGCCGCTGCCAGTGTTTATCTGCATGGCAGCAGGGCATTTGGGCGTTGCCAGGAAGGCGTTTTTATGTAGATTCCTCCTCTTTCAGCACTGCATTGTGGTGCAAGCAAAAGAAGCAAATCCTGTCTGGCTTCCTCTCCGGCCTTTATTCACCTCCCGTGTAGCTGTGAGTGTGTGAGCCTGCAGGGCCCCATGGAATTGCCTAGAAGTAGGCTGAATCGCTGCAAGGGCTGAACAGCAGTATCGGGCAGGCTCGGGCAACGCGCGGCCCGTTCGGGTTATCGCTTCTCGGCCTTTTGGCTAAGATCAAGTGTAGTATCTGTTCTTATCAGTTTAATATCTGATACGTCCCCTATCTGGGGACCATATATTAAATGGATTTTTAGAACAGGGAGATGGAAATAGAGCTTGCTCTGTCCACTCCACGCATTGACCTGGTATTGCAGTATTTCCAGGACCGGTGCACCCTTTCCTTATGTGTTGACTAAAAGCAGATTCCAAAAGTGTTTTTTGTCTTTGCTATTGTTTCTGTCTTTCTGAAGGGATCTCCCCTTTTAATCCCATTATTTCAACACCTGTTGGACAATGCATGAGTGATAATGAGCTCATTGATTAAATGCAATTAATGAATAGATTGCCACCTCTTGTTGTGTGTCGTCTGTGTTTCTGTGTTTCCGGCATTTCACATTGGAACACCTCATTCACCTTCCTTGTCTTCTCTCCGCCCTCCCTTTTAGGTAAGTTAAAGAGCTGCACCTGAGCCAGCCACTGATTGATTGATTGATTGATTGATTGATTGATTGATTGATTGATTGATTGATTGATGCAGCACAACAGTCAAATAGTGGAGTGGAGTAGGGGAACAGCAAACAGCCAATAAAGCAGCCCGCCCGCTCGCCTGCCCGCCACAATGGACCTACCTGTGTACACTAGATGGATGTGATGGAATGTACTGTCGTCCCTACATTTCAAGAAGAAGTAAGAATTGCAGTTGCAACAAAGCCTTGCTTGCCTACAAAGAGAGCAGCAATTTGGATTTGTTACTATGTTACCTAGAAGAATAACAAACTGTGCAAGGATGGAGGTTGTAGGAGCAAGGAGAAGTTGTCTGTAAAGTTGGTGGATGCCTATTTTCCATTTTGCAGTCCCTTGTCTCCCTCTTGTGGCCTCCTGGAGGCAACTAGCTGTGCAAAAAAAAGACAGCCTGGCGGCCGGCTGTTGCAGTGTTGCCCTCTCAGGCAACACTGAGTGACTGACTGAGCCTCACCGTCTTATATAAAGTTCAGACGGAACTTTGCACGTGTCATAGTGGAGCCCTCAGGATTCCAGAGCCAGCTTTCTGACATCATAATGGGGCCTCAGAGATAAAAGCCTGGGCCCAGGCAGTGTTGGTCAGTGCTGCTCAGCAGGCAGCACTGGACTGGACTGGATTACAGCTGATACAAGGTGTGAAGGAACAAGGGGTGGCTGTGGGCATGCACTTGCTGCCGCTGCCAGTGTTTATCTGCATGGCAGCAGGGCATTTGGGCGTTGCCAGGAAGGCGTTTTTATGTAGATTCCTCCTCTTTCAGCACTGCATTGTGGTGCAAGCAAAAGAAGCAAATCCTGTCTGGCTTCCTCTCCGGCCTTTATTCACCTCCCGTGTAGCTGTGAGTGTGTGAGCCTGCAGGGCCCCATGGAATTGCCTAGAAGTAGGCTGAATCGCTGCAAGGGCTGAACAGCAGTATCGGGCAGGCTCGGGCAACGCGCGGCCCGTTCGGGTTATCGCTTCTCGGCCTTTTGGCTAAGATCAAGTGTAGTATCTGTTCTTATCAGTTTAATATCTGATACGTCCCCTATCTGGGGACCATATATTAAATGGATTTTTAGAACAGGGAGATGGAAATAGAGCTTGCTCTGTCCACTCCACGCATTGACCTGGTATTGCAGTATTTCCAGGACCGGTGCACCCTTTCCTTATGTGTTGACTAAAAGCAGATTCCAAAAGTGTTTTTTGTCTTTGCTATTGTTTCTGTCTTTCTGAAGGGATCTCCCCTTTTAATCCCATTATTTCAACACCTGTTGGACAATGCATGAGTGATAATGAGCTCATTGATTAAATGCAATTAATGAATAGATTGCCACCTCTTGTTGTGTGTCGTCTGTGTTTCTGTGTTTCCGGCATTTCACATTGGAACACCTCATTCACCTTCCTTGTCTTCTCTCCGCCCTCCCTTTTAGGTAAGTTAAAGAGCTGCACCTGAGCCAGCCACTGATTGATTGATTGATTGATTGATTGATTGATGCAGCACAACAGTCAAATAGTGGAGTGGAGTAGGGGAACAGCAAACAGCCAATAAAGCAGCCCGCCCGCTCGCCTGCCCGCCACAATAGACCTACCTGTGTACACTAGATGGATGTGATGGAATGTACTGTCATCCCTACATTTCAAGAAGAAGTAAGAATTGCAGTTGCAACAAAGCCTTGCTTGCCTACAAAGAGAGCAGCAATTTGGATTTGTTACTATGTTACCTAGAAGAATAACAAACTGTGCAAGGATGGAGGTTGTAGGAGCAAGGAGAAGTTGTCTGTAAAGTTGGTGGATGCCTATTTTCCATTTTGCAGTCCCTTGTCTCCCTCTTGTGGCCTCCTGGAGGCAACTAGCTGTGCAAAAAAAAGACAGCCTGGCGGCCGGCTGTTGCAGTGTTGCCCTCTCAGGCAACACTGAGTGACTGACTGAGCCTCACCGTCTTATATAAAGTTCAGACGGAACTTTGCACGTGTCATAGTGGAGCCCTCAGGATTCCAGAGCCAGCTTTCTGACATCATAATGGGGCCTCAGAGATAAAAGCCTGGGCCCAGGCAGTGTTGGTCAGTGCTGCTCAGCAGGCAGCACTGGACTGGACTGGATTACAGCTGATACAAGGTGTGAAGGAACAAGGGGTGGCTGTGGGCATGCACTTGCTGCCGCTGCCAGTGTTTATCTGCATGGCAGCAGGGCATTTGGGCGTTGCCAGGAAGGCGTTTTTATGTAGATTCCTCCTCTTTCAGCACTGCATTGTGGTGCAAGCAAAAGAAGCAAATCCTGTCTGGCTTCCTCTCCGGCCTTTATTCACCTCCCGTGTAGCTGTGAGTGTGTGAGCCTGCAGGGCCCCATGGAATTGCCTAGAAGTAGGCTGAATCGCTGCAAGGGCTGAACAGCAGTATCGGGCAGGCTCGGGCAACGCGCGGCCCGTTCGGGTTATCGCTTCTCGGCCTTTTGGCTAAGATCAAGTGTAGTATCTGTTCTTATCAGTTTAATATCTGATACGTCCCCTATCTGGGGACCATATATTAAATGGATTTTTAGAACAGGGAGATGGAAATAGAGCTTGCTCTGTCCACTCCACGCATTGACCTGGTATTGCAGTATTTCCAGGACCGGAGCACCCTTTCCTTATGTGTTGACTAAAAGCAGATTCCAAAAGTGTTTTTTGTCTTTGCTATTGTTTCTGTCTTTCTGAAGGGATCTCCCCTTTTAATCCCATTATTTCAACACCTGTTGGACAATGCATGAGTGATAATGAGCTCATTGATTAAATGCAATTAATGAATAGATTGCCACCTCTTGTTGTGTGTCGTCTGTGTTTCTGTGTTTCCGGCATTTCACATTGGAACACCTCATTCACCTTCCTTGTCTTCTCTCCGCCCTCCCTTTTAGGTAAGTTAAAGAGCTGCACCTGAGCCAGCCACTGATTGATTGATTGATTGATTGATTGATTGATTGATTGATTGATTGATTGATTGATTGATGCAGCACAACAGTCAAATAGTGGAGTGGAGTAGGGGAACAGCAAACAGCCAATAAAGCAGCCCGCCCGCTCGCCTGCCCGCCACAATGGACCTACCTGTGTACACTAGATGGATGTGATGGAATGTACTGTCGTCCCTACATTTCAAGAAGAAGTAAGAATTGCAGTTGCAACAAAGCCTTGCTTGCCTACAAAGAGAGCAGCAATTTGGATTTGTTACTATGTTACCTAGAAGAATAACAAACTGTGCAAGGATGGAGGTTGTAGGAGCAAGGAGAAGTTGTCTGTAAAGTTGGTGGATGCCTATTTTCCATTTTGCAGTCCCTTGTCTCCCTCTTGTGGCCTCCTGGAGGCAACTAGCTGTGCAAAAAAAAGACAGCCTGGCGGCCGGCTGTTGCAGTGTTGCCCTCTCAGGCAACACTGAGTGACTGACTGAGCCTCACCGTCTTATATAAAGTTCAGACGGAACTTTGCACGTGTCATAGTGGAGCCCTCAGGATTCCAGAGCCAGCTTTCTGACATCATAATGGGGCCTCAGAGATAAAAGCCTGGGCCCAGGCAGTGTTGGTCAGTGCTGCTCAGCAGGCAGCACTGGACTGGACTGGATTACAGCTGATACAAGGTGTGAAGGAACAAGGGGTGGCTGTGGGCATGCACTTGCTGCCGCTGCCAGTGTTTATCTGCATGGCAGCAGGGCATTTGGGCGTTGCCAGGAAGGCGTTTTTATGTAGATTCCTCCTCTTTCAGCACTGCATTGTGGTGCAAGCAAAAGAAGCAAATCCTGTCTGGCTTCCTCTCCGGCCTTTATTCACCTCCCGTGTAGCTGTGAGTGTGTGAGCCTGCAGGGCCCCATGGAATTGCCTAGAAGTAGGCTGAATCGCTGCAAGGGCTGAACAGCAGTATCGGGCAGGCTCGGGCAATGCGCGGCCCCTTCGGGTTATCGCTTCTCGGCCTTTTGGCTAAGATCAAGTGTAGTATCTGTTCTTATCAGTTTAATATCTGATACGTCCCCTATCTGGGGACCATATATTAAATGGATTTTTAGAACAGGGAGATGGAAATAGAGCTTGCTCTGTCCACTCCACGCATTGACCTGGTATTGCAGTATTTCCAGGACCGGTGCACCCTTTCCTTATGTGTTGACTAAAAGCAGATTCCAAAAGTGTTTTTTGTCTTTGCTATTGTTTCTGTCTTTCTGAAGGGATCTCCCCTTTTAATCCCATTATTTCAACACCTGTTGGACAATGCATGAGTGATAATGAGCTCATTGATTAAATGCAATTAATGAATAGATTGCCACCTCTTGTTGTGTGTCGTCTGTGTTTCTGTGTTTCCGGCATTTCACATTGGAACACCTCATTCACCTTCCTTGTCTTCTCTCCGCCCTCCCTTTTAGGTAAGTTAAAGAGCTGCACCTGAGCCAGCCACTGATTGATTGATTGATTGATTGATTGATTGATTGATTGATTGATTGATTGATTGATGCAGCACAACAGTCAAATAGTGGAGTGGAGTAGGGGAACAGCAAACAGCCAATAAAGCAGCCCGCCCGCTCGCCTGCCCGCCACAATGGACCTACATGTGTACACTAGATGGATGTGATGGAATGTACTGTCGTCCCTACATTTCAAGAAGAAGTAAGAATTGCAGTTGCAACAAAGCCTTGCTTGCCTACAAAGAGAGCAGCAATTTGGATTTGTTACTATGTTACCTAGAAGAATAACAAACTGTGCAAGGATGGAGGTTGTAGGAGCAAGGAGAAGTTGTCTGTAAAGTTGGTGGATGCCTATTTTCCATTTTGCAGTCCCTTGTCTCCCTCTTGTGGCCTCCTGGAGGCAACTAGCTGTGCAAAAAAAAGACAGCCTGGCGGCCGGCTGTTGCAGTGTTGCCCTCTCAGGCAACACTGAGTGACTGACTGAGCCTCACCGTCTTATATAAAGTTCAGACGGAACTTTGCACGTGTCATAGTGGAGCCCTCAGGATTCCAGAGCCAGCTTTCTGACATCATAATGGGGCCTCAGAGATAAAAGCCTGGGCCCAGGCAGTGTTGGTCAGTGCTGCTCAGCAGGCAGCACTGGACTGGACTGGATTACAGCTGATACAAGGTGTGAAGGAACAAGGGGTGGCTGTGGGCATGCACTTGCTGCCGCTGCCAGTGTTTATCTGCATGGCAGCAGGGCATTTGGGCGTTGCCAGGAAGGCGTTTTTATGTAGATTCCTCCTCTTTCAGCACTGCATTGTGGTGCAAGCAAAAGAAGCAAATCCTGTCTGGCTTCCTCTCCGGCCTTTATTCACCTCCCGTGTAGCTGTGAGTGTGTGAGCCTGCAGGGCCCCATGGAATTGCCTAGAAGTAGGCTGAATCGCTGCAAGGGCTGAACAGCAGTATCGGGCAGGCTCGGGCAACGCGCGGCCCCTTCGGGTTATCGCTTCTCGGCCTTTTGGCTAAGATCAAGTGTAGTATCTGTTCTTATCAGTTTAATATCTGATACGTCCCCTATCTGGGGACCATATATTAAATGGATTTTTAGAACAGGGAGATGGAAATAGAGCTTGCTCTGTCCACTCCACGCATTGACCTGGTATTGCAGTATTTCCAGGACCGGTGCACCCTTTCCTTATGTGTTGACTAAAAGCAGATTCCAAAAGTGTTTTTTGTCTTTGCTATTGTTTCTGTCTTTCTGAAGGGATCTCCCCTTTTAATCCCATTATTTCAACACCTGTTGGACAATGCATGAGTGATAATGAGCTCATTGATTAAATGCAATTAATGAATAGATTGCCACCTCTTGTTGTGTGTCGTCTGTGTTTCTGTGTTTCCGGCATTTCACATTGGAACACCTCATTCACCTTCCTTGTCTTCTCTCCGCCCTCCCTTTTAGGTAAGTTAAAGAGCTGCACCTGAGCCAGCCACTGATTGATTGATTGATTGATTGATTGATTGATTGATTGATGCAGCACAACAGTCAAATAGTGGAGTGGAGTAGGGGAACAGCAAACAGCCAATAAAGCAGCCCGCCCGCTCGCCTGCCCGCCACAATGGACCTACCTGTGTACACTAGATGGATGTGATGGAATGTACTGTCGTCCCTACATTTCAAGAAGAAGTAAGAATTGCAGTTGCAACAAAGCCTTGCTTGCCTACAAAGAGAGCAGCAATTTGGATTTGTTACTATGTTACCTAGAAGAATAACAAACTGTGCAAGGATGGAGGTTGTAGGAGCAAGGAGAAGTTGTCTGTAAAGTTGGTGGATGCCTATTTTCCATTTTGCAGTCCCTTGTCTCCCTCTTGTGGCCTCCTGGAGGCAACTAGCTGTGCAAAAAAAAGACAGCCTGGCGGCCGGCTGTTGCAGTGTTGCCCTCTCAGGCAACACTGAGTGACTGACTGAGCCTCACCGTCTTATATAAAGTTCAGACGGAACTTTGCACGTGTCATAGTGGAGCCCTCAGGATTCCAGAGCCAGCTTTCTGACATCATAATGGGGCCTCAGAGATAAAAGCCTGGGCCCAGGCAGTGTTGGTCAGTGCTGCTCAGCAGGCAGCACTGGACTGGACTGGATTACAGCTGATACAAGGTGTGAAGGAACAAGGGGTGGCTGTGGGCATGCACTTGCTGCCGCTGCCAGTGTTTATCTGCATGGCAGCAGGGCATTTGGGCGTTGCCAGGAAGGCGTTTTTATGTAGATTCCTCCTCTTTCAGCACTGCATTGTGGTGCAAGCAAAAGAAGCAAATCCTGTCTGGCTTCCTCTCCGGCCTTTATTCACCTCCCGTGTAGCTGTGAGTGTGTGAGCCTGCAGGGCCCCATGGAATTGCCTAGAAGTAGGCTGAATCGCTGCAAGGGCTGAACAGCAGTATCGGGCAGGCTCGGGCAACGCGCGGCCCGTTCGGGTTATCGCTTCTCGGCCTTTTGGCTAAGATCAAGTGTAGTATCTGTTCTTATCAGTTTAATATCTGATACGTCCCCTATCTGGGGACCATATATTAAATGGATTTTTAGAACAGGGAGATGGAAATAGAGCTTGCTCTGTCCACTCCACGCATTGACCTGGTATTGCAGTATTTCCAGGACCGGTGCACCCTTTCCTTATGTGTTGACTAAAAGCAGATTCCAAAAGTGTTTTTTGTCTTTGCTATTGTTTCTGTCTTTCTGAAGGGATCTCCCCTTTTAATCCCATTATTTCAACACCTGTTGGACAATGCATGAGTGATAATGAGCTCATTGATTAAATGCAATTAATGAATAGATTGCCACCTCTTGTTGTGTGTCGTCTGTGTTTCTGTGTTTCCGGCATTTCACATTGGAACACCTCATTCACCTTCCTTGTCTTCTCTCCGCCCTCCCTTTTAGGTAAGTTAAAGAGCTGCACCTGAGCCAGCCACTGATTGATTGATTGATTGATTGATTGATTGATTGATTGATTGATTGATTGATTGATGCAGCACAACAGTCAAATAGTGGAGTGGAGTAGGGGAACAGCAAACAGCCAATAAAGCAGCCCGCCCGCTCGCCTGCCCGCCACAATGGACCTACCTGTGTACACTAGATGGATGTGATGGAATGTACTGTCGTCCCTACATTTCAAGAAGAAGTAAGAATTGCAGTTGCAACAAAGCCTTGCTTGCCTACAAAGAGAGCAGCAATTTGGATTTGTTACTATGTTACCTAGAAGAATAACAAACTGTGCAAGGATGGAGGTTGTAGGAGCAAGGAGAAGTTGTCTGTAAAGTTGGTGGATGCCTATTTTCCATTTTGCAGTCCCTTGTCTCCCTCTTGTGGCCTCCTGGAGGCAACTAGCTGTGCAAAAAAAAGACAGCCTGGCGGCCGGCTGTTGCAGTGTTGCCCTCTCAGGCAACACTGAGTGACTGACTGAGCCTCACCGTCTTATATAAAGTTCAGACGGAACTTTGCACGTGTCATAGTGGAGCCCTCAGGATTCCAGAGCCAGCTTTCTGACATCATAATGGGGCCTCAGAGATAAAAGCCTGGGCCCAGGCAGTGTTGGTCAGTGCTGCTCAGCAGGCAGCACTGGACTGGACTGGATTACAGCTGATACAAGGTGTGAAGGAACAAGGGGTGGCTGTGGGCATGCACTTGCTGCCGCTGCCAGTGTTTATCTGCATGGCAGCAGGGCATTTGGGCGTTGCCAGGAAGGCGTTTTTATGTAGATTCCTCCTCTTTCAGCACTGCATTGTGGTGCAAGCAAAAGAAGCAAATCCTGTCTGGCTTCCTCTCCGGCCTTTATTCACCTCCCGTGTAGCTGTGAGTGTGTGAGCCTGCAGGGCCCCATGGAATTGCCTAGAAGTAGGCTGAATCGCTGCAAGGGCTGAACAGCAGTATCGGGCAGGCTCGGGCAACGCGCGGCCCGTTCGGGTTATCGCTTCTCGGCCTTTTGGCTAAGATCAAGTGTAGTATCTGTTCTTATCAGTTTAATATCTGATACGTCCCCTATCTGGGGACCATATATTAAATGGATTTTTAGAACAGGGAGATGGAAATAGAGCTTGCTCTGTCCACTCCACGCATTGACCTGGTATTGCAGTATTTCCAGGACCGGTGCACCCTTTCCTTATGTGTTGACTAAAAGCAGATTCCAAAAGTGTTTTTTGTCTTTGCTATTGTTTCTGTCTTTCTGAAGGGATCTCCCCTTTTAATCCCATTATTTCAACACCTGTTGGACAATGCATGAGTGATAATGAGCTCATTGATTAAATGCAATTAATGAATAGATTGCCACCTCTTGTTGTGTGTCGTCTGTGTTTCTGTGTTTCCGGCATTTCACATTGGAACACCTCATTCACCTTCCTTGTCTTCTCTCCGCCCTCCCTTTTAGGTAAGTTAAAGAGCTGCACCTGAGCCAGCCACTGATTGATTGATTGATTGATTGATTGATTGATTGATTGATTGATTGATTGATTGATTGATGCAGCACAACAGTCAAATAGTGGAGTGGAGTAGGGGAACAGCAAACAGCCAATAAAGCAGCCCGCCCGCTCGCCTGCCCGCCACAATGGACCTACCTGTGTACACTAGATGGATGTGATGGAATGTACTGTCGTCCCTACATTTCAAGAAGAAGTAAGAATTGCAGTTGCAACAAAGCCTTGCTTGCCTACAAAGAGAGCAGCAATTTGGATTTGTTACTATGTTACCTAGAAGAATAACAAACTGTGCAAGGATGGAGGTTGTAGGAGCAAGGAGAAGTTGTCTGTAAAGTTGGTGGATGCCTATTTTCCATTTTGCAGTCCCTTGTCTCCCTCTTGTGGCCTCCTGGAGGCAACTAGCTGTGCAAAAAAAAGACAGCCTGGCGGCCGGCTGTTGCAGTGTTGCCCTCTCAGGCAACACTGAGTGACTGACTGAGCCTCACCGTCTTATATAAAGTTCAGACGGAACTTTGCACGTGTCATAGTGGAGCCCTCAGGATTCCAGAGCCAGCTTTCTGACATCATAATGGGGCCTCAGAGATAAAAGCCTGGGCCCAGGCAGTGTTGGTCAGTGCTGCTCAGCAGGCAGCACTGGACTGGACTGGATTACAGCTGATACAAGGTGTGAAGGAACAAGGGGTGGCTGTGGGCATGCACTTGCTGCCGCTGCCAGTGTTTATCTGCATGGCAGCAGGGCATTTGGGCGTTGCCAGGAAGGCGTTTTTATGTAGATTCCTCCTCTTTCAGCACTGCATTGTGGTGCAAGCAAAAGAAGCAAATCCTGTCTGGCTTCCTCTCCGGCCTTTATTCACCTCCCGTGTAGCTGTGAGTGTGTGAGCCTGCAGGGCCCCATGGAATTGCCTAGAAGTAGGCTGAATCGCTGCAAGGGCTGAACAGCAGTATCGGGCAGGCTCGGGCAACGCGCGGCCCCTTCGGGTTATCGCTTCTCGGCCTTTTGGCTAAGATCAAGTGTAGTATCTGTTCTTATCAGTTTAATATCTGATACGTCCCCTATCTGGGGACCATATATTAAATGGATTTTTAGAACAGGGAGATGGAAATAGAGCTTGCTCTGTCCACTCCACGCATTGACCTGGTATTGCAGTATTTCCAGGACCGGTGCACCCTTTCCTTATGTGTTGACTAAAAGCAGATTCCAAAAGTGTTTTTTGTCTTTGCTATTGTTTCTGTCTTTCTGAAGGGATCTCCCCTTTTAATCCCATTATTTCAACACCTGTTGGACAATGCATGAGTGATAATGAGCTCATTGATTAAATGCAATTAATGAATAGATTGCCACCTCTTGTTGTGTGTCGTCTGTGTTTCTGTGTTTCCGGCATTTCACATTGGAACACCTCATTCACCTTCCTTGTCTTCTCTCCGCCCTCCCTTTTAGGTAAGTTAAAGAGCTGCACCTGAGCCAGCCACTGATTGATTGATTGATTGATTGATTGATTGATTGATTGATTGATTGATGCAGCACAACAGTCAAATAGTGGAGTGGAGTAGGGGAACAGCAAACAGCCAATAAAGCAGCCCGCCCGCTCGCCTGCCCGCCACAATGGACCTACCTGTGTACACTAGATGGATGTGATGGAATGTACTGTCGTCCCTACATTTCAAGAAGAAGTAAGAATTGCAGTTGCAACAAAGCCTTGCTTGCCTACAAAGAGAGCAGCAATTTGGATTTGTTACTATGTTACCTAGAAGAATAACAAACTGTGCAAGGATGGAGGTTGTAGGAGCAAGGAGAAGTTGTCTGTAAAGTTGGTGGATGCCTATTTTCCATTTTGCAGTCCCTTGTCTCCCTCTTGTGGCCTCCTGGAGGCAACTAGCTGTGCAAAAAAAAGACAGCCTGGCGGCCGGCTGTTGCAGTGTTGCCCTCTCAGGCAACACTGAGTGACTGACTGAGCCTCACCGTCTTATATAAAGTTCAGACGGAACTTTGCACGTGTCATAGTGGAGCCCTCAGGATTCCAGAGCCAGCTTTCTGACATCATAATGGGGCCTCAGAGATAAAAGCCTAGGCCCAGGCAGTGTTGGTCAGTGCTGCTCAGCAGGCAGCACTGGACTGGACTGGATTACAGCTGATACAAGGTGTGAAGGAACAAGGGGTGGCTGTGGGCATGCACTTGCTGCCGCTGCCAGTGTTTATCTGCATGGCAGCAGGGCATTTGGGCGTTGCCAGGAAGGCGTTTTTATGTAGATTCCTCCTCTTTCAGCACTGCATTGTGGTGCAAGCAAAAGAAGCAAATCCTGTCTGGCTTCCTCTCCGGCCTTTATTCACCTCCCGTGTAGCTGTGAGTGTGTGAGCCTGCAGGGCCCCATGGAATTGCCTAGAAGTAGGCTGAATCGCTGCAAGGGCTGAACAGCAGTATTGGGCAGGCTCGGGCAACGCGCGGCCCGTTCGGGTTATCGCTTCTCGGCCTTTTGGCTAAGATCAAGTGTAGTATCTGTTCTTATCAGTTTAATATCTGATACGTCCCCTATCTGGGGACCATATATTAAATGGATTTTTAGAACAGGGAGATGGAAATAGAGCTTGCTCTGTCCACTCCACGCATTGACCTGGTATTGCAGTATTTCCAGGACCGGTGCACCCTTTCCTTATGTGTTGACTAAAAGCAGATTCCAAAAGTGTTTTTTGTCTTTGCTATTGTTTCTGTCTTTCTGAAGGGATCTCCCCTTTTAATCCCATTATTTCAACACCTGTTGGACAATGCATGAGTGATAATGAGCTCATTGATTAAATGCAATTAATGAATAGATTGCCACCTCTTGTTGTGTGTCGTCTGTGTTTCTGTGTTTCCGGCATTTCACATTGGAACACCTCATTCACCTTCCTTGTCTTCTCTCCGCCCTCCCTTTTAGGTAAGTTAAAGAGCTGCACCTGAGCCAGCCACTGATTGATTGATTGATTGATTGATTGATTGATTGATTGATTGATTGATTGATGCAGCACAACAGTCAAATAGTGGAGTGGAGTAGGGGAACAGCAAACAGCCAATAAAGCAGCCCGCCCGCTCGCCTGCCCGCCACAATGGACCTACCTGTGTACACTAGATGGATGTGATGGAATGTACTGTCGTCCCTACATTTCAAGAAGAAGTAAGAATTGCAGTTGCAACAAAGCCTTGCTTGCCTACAAAGAGAGCAGCAATTTGGATTTGTTACTATGTTACCTAGAAGAATAACAAACTGTGCAAGGATGGAGGTTGTAGGAGCAAGGAGAAGTTGTCTGTAAAGTTGGTGGATGCCTATTTTCCATTTTGCAGTCCCTTGTCTCCCTCTTGTGGCCTCCTGGAGGCAACTAGCTGTGCAAAAAAAAGACAGCCTGGCGGCCGGCTGTTGCAGTGTTGCCCTCTCAGGCAACACTGAGTGACTGACTGAGCCTCACCGTCTTATATAAAGTTCAGACGGAACTTTGCACGTGTCATAGTGGAGCCCTCAGGATTCCAGAGCCAGCTTTCTGACATCATAATGGGGCCTCAGAGATAAAAGCCTGGGCCCAGGCAGTGTTGGTCAGTGCTGCTCAGCAGGCAGCACTGGACTGGACTGGATTACAGCTGATACAAGGTGTGAAGGAACAAGGGGTGGCTGTGGGCATGCACTTGCTGCCGCTGCCAGTGTTTATCTGCATGGCAGCAGGGCATTTGGGCGTTGCCAGGAAGGCGTTTTTATGTAGATTCCTCCTCTTTCAGCACTGCATTGTGGTGCAAGCAAAAGAAGCAAATCCTGTCTGGCTTCCTCTCCGGCCTTTATTCACCTCCCGTGTAGCTGTGAGTGTGTGAGCCTGCAGGGCCCCATGGAATTGCCTAGAAGTAGGCTGAATCGCTGCAAGGGCTGAACAGCAGTATCGGGCAGGCTCGGGCAACGCGCGGCCCGTTCGGGTTATCGCTTCTCGGCCTTTTGGCTAAGATCAAGTGTAGTATCTGTTCTTATCAGTTTAATATCTGATACGTCCCCTATCTGGGGACCATATATTAAATGGATTTTTAGAACAGGGAGATGGAAATAGAGCTTGCTCTGTCCACTCCACGCATTGACCTGGTATTGCAGTATTTCCAGGACCGGTGCACCCTTTCCTTATGTGTTGACTAAAAGCAGATTCCAAAAGTGTTTTTTGTCTTTGCTATTGTTTCTGTCTTTCTGAAGGGATCTCCCCTTTTAATCCCATTATTTCAACA
The DNA here is from genome assembly GCF_050947455.1 of Rhinoderma darwinii. Taxonomy (NCBI): domain Eukaryota; kingdom Metazoa; phylum Chordata; class Amphibia; order Anura; family Rhinodermatidae; genus Rhinoderma; species Rhinoderma darwinii. The sequence continues at coordinate 182,679 of NW_027464061.1, forward strand.
CCTGTTGGACAATGCATGAGTGATAATGAGCTCATTGATTAAATGCAATTAATGAATAGATTGCCACCTCTTGTTGTGTGTCGTCTGTGTTTCTGTGTTTCCGGCATTTCACATTGGAACACCTCATTCACCTTCCTTGTCTTCTCTCCGCCCTCCCTTTTAGGTAAGTTAAAGAGCTGCACCTGAGCCAGCCACTGATTGATTGATTGATTGATTTATTGATTGATTGATTGATTGATTGATTGATTGATTGATTGATGCAGCACAACAGTCAAATAGTGGAGTGGAGTAGGGGAACAGCAAACAGCCAATAAAGCAGCCCGCCCGCTCGCCTGCCCGCCACAATGGACCTACCTGTGTACACTAGATGGATGTGATGGAATGTACTGTCGTCCCTACATTTCAAGAAGAAGTAAGAATTGCAGTTGCAACAAAGCCTTGCTTGCCTACAAAGAGAGCAGCAATTTGGATTTGTTACTATGTTACCTAGAAGAATAACAAACTGTGCAAGGATGGAGGTTGTAGGAGCAAGGAGAAGTTGTCTGTAAAGTTGGTGGATGCCTATTTTCCATTTTGCAGTCCCTTGTCTCCCTCTTGTGGCCTCCTGGAGGCAACTAGCTGTGCAAAAAAAAGACAGCCTGGCGGCCGGCTGTTGCAGTGTTGCCCTCTCAGGCAACACTGAGTGACTGACTGAGCCTCACCGTCTTATATAAAGTTCAGACGGAACTTTGCACGTGTCATAGTGGAGCCCTCAGGATTCCAGAGCCAGCTTTCTGACATCATAATGGGGCCTCAGAGATAAAAGCCTGGGCCCAGGCAGTGTTGGTCAGTGCTGCTCAGCAGGCAGCACTGGACTGGACTGGATTACAGCTGATACAAGGTGTGAAGGAACAAGGGGTGGCTGTGGGCATGCACTTGCTGCCGCTGCCAGTGTTTATCTGCATGGCAGCAGGGCATTTGGGCGTTGCCAGGAAGGCGTTTTTATGTAGATTCCTCCTCTTTCAGCACTGCATTGTGGTGCAAGCAAAAGAAGCAAATCCTGTCTGGCTTCCTCTCCGGCCTTTATTCACCTCCCGTGTAGCTGTGAGTGTGTGAGCCTGCAGGGCCCCATGGAATTGCCTAGAAGTAGGCTGAATCGCTGCAAGGGCTGAACAGCAGTATCGGGCAGGCTCGGGCAACGCGCGGCCCGTTCGGGTTATCGCTTCTCGGCCTTTTGGCTAAGATCAAGTGTAGTATCTGTTCTTATCAGTTTAATATCTGATACGTCCCCTATCTGGGGACCATATATTAAATGGATTTTTAGAACAGGGAGATGGAAATAGAGCTTGCTCTGTCCACTCCACGCATTGACCTGGTATTGCAGTATTTCCAGGACCGGTGCACCCTTTCCTTATGTGTTGACTAAAAGCAGATTCCAAAAGTGTTTTTTGTCTTTGCTATTGTTTCTGTCTTTCTGAAGGGATCTCCCCTTTTAATCCCATTATTTCAACACCTGTTGGACAATGCATGAGTGATAATGAGCTCATTGATTAAATGCAATTAATGAATAGATTGCCACCTCTTGTTGTGTGTCGTCTGTGTTTCTGTGTTTCCGGCATTTCACATTGGAACACCTCATTCACCTTCCTTGTCTTCTCTCCGCCCTCCCTTTTAGGTAAGTTAAAGAGCTGCACCTGAGCCAGCCACTGATTGATTGATTGATTGATTTATTGATTGATTGATTGATTGATTGATTGATTGATTGATTGATTGATGCAGCACAACAGTCAAATAGTGGAGTGGAGTAGGGGAACAGCAAACAGCCAATAAAGCAGCCCGCCCGCTCGCCTGCCCGCCACAATGGACCTACCTGTGTACACTAGATGGATGTGATGGAATGTACTGTCGTCCCTACATTTCAAGAAGAAGTAAGAATTGCAGTTGCAACAAAGCCTTGCTTGCCTACAAAGAGAGCAGCAATTTGGATTTGTTACTATGTTACCTAGAAGAATAACAAACTGTGCAAGGATGGAGGTTGTAGGAGCAAGGAGAAGTTGTCTGTAAAGTTGGTGGATGCCTATTTTCCATTTTGCAGTCCCTTGTCTCCCTCTTGTGGCCTCCTGGAGGCAACTAGCTGTGCAAAAAAAAGACAGCCTGGCGGCCGGCTGTTGCAGTGTTGCCCTCTCAGGCAACACTGAGTGACTGACTGAGCCTCACCGTCTTATATAAAGTTCAGACGGAACTTTGCACGTGTCATAGTGGAGCCCTCAGGATTCCAGAGCCAGCTTTCTGACATCATAATGGGGCCTCAGAGATAAAAGCCTGGGCCCAGGCAGTGTTGGTCAGTGCTGCTCAGCAGGCAGCACTGGACTGGACTGGATTACAGCTGATACAAGGTGTGAAGGAACAAGGGGTGGCTGTGGGCATGCACTTGCTGCCGCTGCCAGTGTTTATCTGCATGGCAGCAGGGCATTTGGGCGTTGCCAGGAAGGCGTTTTTATGTAGATTCCTCCTCTTTCAGCACTGCATTGTGGTGCAAGCAAAAGAAGCAAATCCTGTCTGGCTTCCTCTCCGGCCTTTATTCACCTCCCGTGTAGCTGTGAGTGTGTGAGCCTGCAGGGCCCCATGGAATTGCCTAGAAGTAGGCTGAATCGCTGCAAGGGCTGAACAGCAGTATCGGGCAGGCTCGGGCAACGCGCGGCCCGTTCGGGTTATCGCTTCTCGGCCTTTTGGCTAAGATCAAGTGTAGTATCTGTTCTTATCAGTTTAATATCTGATACGTCCCCTATCTGGGGACCATATATTAAATGGATTTTTAGAACAGGGAGATGGAAATAGAGCTTGCTCTGTCCACTCCACGCATTGACCTGGTATTGCAGTATTTCCAGGACCGGTGCACCCTTTCCTTATGTGTTGACTAAAAGCAGATTCCAAAAGTGTTTTTTGTCTTTGCTATTGTTTCTGTCTTTCTGAAGGGATCTCCCCTTTTAATCCCATTATTTCAACACCTGTTGGACAATGCATGAGTGATAATGAGCTCATTGATTAAATGCAATTAATGAATAGATTGCCACCTCTTGTTGTGTGTCGTCTGTGTTTCTGTGTTTCCGGCATTTCACATTGGAACACCTCATTCACCTTCCTTGTCTTCTCTCCGCCCTCCCTTTTAGGTAAGTTAAAGAGCTGCACCTGAGCCAGCCACTGATTGATTGATTGATTGATTGATTGATTGATTGATTGATTGATTGATTGATTGATTGATGCAGCACAACAGTCAAATAGTGAAGTGGAGTAGGGGAACAGCAAACAGCCAATAAAGCAGCCCGCCCGCTCGCCTGCCCGCCACAATGGACCTACCTGTGTACACTAGATGGATGTGATGGAATGTACTGTCGTCCCTACATTTCAAGAAGAAGTAAGAATTGCAGTTGCAACAAAGCCTTGCTTGCCTACAAAGAGAGCAGCAATTTGGATTTGTTACTATGTTACCTAGAAGAATAACAAACTGTGCAAGGATGGAGGTTGTAGGAGCAAGGAGAAGTTGTCTGTAAAGTTGGTGGATGCCTATTTTCCATTTTGCAGTCCCTTGTCTCCCTCTTGTGGCCTCCTGGAGGCAACTAGCTGTGCAAAAAAAAGACAGCCTGGCGGCCGGCTGTTGCAGTGTTGCCCTCTCAGGCAACACTGAGTGACTGACTGAGCCTCACCGTCTTATATAAAGTTCAGACGGAACTTTGCACGTGTCATAGTGGAGCCCTCAGGATTCCAGAGCCAGCTTTCTGACATCATAATGGGGCCTCAGAGATAAAAGCCTGGGCCCAGGCAGTGTTGGTCAGTGCTGCTCAGCAGGCAGCACTGGACTGGACTGGATTACAGCTGATACAAGGTGTGAAGGAACAAGGGGTGGCTGTGGGCATGCACTTGCTGCCGCTGCCAGTGTTTATCTGCATGGCAGCAGGGCATTTGGGCGTTGCCAGGAAGGCGTTTTTATGTAGATTCCTCCTCTTTCAGCACTGCATTGTGGTGCAAGCAAAAGAAGCAAATCCTGTCTGGCTTCCTCTCCGGCCTTTATTCACCTCCCGTGTAGCTGTGAGTGTGTGAGCCTGCAGGGCCCCATGGAATTGCCTAGAAGTAGGCTGAATCGCTGCAAGGGCTGAACAGCAGTATCGGGCAGGCTCGGGCAACGCGCGGCCCGTTCGGGTTATCGCTTCTCGGCCTTTTGGCTAAGATCAAGTGTAGTATCTGTTCTTATCAGTTTAATATCTGATACGTCCCCTATCTGGGGACCATATATTAAATGGATTTTTAGAACAGGGAGATGGAAATAGAGCTTGCTCTGTCCACTCCACGCATTGACCTGGTATTGCAGTATTTCCAGGACCGGTGCACCCTTTCCTTATGTGTTGACTAAAAGCAGATTCCAAAAGTGTTTTTTGTCTTTGCTATTGTTTCTGTCTTTCTGAAGGGATCTCCCCTTTTAATCCCATTATTTCAACACCTGTTGGACAATGCATGAGTGATAATGAGCTCATTGATTAAATGCAATTAATGAATAGATTGCCACCTCTTGTTGTGTGTCGTCTGTGTTTCTGTGTTTCCGGCATTTCACATTGGAACACCTCATTCACCTTCCTTGTCTTCTCTCCGCCCTCCCTTTTAGGTAAGTTAAAGAGCTGCACCTGAGCCAGCCACTGATTGATTGATTGATTGATTGATTGATTGATTGATTGATTGATTGATTGATTGATTGATGCAGCACAACAGTCAAATAGTGAAGTGGAGTAGGGGAACAGCAAACAGCCAATAAAGCAGCCCGCCCGCTCGCCTGCCCGCCACAATGGACCTACCTGTGTACACTAGATGGATGTGATGGAATGTACTGTCGTCCCTACATTTCAAGAAGAAGTAAGAATTGCAGTTGCAACAAAGCCTTGCTTGCCTACAAAGAGAGCAGCAATTTGGATTTGTTACTATGTTACCTAGAAGAATAACAAACTGTGCAAGGATGGAGGTTGTAGGAGCAAGGAGAAGTTGTCTGTAAAGTTGGTGGATGCCTATTTTCCATTTTGCAGTCCCTTGTCTCCCTCTTGTGGCCTCCTGGAGGCAACTAGCTGTGCAAAAAAAAGACAGCCTGGCGGCCGGCTGTTGCAGTGTTGCCCTCTCAGGCAACACTGAGTGACTGACTGAGCCTCACCGTCTTATATAAAGTTCAGACGGAACTTTGCACGTGTCATAGTGGAGCCCTCAGGATTCCAGAGCCAGCTTTCTGACATCATAATGGGGCCTCAGAGATAAAAGCCTGGGCCCAGGCAGTGTTGGTCAGTGCTGCTCAGCAGGCAGCACTGGACTGGACTGGATTACAGCTGATACAAGGTGTGAAGGAACAAGGGGTGGCTGTGGGCATGCACTTGCTGCCGCTGCCAGTGTTTATCTGCATGGCAGCAGGGCATTTGGGCGTTGCCAGGAAGGCGTTTTTATGTAGATTCCTCCTCTTTCAGCACTGCATTGTGGTGCAAGCAAAAGAAGCAAATCCTGTCTGGCTTCCTCTCCGGCCTTTATTCACCTCCCGTGTAGCTGTGAGTGTGTGAGCCTGCAGGGCCCCATGGAATTGCCTAGAAGTAGGCTGAATCGCTGCAAGGGCTGAACAGCAGTATCGGGCAGGCTCGGGCAACGCGCGGCCCGTTCGGGTTATCGCTTCTCGGCCTTTTGGCTAAGATCAAGTGTAGTATCTGTTCTTATCAGTTTAATATCTGATACGTCCCCTATCTGGGGACCATATATTAAATGGATTTTTAGAACAGGGAGATGGAAATAGAGCTTGCTCTGTCCACTCCACGCATTGACCTGGTATTGCAGTATTTCCAGGACCGGTGCACCCTTTCCTTATGTGTTGACTAAAAGCAGATTCCAAAAGTGTTTTTTGTCTTTGCTATTGTTTCTGTCTTTCTGAAGGGATCTCCCCTTTTAATCCCATTATTTCAACACCTGTTGGACAATGCATGAGTGATAATGAGCTCATTGATTAAATGCAATTAATGAATAGATTGCCACCTCTTGTTGTGTGTCGTCTGTGTTTCTGTGTTTCCGGCATTTCACATTGGAACACCTCATTCACCTTCCTTGTCTTCTCTCCGCCCTCCCTTTTAGGTAAGTTAAAGAGCTGCACCTGAGCCAGCCACTGATTGATTGATTGATTGATTGATTGATTGATTGATTGATTGATTGATTGATTGATGCAGCACAACAGTCAAATAGTGGAGTGGAGTAGGGGAACAGCAAACAGCCAATAAAGCAGCCCGCCCGCTCGCCTGCCCGCCACAATGGACCTACCTGTGTACACTAGATGGATGTGATGGAATGTACTGTCGTCCCTACATTTCAAGAAGAAGTAAGAATTGCAGTTGCAACAAAGCCTTGCTTGCCTACAAAGAGAGCAGCAATTTGGATTTGTTACTATGTTACCTAGAAGAATAACAAACTGTGCAAGGATGGAGGTTGTAGGAGCAAGGAGAAGTTGTCTGTAAAGTTGGTGGATGCCTATTTTCCATTTTGCAGTCCCTTGTCTCCCTCTTGTGGCCTCCTGGAGGCAACTAGCTGTGCAAAAAAAAGACAGCCTGGCGGCCGGCTGTTGCAGTGTTGCCCTCTCAGGCAACACTGAGTGACTGACTGAGCCTCACCGTCTTATATAAAGTTCAGACGGAACTTTGCACGTGTCATAGTGGAGCCCTCAGGATTCCAGAGCCAGCTTTCTGACATCATAATGGGGCCTCAGAGATAAAAGCCTGGGCCCAGGCAGTGTTGGTCAGTGCTGCTCAGCAGGCAGCACTGGACTGGACTGGATTACAGCTGATACAAGGTGTGAAGGAACAAGGGGTGGCTGTGGGCATGCACTTGCTGCCGCTGCCAGTGTTTATCTGCATGGCAGCAGGGCATTTGGGCGTTGCCAGGAAGGCGTTTTTATGTAGATTCCTCCTCTTTCAGCACTGCATTGTGGTGCAAGCAAAAGAAGCAAATCCTGTCTGGCTTCCTCTCCGGCCTTTATTCACCTCCCGTGTAGCTGTGAGTGTGTGAGCCTGCAGGGCCCCATGGAATTGCCTAGAAGTAGGCTGAATCGCTGCAAGGGCTGAACAGCAGTATCGGGCAGGCTCGGGCAACGCGCGGCCCGTTCGGGTTATCGCTTCTCGGCCTTTTGGCTAAGATCAAGTGTAGTATCTGTTCTTATCAGTTTAATATCTGATACGTCCCCTATCTGGGGACCATATATTAAATGGATTTTTAGAACAGGGAGATGGAAATAGAGCTTGCTCTGTCCACTCCACGCATTGACCTGGTATTGCAGTATTTCCAGGACCGGTGCACCCTTTCCTTATGTGTTGACTAAAAGCAGATTCCAAAAGTGTTTTTTGTCTTTGCTATTGTTTCTGTCTTTCTGAAGGGATCTCCCCTTTTAATCCCATTATTTCAACACCTGTTGGACAATGCATGAGTGATAATGAGCTCATTGATTAAATGCAATTAATGAATAGATTGCCACCTCTTGTTGTGTGTCGTCTGTGTTTCTGTGTTTCCGGCATTTCACATTGGAACACCTCATTCACCTTCCTTGTCTTCTCTCCGCCCTCCCTTTTAGGTAAGTTAAAGAGCTGCACCTGAGCCAGCCACTGATTGATTGATTGATTGATTGATTGATTGATTGATTGATTGATTGATTGATGCAGCACAACAGTCAAATAGTGGAGTGGAGTAGGGGAACAGCAAACAGCCAATAAAGCAGCCCGCCCGCTCGCCTGCCCGCCACAATGGACCTACCTGTGTACACTAGATGGATGTGATGGAATGTACTGTCGTCCCTACATTTCAAGAAGAAGTAAGAATTGCAGTTGCAACAAAGCCTTGCTTGCCTATAAAGAGAGCAGCAATTTGGATTTGTTACTATGTTACCTAGAAGAATAACAAACTGTGCAAGGATGGAGGTTGTAGGAGCAAGGAGAAGTTGTCTGTAAAGTTGGTGGATGCCTATTTTCCATTTTGCAGTCCCTTGTCTCCCTCTTGTGGCCTCCTGGAGGCAACTAGCTGTGCAAAAAAAAGACAGCCTGGCGGCCGGCTGTTGCAGTGTTGCCCTCTCAGGCAACACTGAGTGACTGACTGAGCCTCACCGTCTTATATAAAGTTCAGACGGAACTTTGCACGTGTCATAGTGGAGCCCTCAGGATTCCAGAGCCAGCTTTCTGACATCATAATGGGGCCTCAGAGATAAAAGCCTGGGCCCAGGCAGTGTTGGTCAGTGCTGCTCAGCAGGCAGCACTGGACTGGACTGGATTACAGCTGATACAAGGTGTGAAGGAACAAGGGGTGGCTGTGGGCATGCACTTGCTGCCGCTGCCAGTGTTTATCTGCATGGCAGCAGGGCATTTGGGCGTTGCCAGGAAGGCGTTTTTATGTAGATTCCTCCTCTTTCAGCACTGCATTGTGGTGCAAGCAAAAGAAGCAAATCCTGTCTGGCTTCCTCTCCGGCCTTTATTCACCTCCCGTGTAGCTGTGAGTGTGTGAGCCTGCAGGGCCCCATGGAATTGCCTAGAAGTAGGCTGAATCGCTGCAAGGGCTGAACAGCAGTATCGGGCATGCTCGGGCAACGCGCGGCCCGTTCGGGTTATCGCTTCTCGGCCTTTTGGCTAAGATCAAGTGTAGTATCTGTTCTTATCAGTTTAATATCTGATACGTCCCCTATCTGGGGACCATATATTAAATGGATTTTTAGAACAGGGAGATGGAAATAGAGCTTGCTCTGTCCACTCCACGCATTGACCTGGTATTGCAGTATTTCCAGGACCGGTGCACCCTTTCCTTATGTGTTGACTAAAAGCAGATTCCAAAAGTGTTTTTTGTCTTTGCTATTGTTTCTGTCTTTCTGAAGGGATCTCCCCTTTTAATCCCATTATTTCAACACCTGTTGGACAATGCATGAGTGATAATGAGCTCATTGATTAAATGCAATTAATGAATAGATTGCCACCTCTTGTTGTGTGTCGTCTGTGTTTCTGTGTTTCCGGCATTTCACATTGGAACACCTCATTCACCTTCCTTGTCTTCTCTCCGCCCTCCCTTTTAGGTAAGTTAAAGAGCTGCACCTGAGCCAGCCACTGATTGATTGATTGATTGATTGATTGATTGATTGATTGATTGATTGATTGATTGATTGATGCAGCACAACAGTCAAATAGTGGAGTGGAGTAGGGGAACAGCAAACAGCCAATAAAGCAGCCCGCCCGCTCGCCTGCCCGCCACAATGGACCTACCTGTGTACACTAGATGGATGTGATGGAATGTACTGTCGTCCCTACATTTCAAGAAGAAGTAAGAATTGCAGTTGCAACAAAGCCTTGCTTGCCTACAAAGAGAGCAGCAATTTGGATTTGTTACTATGTTACCTAGAAGAATAACAAACTGTGCAAGGATGGAGGTTGTAGGAGCAAGGAGAAGTTGTCTGTAAAGTTGGTGGATGCCTATTTTCCATTTTGCAGTCCCTTGTCTCCCTCTTGTGGCCTCCTGGAGGCAACTAGCTGTGCAAAAAAAAGACAGCCTGGCGGCCGGCTGTTGCAGTGTTGCCCTCTCAGGCAACACTGAGTGACTGACTGAGCCTCACCGTCTTATATAAAGTTCAGACGGAACTTTGCACGTGTCATAGTGGAGCCCTCAGGATTCCAGAGCCAGCTTTCTGACATCATAATGGGGCCTCAGAGATAAAAGCCTGGGCCCAGGCAGTGTTGGTCAGTGCTGCTCAGCAGGCAGCACTGGACTGGACTGGATTACAGCTGATACAAGGTGTGAAGGAACAAGGGGTGGCTGTGGGCATGCACTTGCTGCCGCTGCCAGTGTTTATCTGCATGGCAGCAGGGCATTTGGGCGTTGCCAGGAAGGCGTTTTTATGTAGATTCCTCCTCTTTCAGCACTGCATTGTGGTGCAAGCAAAAGAAGCAAATCCTGTCTGGCTTCCTCTCCGGCCTTTATTCACCTCCCGTGTAGCTGTGAGTGTGTGAGCCTGCAGGGCCCCATGGAATTGCCTAGAAGTAGGCTGAATCGCTGCAAGGGCTGAACAGCAGTATCGGGCAGGCTCGGGCAACGCGCGGCCCCTTCGGGTTATCGCTTCTCGGCCTTTTGGCTAAGATCAAGTGTAGTATCTGTTCTTATCAGTTTAATATCTGATACGTCCCCTATCTGGGGACCATATATTAAATGGATTTTTAGAACAGGGAGATGGAAATAGAGCTTGCTCTGTCCACTCCACGCATTGACCTGGTATTGCAGTATTTCCAGGACCGGTGCACCCTTTCCTTATGTGTTGACTAAAAGCAGATTCCAAAAGTGTTTTTTGTCTTTGCTATTGTTTCTGTCTTTCTGAAGGGATCTCCCCTTTTAATCCCATTATTTCAACACCTGTTGGACAATGCATGAGTGATAATGAGCTCATTGATTAAATGCAATTAATGAATAGATTGCCACCTCTTGTTGTGTGTCGTCTGTGTTTCTGTGTTTCCGGCATTTCACATTGGAACACCTCATTCACCTTCCTTGTCTTCTCTCCGCCCTCCCTTTTAGGTAAGTTAAAGAGCTGCACCTGAGCCAGCCACTGATTGATTGATTGATTGATTGATTGATTGATTGATTGATTGATTGATTGATTGATGCAGCACAACAGTCAAATAGTGGAGTGGAGTAGGGGAACAGCAAACAGCCAATAAAGCAGCCCGCCCGCTCGCCTGCCCGCCACAATGGACCTACCTGTGTACACTAGATGGATGTGATGGAATGTACTGTCGTCCCTACATTTCAAGAAGAAGTAAGAATTGCAGTTGCAACAAAGCCTTGCTTGCCTACAAAGAGAGCAGCAATTTGGATTTGTTACTATGTTACCTAGAAGAATAACAAACTGCGCAAGGATGGAGGTTGTAGGAGCAAGGAGAAGTTGTCTGTAAAGTTGGTGGATGCCTATTTTCCATTTTGCAGTCCCTTGTCTCCCTCTTGTGGCCTCCTGGAGGCAACTAGCTGTGCAAAAAAAAGACAGCCTGGCGGCCGGCTGTTGCAGTGTTGCCCTCTCAGGCAACACTGAGTGACTGACTGAGCCTCACCGTCTTATATAAAGTTCAGACGGAACTTTGCACGTGTCATAGTGGAGCCCTCAGGATTCCAGAGCCAGCTTTCTGACATCATAATGGGGCCTCAGAGATAAAAGCCTGGGCCCAGGCAGTGTTGGTCAGTGCTGCTCAGCAGGCAGCACTGGACTGGACTGGATTACAGCTGATACAAGGTGTGAAGGAACAAGGGGTGGCTGTGGGCATGCACTTGCTGCCGCTGCCAGTGTTTATCTGCATGGCAGCAGGGCATTTGGGCGTTGCCAGGAAGGCGTTTTTATGTAGATTCCTCCTCTTTCAGCACTGCATTGTGGTGCAAGCAAAAGAAGCAAATCCTGTCTGGCTTCCTCTCCGGCCTTTATTCACCTCCCGTGTAGCTGTGAGTGTGTGAGCCTGCAGGGCCCCATGGAATTGCCTAGAAGTAGGCTGAATCGCTGCAAGGGCTGAACAGCAGTATCGGGCAGGCTCGGGCAACGCGCGGCCCGTTCGGGTTATCGCTTCTCGGCCTTTTGGCTAAGATCAAGTGTAGTATCTGTTCTTATCAGTTTAATATCTGATACGTCCCCTATCTGGGGACCATATATTAAATGGATTTTTAGAACAGGGAGATGGAAATAGAGCTTGCTCTGTCCACTCCACGCATTGACCTGGTATTGCAGTATTTCCAGGACCGGTGCACCCTTTCCTTATGTGTTGACTAAAAGCAGATTCCAAAAGTGTTTTTTGTCTTTGCTATTGTTTCTGTCTTTCTGAAGGGATCTCCCCTTTTAATCCCATTATTTCAACACCTGTTGGACAATGCATGAGTGATAATGAGCTCATTGATTAAATGCAATTAATGAATAGATTGCCACCTCTTGTTGTGTGTCGTCTGTGTTTCTGTGTTTCCGGCATTTCACATTGGAACACCTCATTCACCTTCCTTGTCTTCTCTCCGCCCTCCCTTTTAGGTAAGTTAAAGAGCTGCACCTGAGCCAGCCACTGATTGATTGATTGATTGATTGATTGATTGATTGATTGATTGATTGATTGATGCAGCACAACAGTCAAATAGTGGAGTGGAGTAGGGGAACAGCAAACAGCCAATAAAGCAGCCCGCCCGCTCGCCTGCCCGCCACAATGGACCTACCTGTGTACACTAGATGGATGTGATGGAATGTACTGTCGTCCCTACATTTCAAGAAGAAGTAAGAATTGCAGTTGCAACAAAGCCTTGCTTGCCTACAAAGAGAGCAGCAATTTGGATTTGTTACTATGTTACCTAGAAGAATAACAAACTGTGCAAGGATGGAGGTTGTAGGAGCAAGGAGAAGTTGTCTGTAAAGTTGGTGGATGCCTATTTTCCATTTTGCAGTCCCTTGTCTCCCTCTTGTGGCCTCCTGGAGGCAACTAGCTGTGCAAAAAAAAGACAGCCTGGCGGCCGGCTGTTGCAGTGTTGCCCTCTCAGGCAACACTGAGTGACTGACTGAGCCTCACCGTCTTATATAAAGTTCAGACGGAACTTTGCACGTGTCATAGTGGAGCCCTCAGGATTCCAGAGCCAGCTTTCTGACATCATAATGGGGCCTCAGAGATAAAAGCCTGGGCCCAGGCAGTGTTGGTCAGTGCTGCTCAGCAGGCAGCACTGGACTGGACTGGATTACAGCTGATACAAGGTGTGAAGGAACAAGGGGTGGCTGTGGGCATGCACTTGCTGCTGCTGCCAGTGTTTATCTGCATGGCAGCAGGGCATTTGGGCGTTGCCAGGAAGGCGTTTTTATGTAGATTCCTCCTCTTTCAGCACTGCATTGTGGTGCAAGCAAAAGAAGCAAATCCTGTCTGGCTTCCTCTCCGGCCTTTATTCACCTCCCGTGTAGCTGTGAGTGTGTGAGCCTGCAGGGCCCCATGGAATTGCCTAGAAGTAGGCTGAATCGCTGCAAGGGCTGAACAGCAGTATCGGGCAGGCTCGGGCAACGCGCGGCCCGTTCGGGTTATCGCTTCTCGGCCTTTTGGCTAAGATCAAGTGTAGTATCTGTTCTTATCAGTTTAATATCTGATACGTCCCCTATCTGGGGACCATATATTAAATGGATTTTTAGAACAGGGAGATGGAAATAGAGCTTGCTCTGTCCACTCCACGCATTGACCTGGTATTGCAGTATTTCCAGGACCGGTGCACCCTTTCCTTATGTGTTGACTAAAAGCAGATTCCAAAAGTGTTTTTTGTCTTTGCTATTGTTTCTGTCTTTCTGAAGGGATCTCCCCTTTTAATCCCATTATTTCAACACCTGTTGGACAATGCATGAGTGATAATGAGCTCATTGATTAAATGCAATTAATGAATAGATTGCCACCTCTTGTTGTGTGTCGTCTGTGTTTCTGTGTTTCCGGCATTTCACATTGGAACACCTCATTCACCTTCCTTGTCTTCTCTCCGCCCTCCCTTTTAGGTAAGTTAAAGAGCTGCACCTGAGCCAGCCACTGATTGATTGATTGATTGATTGATTGATTGATTGATTGATTGATTGATTGATGCAGCACAACAGTCAAATAGTGGAGTGGAGTAGGGGAACAGCAAACAGCCAATAAAGCAGCCCGCCCGCTCGCCTGCCCGCCACAATGGACCTACCTGTGTACACTAGATGGATGTGATGGAATGTACTGTCGTCCCTACATTTCAAGAAGAAGTAAGAATTGCAGTTGCAACAAAGCCTTGCTTGCCTACAAAGAGAGCAGCAATTTGGATTTGTTACTATGTTACCTAGAAGAATAACAAACTGTGCAAGGATGGAGGTTGTAGGAGCAAGGAGAAGTTGTCTGTAAAGTTGGTGGATGCCTATTTTCCATTTTGCAGTCCCTTGTCTCCCTCTTGTGGCCTCCTGGAGGCAACTAGCTGTGCAAAAAAAAGACAGCCTGGCGGCCGGCTGTTGCAGTGTTGCCCTCTCAGGCAACACTGAGTGACTGACTGAGCCTCACCGTCTTATATAAAGTTCAGACGGAACTTTGCACGTGTCATAGTGGAGCCCTCAGGATTCCAGAGCCAGCTTTCTGACATCATAATGGGGCCTCAGAGATAAAAGCCTGGGCCCAGGCAGTGTTGGTCAGTGCTGCTCAGCAGGCAGCACTGGACTGGACTGGATTACAGCTGATACAAGGTGTGAAGGAACAAGGGGTGGCTGTGGGCATGCACTTGCTGCCGCTGCCAGTGTTTATCTGCATGGCAGCAGGGCATTTGGGCGTTGCCAGGAAGGCGTTTTTATGTAGATTCCTCCTCTTTCAGCACTGCATTGTGGTGCAAGCAAAAGAAGCAAATCCTGTCTGGCTTCCTCTCCGGCCTTTATTCACCTCCCGTGTAGCTGTGAGTGTGTGAGCCTGCAGGGCCCCATGGAATTGCCTAGAAGTAGGCTGAATCGCTGCAAGGGCTGAACAGCAGTATCGGGCAGGCTCGGGCAACGCGCGGCCCGTTCGGGTTATCGCTTCTCGGCCTTTTGGCTAAGATCAAGTGTAGTATCGTAGTATCTGTTCTTATCAGTTTAATATCTGATACGTCCCCTATCTGGGGACCATATATTAAATGGATTTTTAGAACAGGGAGATGGAAATAGAGCTTGCTCTGTCCACTCCACGCATTGACCTGGTATTGCAGTATTTCCAGGACCGGTGCACCCTTTCCTTATGTGTTGACTAAAAGCAGATTCCAAAAGTGTTTTTTGTCTTTGCTATTGTTTCTGTCTTTCTGAAGGGATCTCCCCTTTTAATCCCATTATTTCAACACCTGTTGGACAATGCATGAGTGATAATGAGCTCATTGATTAAATGCAATTAATGAATAGATTGCCACCTCTTGTTGTGTGTCGTCTGTGTTTCTGTGTTTCCGGCATTTCACATTGGAACACCTCATTCACCTTTCACCTTCCTTGTCTTCTCTCCGCCCTCCCTTTTAGGTAAGTTAAAGAGCTGCACCTGAGCCAGCCACTGATTGATTGATTGATTGATTGATTGATTGATTGATTGATTGATTGATTGATTGATTGATTGATGCAGCACAACAGTCAAATAGTGGAGTGGAGTAGGGGAACAGCAAACAGCCAATAAAGCAGCCCGCCCGCTCGCCTGCCCGCCACAATGGACCTACCTGTGTACACTAGATGGATGTGATGGAATGTACTGTCGTCCCTACATTTCAAGAAGAAGTAAGAATTGCAGTTGCAACAAAGCCTTGCTTGCCTACAAAGAGAGGAGCAATTTGGATTTGTTACTATGTTACCTAGAAGAATAACAAACTGTGCAAGGATGGAGGTTGTAGGAGCAAGGAGAAGTTGTCTGTAAAGTTGGTGGATGCCTATTTTCCATTTTGCAGTCCCTTGTCTCCCTCTTGTGGCCTCCTGGAGGCAACTAGCTGTGCAAAAAAAAGACAGCCTGGCGGCCGGCTGTTGCAGTGTTGCCCTCTCAGGCAACACTGAGTGACTGACTGAGCCTCACCGTCTTATATAAAGTTCAGACGGAACTTTGCACGTGTCATAGTGGAGCCCTCAGGATTCCAGAGCCAGCTTTCTGACATCATAATGGGGCCTCAGAGATAAAAGCCTGGGCCCAGGCAGTGTTGGTCAGTGCTGCTCAGCAGGCAGCACTGGACTGGACTGGATTACAGCTGATACAAGGTGTGAAGGAACAAGGGGTGGCTGTGGGCATGCACTTGCTGCCGCTGCCAGTGTTTATCTGCATGGCAGCAGGGCATTTGGGCGTTGCCAGGAAGGCATTTTTATGTAGATTCCTCCTCTTTCAGCACTGCATTGTGGTGCAAGCAAAAGAAGCAAATCCTGTCTGGCTTCCTCTCCGGCCTTTATTCACCTCCCGTGTAGCTGTGAGTGTGTGAGCCTGCAGGGCCCCATGGAATTGCCTAGAAGTAGGCTGAATCGCTGCAAGGGCTGAACAGCAGTATCGGGCAGGCTCGGGCAACGCGCGGCCCGTTCGGGTTATCGCTTCTCGGCCTTTTGGCTAAGATCAAGTGTAGTATCTGTTCTTATCAGTTTAATATCTGATACGTCCCCTATCTGGGGACCATATATTAAATGGATTTTTAGAACAGGGAGATGGAAATAGAGCTTGCTCTGTCCACTCCACGCATTGACCTGGTATTGCAGTATTTCCAGGACCGGTGCACCCTTTCCTTATGTGTTGACTAAAAGCAGATTCCAAAAGTGTTTTTTGTCTTTGCTATTGTTTCTGTCTTTCTGAAGGGATCTCCCCTTTTAATCCCATTATTTCAACACCTGTTGGACAATGCATGAGTGATAATGAGCTCATTGATTAAATGCAATTAATGAATAGATTGCCACCTCTTGTTGTGTGTCGTCTGTGTTTCTGTGTTTCCGGCATTTCACATTGGAACACCTCATTCACCTTCCTTGTCTTCTCTCCGCCCTCCCTTTCAGGTAAGTTAAAGAGCTGCACCTGAGCCAGCCACTGATTGATTGATTGATTGATTGATTGATTGATTGATTGATGCAGCACAACAGTCAAATAGTGGAGTGGAGTAGGGGAACAGCAAACAGCCAATAAAGCAGCCCGCCCGCTCGCCTGCCCGCCACAATGGACCTACCTGTGTACACTAGATGGATGTGATGGAATGTACTGTCGTCCCTACATTTCAAGAAGAAGTAAGAATTGCAGTTGCAACAAAGCCTTGCTTGCCTACAAAGAGAGCAGCAATTTGGATTTGTTACTATGTTACCTAGAAGAATAACAAACTGTGCAAGGATGGAGGTTGTAGGAGCAAGGAGAAGTTGTCTGTAAAGTTGGTGGATGCCTATTTTCCATTTTGCAGTCCCTTGTCTCCCTCTTGTGGCCTCCTGGAGGCAACTAGCTGTGCAAAAAAAAGACAGCCTGGCGGCCGGCTGTTGCAGTGTTGCCCTCTCAGGCAACACTGAGTGACTGACTGAGCCTCACCGTCTTATATAAAGTTCAGACGGAACTTTGCACGTGTCATAGTGGAGCCCTCAGGATTCCAGAGCCAGCTTTCTGACATCATAATGGGGCCTCAGAGATAAAAGCCTGGGCCCAGGCAGTGTTGGTCAGTGCTGCTCAGCAGGCAGCACTGGACTGGACTGGATTACAGCTGATACAAGGTGTGAAGGAACAAGGGGTGGCTGTGGGCATGCACTTGCTGCCGCTGCCAGTGTTTATCTGCATGGCAGCAGGGCATTTGGGCGTTGCCAGGAAGGCGTTTTTATGTAGATTCCTCCTCTTTCAGCACTGCATTGTGGTGCAAGCAAAAGAAGCAAATCCTGTCTGGCTTCCTCTCCGGCCTTTATTCACCTCCCGTGTAGCTGTGAGTGTGTGAGCCTGCAGGGCCCCATGGAATTGCCTAGAAGTAGGCTGAATCGCTGCAAGGGCTGAACAGCAGTATCGGGCAGGCTCGGGCAACGCGCGGCCCGTTCGGGTTATCGCTTCTCGGCCTTTTGGCTAAGATCAAGTGTAGTATCTGTTCTTATCAGTTTAATATCTGATACGTCCCCTATCTGGGGACCATATATTAAATGGATTTTTAGAACAGGGAGATGGAAATAGAGCTTGCTCTGTCCACTCCACGCATTGACCTGGTATTGCAGTATTTCCAGGACCGGTGCACCCTTTCCTTATGTGTTGACTAAAAGCAGATTCCAAAAGTGTTTTTTGTCTTTGCTATTGTTTCTGTCTTTCTGAAGGGATCTCCCCTTTTAATCCCATTATTTCAACACCTGTTGGACAATGCATGAGTGATAATGAGCTCATTGATTAAATGCAATTAATGAATAGATTGCCACCTCTTGTTGTGTGTCGTCTGTGTTTCTGTGTTTCCGGCATTTCACATTGGAACACCTCATTCACCTTCCTTGTCTTCTCTCCGCCCTCCCTTTTAGGTAAGTTAAAGAGCTGCACCTGAGCCAGCCACTGATTGATTGATTGATTGATTGATTGATTGATTGATGCAGCACAACAGTCAAATAGTGGAGTGGAGTAGGGGAACAGCAAACAGCCAATAAAGCAGCCCGCCCGCTCGCCTGCCCGCCACAATGGACCTACCTGTGTACACTAGATGGATGTGATGGAATGTACTGTCGTCCCTACATTTCAAGAAGAAGTAAGAATTGCAGTTGCAACAAAGCCTTGCTTGCCTACAAAGAGAGCAGCAATTTGGATTTGTTACTATGTTACCTAGAAGAATAACAAACTGTGCAAGGATGGAGGTTGTAGGAGCAAGGAGAAGTTGTCTGTAAAGTTGGTGGATGCCTATTTTCCATTTTGCAGTCCCTTGTCTCCCTCTTGTGGCCTCCTGGAGGCAACTAGCTGTGCAAAAAAAAGACAGCCTGGCGGCCGGCTGTTGCAGTGTTGCCCTCTCAGGCAACACTGAGTGACTGACTGAGCCTCACCGTCTTATATAAAGTTCAGACGGAACTTTGCACGTGTCATAGTGGAGCCCTCAGGATTCCAGAGCCAGCTTTCTGACATCATAATGGGGCCTCAGAGATAAAAGCCTGGGCCCAGGCAGTGTTGGTCAGTGCTGCTCAGCAGGCAGCACTGGACTGGACTGGATTACAGCTGATACAAGGTGTGAAGGAACAAGGGGTGGCTGTGGGCATGCACTTGCTGCCGCTGCCAGTGTTTATCTGCATGGCAGCAGGGCATTTGGGCGTTGCCAGGAAGGCGTTTTTATGTAGATTCCTCCTCTTTCAGCACTGCATTGTGGTGCAAGCAAAAGAAGCAAATCCTGTCTGGCTTCCTCTCCGGCCTTTATTCACCTCCCGTGTAGCTGTGAGTGTGTGAGCCTGCAGGGCCCCATGGAATTGCCTAGAAGTAGGCTGAATCGCTGCAAGGGCTGAACAGCAGTATCGGGCAGGCTCGGGCAACGCGCGGCCCGTTCGGGTTATCGCTTCTCGGCCTTTTGGCTAAGATCAAGTGTAGTATCTGTTCTTATCAGTTTAATATCTGATACGTCCCCTATCTGGGGACCATATATTAAATGGATTTTTAGAACAGGGAGATGGAAATAGAGCTTGCTCTGTCCACTCCACGCATTGACCTGGTATTGCAGTATTTCCAGGACCGGTGCACCCTTTCCTTATGTGTTGACTAAAAGCAGATTCCAAAAGTGTTTTTTGTCTTTGCTATTGTTTCTGTCTTTCTGAAGGGATCTCCCCTTTTAATCCCATTATTTCAACACCTGTTGGACAATGCATGAGTGATAATGAGCTCATTGATTAAATGCAATTAATGAATAGATTGCCACCTCTTGTTGTGTGTCGTCTGTGTTTCTGTGTTTCCGGCATTTCACATTGGAACACCTCATTCACCTTCCTTGTCTTCTCTCCGCCCTCCCTTTTAGGTAAGTTAAAGAGCTGCACCTGAGCCAGCCACTGATTGATTGATTGATTGATTGATTGATTGATTGATTGATTGATTGATTGATGCAGCACAACAGTCAAATAGTGGAGTGGAGTAGGGGAACAGCAAACAGCCAATAAAGCAGCCCGCCCGCTCGCCTGCCCGCCACAATGGACCTACCTGTGTACACTAGATGGATGTGATGGAATGTACTGTCGTCCCTACATTTCAAGAAGAAGTAAGAATTGCAGTTGCAACAAAGCCTTGCTTGCCTACAAAGAGAGCAGCAATTTGGATTTGTTACTATGTTACCTAGAAGAATAACAAACTGTGCAAGGATGGAGGTTGTAGGAGCAAGGAGAAGTTGTCTGTAAAGTTGGTGGATGCCTATTTTCCATTTTGCAGTCCCTTGTCTCCCTCTTGTGGCCTCCTGGAGGCAACTAGCTGTGCAAAAAAAAGACAGCCTGGCGGCCGGCTGTTGCAGTGTTGCCCTCTCAGGCAACACTGAGTGACTGACTGAGCCTCACCGTCTTATATAAAGTTCAGACGGAACTTTGCACGTGTCATAGTGGAGCCCTCAGGATTCCAGAGCCAGCTTTCTGACATCATAATGGGGCCTCAGAGATAAAAGCCTGGGCCCAGGCAGTGTTGGTCAGTGCTGCTCAGCAGGCAGCACTGGACTGGACTGGATTACAGCTGATACAAGGTGTGAAGGAACAAGGGGTGGCTGTGGGCATGCACTTGCTGCCGCTGCCAGTGTTTATCTGCATGGCAGCAGGGCATTTGGGCGTTGCCAGGAAGGCATTTTTATGTAGATTCCTCCTCTTTCAGCACTGCATTGTGGTGCAAGCAAAAGAAGCAAATCCTGTCTGGCTTCCTCTCCGGCCTTTATTCACCTCCCGTGTAGCTGTGAGTGTGTGAGCCTGCAGGGCCCCATGGAATTGCCTAGAAGTAGGCTGAATCGCTGCAAGGGCTGAACAGCAGTATCGGGCAGGCTCGGGCAACGCGCGGCCCGTTCGGGTTATCGCTTCTCGGCCTTTTGGCTAAGATCAAGTGTAGTATCTGTTCTTATCAGTTTAATATCTGATACGTCCCCTATCTGGGGACCATATATTAAATGGATTTTTAGAACAGGGAGATGGAAATAGAGCTTGCTCTGTCCACTCCACGCATTGACCTGGTATTGCAGTATTTCCAGGACCGGTGCACCCTTTCCTTATGTGTTGACTAAAAGCAGATTCCAAAAGTGTTTTTTGTCTTTGCTATTGTTTCTGTCTTTCTGAAGGGATCTCCCCTTTTAATCCCATTATTTCAACACCTGTTGGACAATGCATGAGTGATAATGAGCTCATTGATTAAATGCAATTAATGAATAGATTGCCACCTCTTGTTGTGTGTCGTCTGTGTTTCTGTGTTTCCGGCATTTCACATTGGAACACCTCATTCACCTTCCTTGTCTTCTCTCCGCCCTCCCTTTTAGGTAAGTTAAAGAGCTGCACCTGAGCCAGCCACTGATTGATTGATTGATTGATTGATTGATTGATTGATTGATTGATTGATTGATGCAGCACAACAGTCAAATAGTGGAGTGGAGTAGGGGAACAGCAAACAGCCAATAAAGCAGCCCGCCCGCTCGCCTGCCCGCCACAATGGACCTACCTGTGTACACTAGATGGATGTGATGGAATGTACTGTCGTCCCTACATTTCAAGAAGAAGTAAGAATTGCAGTTGCAACAAAGCCTTGCTTGCCTACCAAGAGAGCAGCAATTTGGATTTGTTACTATGTTACCTAGAAGAATAACAAACTGTGCAAGGATGGAGGTTGTAGGAGCAAGGAGAAGTTGTCTGTAAAGTTGGTGGATGCCTATTTTCCATTTTGCAGTCCCTTGTCTCCCTCTTGTGGCCTCCTGGAGGCAACTAGCTGTGCAAAAAAAAGACAGCCTGGCGGCCGGCTGTTGCAGTGTTGCCCTCTCAGGCAACACTGAGTGACTGACTGAGCCTCACCGTCTTATATAAAGTTCAGACGGAACTTTGCACGTGTCATAGTGGAGCCCTCAGGATTCCAGAGCCAGCTTTCTGACATCATAATGGGGCCTCAGAGATAAAAGCCTGGGCCCAGGCAGTGTTGGTCAGTGCTGCTCAGCAGGCAGCACTGGACTGGACTGGATTACAGCTGATACAAGGTGTGAAGGAACAAGGGGTGGCTGTGGGCATGCACTTGCTGCCGCTGCCAGTGTTTATCTGCATGGCAGCAGGGCATTTGGGCGTTGCCAGGAAGGCGTTTTTATGTAGATTCCTCCTCTTTCAGCACTGCATTGTGGTGCAAGCAAAAGAAGCAAATCCTGTCTGGCTTCCTCTCCGGCCTTTATTCACCTCCCGTGTAGCTGTGAGTGTGTGAGCCTGCAGGGCCCCATGGAATTGCCTAGAAGTAGGCTGAATCGCTGCAAGGGCTGAACAGCAGTATCGGGCAGGCTCGGGCAACGCGCGGCCCGTTCGGGTTATCGCTTCTCGGCCTTTTGGCTAAGATCAAGTGTAGTATCTGTTCTTATCAGTTTAATATCTGATACGTCCCCTATCTGGGGACCATATATTAAATGGATTTTTAGAACAGGGAGATGGAAATAGAGCTTGCTCTGTCCACTCCACGCATTGACCTGGTATTGCAGTATTTCCAGGACCGGTGCACCCTTTCCTTATGTGTTGACTAAAAGCAGATTCCAAAAGTGTTTTTTGTCTTTGCTATTGTTTCTGTCTTTCTGAAGGGATCTCCCCTTTTAATCCCATTATTTCAACACCTGTTGGACAATGCATGAGTGATAATGAGCTCATTGATTAAATGCAATTAATGAATAGATTGCCACCTCTTGTTGTGTGTCGTCTGTGTTTCTGTGTTTCCGGCATTTCACATTGGAACACCTCATTCACCTTCCTTGTCTTCTCTCCGCCCTCCCTTTTAGGTAAGTTAAAGAGCTGCACCTGAGCCAGCCACTGATTGATTGATTGATTGATTGATTGATTGATTGATTGATTGATTGATGCAGCACAACAGTCAAATAGTGGAGTGGAGTAGGGGAACAGCAAACAGCCAATAAAGCAGCCCGCCCGCTCGCCTGCCCGCCACAATGGACCTACCTGTGTACACTAGATGGATGTGATGGAATGTACTGTCGTCCCTACATTTCAAGAAGAAGTAAGAATTGCAGTTGCAACAAAGCCTTGCTTGCCTACAAAGAGAGCAGCAATTTGGATTTGTTACTATGTTACCTAGAAGAATAACAAACTGTGCAAGGATGGAGGTTGTAGGAGCAAGGAGAAGTTGTCTGTAAAGTTGGTGGATGCCTATTTTCCATTTTGCAGTCCCTTGTCTCCCTCTTGTGGCCTCCTGGAGGCAACTAGCTGTGCAAAAAAAAGACAGCCTGGCGGCCGGCTGTTGCAGTGTTGCCCTCTCAGGCAACACTGAGTGACTGACTGAGCCTCACCGTCTTATATAAAGTTCAGACGGAACTTTGCACGTGTCATAGTGGAGCCCTCAGGATTCCAGAGCCAGCTTTCTGACATCATAATGGGGCCTCAGAGATAAAAGCCTGGGCCCAGGCAGTGTTGGTCAGTGCTGCTCAGCAGGCAGCACTGGACTGGACTGGATTACAGCTGATACAAGGTGTGAAGGAACAAGGGGTGGCTGTGGGCATGCACTTGCTGCCGCTGCCAGTGTTTATCTGCATGGCAGCAGGGCATTTGGGCGTTGCCAGGAAGGCGTTTTTATGTAGATTCCTCCTCTTTCAGCACTGCATTGTGGTGCAAGCAAAAGAAGCAAATCCTGTCTGGCTTCCTCTCCGGCCTTTATTCACCTCCCGTGTAGCTGTGAGTGTGTGAGCCTGCAGGGCCCCATGGAATTGCCTAGAAGTAGGCTGAATCGCTGCAAGGGCTGAACAGCAGTATCGGGCAGGCTCGGGCAACGCGCGGCCCGTTCGGGTTATCGCTTCTCGGCCTTTTGGCTAAGATCAAGTGTAGTATCTGTTCTTATCAGTTTAATATCTGATACGTCCCCTATCTGGGGACCATATATTAAATGGATTTTTAGAACAGGGAGATGGAAATAGAGCTTGCTCTGTCCACTCCACGCATTGACCTGGTATTGCAGTATTTCCAGGACCGGTGCACCCTTTCCTTATGTGTTGACTAAAAGCAGATTCCAAAAGTGTTTTTTGTCTTTGCTATTGTTTCTGTCTTTCTGAAGGGATCTCCCCTTTTAATCCCATTATTTCAACACCTGTTGGACAATGCATGAGTGATAATGAGCTCATTGATTAAATGCAATTAATGAATAGATTGCCACCTCTTGTTGTGTGTCGTCTGTGTTTCTGTGTTTCCGGCATTTCACATTGGAACACCTCATTCACCTTCCTTGTCTTCTCTCCGCCCTCCCTTTTAGGTAAGTTAAAGAGCTGCACCTGAGCCAGCCACTGATTGATTGATTGATTGATTGATTGATTGATTGATTGATTGATTGATGCAGCACAACAGTCAAATAGTGGAGTGGAGTAGGGGAACAGCAAACAGCCAATAAAGCAGCCCGCCCGCTCGCCTGCCCGCCACAATGGACCTACCTGTGTACACTAGATGGATGTGATGGAATGTACTGTCGTCCCTACATTTCAAGAAGAAGTAAGAATTGCAGTTGCAACAAAGCCTTGCTTGCCTACAAAGAGAGCAGCAATTTGGATTTGTTACTATGTTACCTAGAAGAATAACAAACTGTGCAAGGATGGAGGTTGTAGGAGCAAGGAGAAGTTGTCTGTAAAGTTGGTGGATGCCTATTTTCCATTTTGCAGTCCCTTGTCTCCCTCTTGTGGCCTCCTGGAGGCAACTAGCTGTGCAAAAAAAAGACAGCCTGGCGGCCGGCTGTTGCAGTGTTGCCCTCTCAGGCAACACTGAGTGACTGACTAAGCCTCACCGTCTTATATAAAGTTCAGACGGAACTTTGCACGTGTCATAGTGGAGCCCTCAGGATTCCAGAGCCAGCTTTCTGACATCATAATGGGGCCTCAGAGATAAAAGCCTGGGCCCAGGCAGTGTTGGTCAGTGCTGCTCAGCAGGCAGCACTGGACTGGACTGGATTACAGCTGATACAAGGTGTGAAGGAACAAGGGGTGGCTGTGGGCATGCACTTGCTGCCGCTGCCAGTGTTTATCTGCATGGCAGCAGGGCATTTGGGCGTTGCCAGGAAGGCGTTTTTATGTAGATTCCTCCTCTTTCAGCACTGCATTGTGGTGCAAGCAAAAGAAGCAAATCCTGTCTGGCTTCCTCTCCGGCCTTTATTCACCTCCCGTGTAGCTGTGAGTGTGTGAGCCTGCAGGGCCCCATGGAATTGCCTAGAAGTAGGCTGAATCGCTGCAAGGGCTGAACAGCAGTATCGGGCAGGCTCGGGCAACGCGCGGCCCGTTCGGGTTATCGCTTCTCGGCCTTTTGGCTAAGATCAAGTGTAGTATCTGTTCTTATCAGTTTAATATCTGATACGTCCCCTATCTGGGGACCATATATTAAATGGATTTTTAGAACAGGGAGATGGAAATAGAGCTTGCTCTGTCCACTCCACGCATTGACCTGGTATTGCAGTATTTCCAGGACCGGTGCACCCTTTCCTTATGTGTTGACTAAAAGCAGATTCCAAAAGTGTTTTTTGTCTTTGCTATTGTTTCTGTCTTTCTGAAGGGATCTCCCCTTTTAATCCCATTATTTCAACACCTGTTGGACAATGCATGAGTGATAATGAGCTCATTGATTAAATGCAATTAATGAATAGATTGCCACCTCTTGTTGTGTGTCGTCTGTGTTTCTGTGTTTCCGGCATTTCACATTGGAACACCTCATTCACCTTCCTTGTCTTCTCTCCGCCCTCCCTTTTAGGTAAGTTAAAGAGCTGCACCTGAGCCAGCCACTGATTGATTGATTGATTGATTGATTGATTGATTGATTGATTGATGCAGCACAACAGTCAAATAGTGGAGTGGAGTAGGGGAACAGCAAACAGCCAATAAAGCAGCCCGCCCGCTCGCCTGCCCGCCACAATGGACCTACCTGTGTACACTAGATGGATGTGATGGAATGTACTGTCGTCCCTACATTTCAAGAAGAAGTAAGAATTGCAGTTGCAACAAAGCCTTGCTTGCCTACAAAGAGAGCAGCAATTTGGATTTGTTACTATGTTACCTAGAAGAATAACAAACTGTGCAAGGATGGAGGTTGTAGGAGCAAGGAGAAGTTGTCTGTAAAGTTGGTGGATGCCTATTTTCCATTTTGCAGTCCCTTGTCTCCCTCTTGTGGCCTCC
The DNA here is from genome assembly GCF_050947455.1 of Rhinoderma darwinii. Classification (NCBI taxonomy): domain Eukaryota; kingdom Metazoa; phylum Chordata; class Amphibia; order Anura; family Rhinodermatidae; genus Rhinoderma; species Rhinoderma darwinii. The sequence continues at coordinate 208,458 of NW_027464061.1, forward strand.
TGGAGGCAACTAGCTGTGCAAAAAAAAGACAGCCTGGCGGCCGGCTGTTGCAGTGTTGCCCTCTCAGGCAACACTGAGTGACTGACTAAGCCTCACCGTCTTATATAAAGTTCAGACGGAACTTTGCACGTGTCATAGTGGAGCCCTCAGGATTCCAGAGCCAGCTTTCTGACATCATAATGGGGCCTCAGAGATAAAAGCCTGGGCCCAGGCAGTGTTGGTCAGTGCTGCTCAGCAGGCAGCACTGGACTGGACTGGATTACAGCTGATACAAGGTGTGAAGGAACAAGGGGTGGCTGTGGGCATGCACTTGCTGCCGCTGCCAGTGTTTATCTGCATGGCAGCAGGGCATTTGGGCGTTGCCAGGAAGGCGTTTTTATGTAGATTCCTCCTCTTTCAGCACTGCATTGTGGTGCAAGCAAAAGAAGCAAATCCTGTCTGGCTTCCTCTCCGGCCTTTATTCACCTCCCGTGTAGCTGTGAGTGTGTGAGCCTGCAGGGCCCCATGGAATTGCCTAGAAGTAGGCTGAATCGCTGCAAGGGCTGAACAGCAGTATCGGGCAGGCTCGGGCAACGCGCGGCCCGTTCGGGTTATCGCTTCTCGGCCTTTTGGCTAAGATCAAGTGTAGTATCTGTTCTTATCAGTTTAATATCTGATACGTCCCCTATCTGGGGACCATATATTAAATGGATTTTTAGAACAGGGAGATGGAAATAGAGCTTGCTCTGTCCACTCCACGCATTGACCTGGTATTGCAGTATTTCCAGGACCGGTGCACCCTTTCCTTATGTGTTGACTAAAAGCAGATTCCAAAAGTGTTTTTTGTCTTTGCTATTGTTTCTGTCTTTCTGAAGGGATCTCCCCTTTTAATCCCATTATTTCAACACCTGTTGGACAATGCATGAGTGATAATGAGCTCATTGATTAAATGCAATTAATGAATAGATTGCCACCTCTTGTTGTGTGTCGTCTGTGTTTCTGTGTTTCCGGCATTTCACATTGGAACACCTCATTCACCTTCCTTGTCTTCTCTCCGCCCTCCCTTTTAGGTAAGTTAAAGAGCTGCACCTGAGCCAGCCACTGATTGATTGATTGATTGATTGATTGATTGATTGATTGATTGATTGATTGATTGATGATGCAGCACAACAGTCAAATAGTGGAGTGGAGTAGGGGAACAGCAAACAGCCAATAAAGCAGCCCGCTCGCCTGCCCGCCACAATGGACCTACCTGTGTACACTAGATGGATGTGATGGAATGTACTGTCGTCCCTACATTTCAAGAAGAAGTAAGAATTGCAGTTGCAACAAAGCCTTGCTTGCCTACAAAGAGAGCAGCAATTTGGATTTGTTACTATGTTACCTAGAAGAATAACAAACTGTGCAAGGATGGAGGTTGTAGGAGCAAGGAGAAGTTGTCTGTAAAGTTGGTGGATGCCTATTTTCCATTTTGCAGTCCCTTGTCTCCCTCTTGTGGCCTCCTGGAGGCAACTAGCTGTGCAAAAAAAAGACAGCCTGGCGGCCGGCTGTTGCAGTGTTGCCCTCTCAGGCAACACTGAGTGACTGACTGAGCCTCACCGTCTTATATAAAGTTCAGACAGAACTTTGCACGTGTCATAGTGGAGCCCTCAGGATTCCAGAGCCAGCTTTCTGACATCATAATGGGGCCTCAGAGATAAAAGCCTGGGCCCAGGCAGTGTTGGTCAGTGCTGCTCAGCAGGCAGCACTGGACTGGACTGGATTACAGCTGATACAAGGTGTGAAGGAACAAGGGGTGGCTGTGGGCATGCACTTGCTGCCGCTGCCAGTGTTTATCTGCATGGCAGCAGGGCATTTGGGCGTTGCCAGGAAGGCGTTTTTATGTAGATTCCTCCTCTTTCAGCACTGCATTGTGGTGCAAGCAAAAGAAGCAAATCCTGTCTGGCTTCCTCTCCGGCCTTTATTCACCTCCCGTGTAGCTGTGAGTGTGTGAGCCTGCAGGGCCCCATGGAATTGCCTAGAAGTAGGCTGAATCGCTGCAAGGGCTGAACAGCAGTATCGGGCAGGCTCGGGCAACGCGCGGCCCGTTCGGGTTATCGCTTCTCGGTCTTTTGGCTAAGATCAAGTGTAGTATCTGTTCTTATCAGTTTAATATCTGATACGTCCCCTATCTGGGGACCATATATTAAATGGATTTTTAGAACAGGGAGATGGAAATAGAGCTTGCTCTGTCCACTCCACGCATTGACCTGGTATTGCAGTATTTCCAGGACCGGTGCACCCTTTCCTTATGTGTTGACTAAAAGCAGATTCCAAAAGTGTTTTTTGTCTTTGCTATTGTTTCTGTCTTTCTGAAGGGATCTCCCCTTTTAATCCCATTATTTCAACACCTGTTGGACAATGCATGAGTGATAATGAGCTCATTGATTAAATGCAATTAATGAATAGATTGCCACCTCTTGTTGTGTGTCGTCTGTGTTTCTGTGTTTCCGGCATTTCACATTGGAACACCTCATTCACCTTCCTTGTCTTCTCTCCGCCCTCCCTTTTAGGTAAGTTAAAGAGCTGCACCTGAGCCAGCCACTGATTGATTGATTGATTGATTGATTGATTGATGCAGCACAACAGTCAAATAGTGGAGTGGAGTAGGGGAACAGCAAACAGCCAATAAAGCAGCCCGCCCGCTCGCCTGCCCGCCACAATGGACCTACCTCTGTACACTAGATGGATGTGATGGAATGTACTGTCGTCCCTACATTTCAAGAAGAAGTAAGAATTGCAGTTGCAACAAAGCCTTGCTTGCCTACAAAGAGAGCAGCAATTTGGATTTGTTACTATGTTACCTAGAAGAATAACAAACTGTGCAAGGATGGAGGTTGTAGGAGCAAGGAGAAGTTGTCTGTAAAGTTGGTGGATGCCTATTTTCCATTTTGCAGTCCCTTGTCTCCCTCTTGTGGCCTCCTGGAGGCAACTAGCTGTGCAAAAAAAAGACAGCCTGGCGGCCGGCTGTTGCAGTGTTGCCCTCTCAGGCAACACTGAGTGACTGACTGAGCCTCACCGTCTTATATAAAGTTCAGACGGAACTTTGCACGTGTCATAGTGGAGCCCTCAGGATTCCAGAGCCAGCTTTCTGACATCATAATGGGGCCTCAGAGATAAAAGCCTGGGCCCAGGCAGTGTTGGTCAGTGCTGCTCAGCAGGCAGCACTGGACTGGACTGGATTACAGCTGATACAAGGTGTGAAGGAACAAGGGGTGGCTGTGGGCATGCACTTGCTGCCGCTGCCAGTGTTTATCTGCATGGCAGCAGGGCATTTGGGCGTTGCCAGGAAGGCGTTTTTATGTAGATTCCTCCTCTTTCAGCACTGCATTGTGGTGCAAGCAAAAGAAGCAAATCCTGTCTGGCTTCCTCTCCGGCCTTTATTCACCTCCCGTGTAGCTGTGAGTGTGTGAGCCTGCAGGGCCCCATGGAATTGCCTAGAAGTAGGCTGAATCGCTGCAAGGGCTGAACAGCAGTATCGGGCAGGCTCGGGCAACGCGCGGCCCGTTCGGGTTATCGCTTCTCGGCCTTTTGGCTAAGATCAAGTGTAGTATCTGTTCTTATCAGTTTAATATCTGATACGTCCCCTATCTGGGGACCATATATTAAATGGATTTTTAGAACAGGGAGATGGAAATAGAGCTTGCTCTGTCCACTCCACGCATTGACCTGGTATTGCAGTATTTCCAGGACCGGTGCACCCTTTCCTTATGTGTTGACTAAAAGCAGATTCCAAAAGTGTTTTTTGTCTTTGCTATTGTTTCTGTCTTTCTGAAGGGAACTCCCCTTTTAATCCCATTATTTCAACACCTGTTGGACAATGCATGAGTGATAATGAGCTCATTGATTAAATGCAATTAATGAATAGATTGCCACCTCTTGTTGTGTGTCGTCTGTGTTTCTGTGTTTCCGGCATTTCACATTGGAACACCTCATTCACCTTCCTTGTCTTCTCTCCGCCCTCCCTTTTAGGTAAGTTAAAGAGCTGCACCTGAGCCAGCCACTGATTGATTGATTGATTGATTGATTGATTGATTGATTGATTGATTGATTGATTGATGCAGCACAACAGTCAAATAGTGGAGTGGAGTAGGGGAACAGCAAACAGCCAATAAAGCAGCCCGCCCGCTCGCCTGCCCGCCACAATGGACCTACCTGTGTACACTAGATGGATGTGATGGAATGTACTGTCGTCCCTACATTTCAAGAAGAAGTAAGAATTGCAGTTGCAACAAAGCCTTGCTTGCCTACAAAGAGAGCAGCAATTTGGATTTGTTACTATGTTACCTAGAAGAATAACAAACTGTGCAAGGATGGAGGTTGTAGGAGCAAGGAGAAGTTGTCTGTAAAGTTGGTGGATGCCTATTTTCCATTTTGCAGTCCCTTGTCTCCCTCTTGTGGCCTCCTGGAGGCAACTAGCTGTGCAAAAAAAAGACAGCCTGGCGGCCGGCTGTTGCAGTGTTGCCCTCTCAGGCAACACTGAGTGACTGACTGAGCCTCACCGTCTTATATAAAGTTCAGACGGAACTTTGCACGTGTCATAGTGGAGCCCTCAGGATTCCAGAGCCAGCTTTCTGACATCATAATGGGGCCTCAGAGATAAAAGCCTGGGCCCAGGCAGTGTTGGTCAGTGCTGCTCAGCAGGCAGCACTGGACTGGACTGGATTACAGCTGATACAAGGTGTGAAGGAACAAGGGGTGGCTGTGGGCATGCACTTGCTGCCGCTGCCAGTGTTTATCTGCATGGCAGCAGGGCATTTGGGCGTTGCCAGGAAGGCGTTTTTATGTAGATTCCTCCTCTTTCAGCACTGCATTGTGGTGCAAGCAAAAGAAGCAAATCCTGTCTGGCTTCCTCTCCGGCCTTTATTCACCTCCCGTGTAGCTGTGAGTGTGTGAGCCTGCAGGGCCCCATGGAATTGCCTAGAAGTAGGCTGAATCGCTGCAAGGGCTGAACAGCAGTATCGGGCAGGCTCGGGCAACGCGCGGCCCGTTCGGGTTATCGCTTCTCGGCCTTTTGGCTAAGATCAAGTGTAGTATCTGTTCTTATCAGTTTAATATCTGATACGTCCCCTATCTGGGGACCATATATTAAATGGATTTTTAGAACAGGGAGATGGAAATAGAGCTTGCTCTGTCCACTCCACGCATTGACCTGGTATTGCAGTATTTCCAGGACCGGTGCACCCTTTCCTTATGTGTTGACTAAAAGCAGATTCCAAAAGTGTTTTTTGTCTTTGCTATTGTTTCTGTCTTTCTGAAGGGATCTCCCCTTTTAATCCCATTATTTCAACACCTGTTGGACAATGCATGAGTGATAATGAGCTCATTGATTAAATGCAATTAATGAATAGATTGCCACCTCTTGTTGTGTGTCGTCTGTGTTTCTGTGTTTCCGGCATTTCACATTGGAACACCTCATTCACCTTCCTTGTCTTCTCTCCGCCCTCCCTTTTAGGTAAGTTAAAGAGCTGCACCTGAGCCAGCCACTGATTGATTGATTGATTGATTGATTGATTGATTGATTGATTGATTGATGCAGCACAACAGTCAAATAGTGGAGTGGAGTAGGGGAACAGCAAACAGCCAATAAAGCAGCCCGCCCGCTCGCCTGCCCGCCACAATGGACCTACCTGTGTACACTAGATGGATGTGATGGAATGTACTGTCGTCCCTACATTTCAAGAAGAAGTAAGAATTGCAGTTGCAACAAAGCCTTGCTTGCCTACAAAGAGAGCAGCAATTTGGATTTGTTACTATGTTACCTAGAAGAATAACAAACTGTGCAAGGATGGAGGTTGTAGGAGCAAGGAGAAGTTGTCTGTAAAGTTGGTGGATGCCTATTTTCCATTTTGCAGTCCCTTGTCTCCCTCTTGTGGCCTCCTGGAGGCAACTAGCTGTGCAAAAAAAAGACAGCCTGGCGGCCGGCTGTTGCAGTGTTGCCCTCTCAGGCAACACTGAGTGACTGACTGAGCCTCACCGTCTTATATAAAGTTCAGACGGAACTTTGCACGTGTCATAGTGGAGCCCTCAGGATTCCAGAGCCAGCTTTCTGACATCATAATGGGGCCTCAGAGATAAAAGCCTGGGCCCAGGCAGTGTTGGTCAGTGCTGCTCAGCAGGCAGCACTGGACTGGACTGGATTACAGCTGATACAAGGTGTGAAGGAACAAGGGGTGGCTGTGGGCATGCACTTGCTGCCGCTGCCAGTGTTTATCTGCATGGCAGCAGGGCATTTGGGCGTTGCCAGGAAGGCGTTTTTATGTAGATTCCTCCTCTTTCAGCACTGCATTGTGGTGCAAGCAAAAGAAGCAAATCCTGTCTGGCTTCCTCTCCGGCCTTTATTCACCTCCCGTGTAGCTGTGAGTGTGTGAGCCTGCAGGGCCCCATGGAATTGCCTAGAAGTAGGCTGAATCGCTGCAAGGGCTGAACAGCAGTATCGGGCAGGCTCGGGCAACGCGCGGCCCGTTCGGGTTATCGCTTCTCGGCCTTTTGGCTAAGATCAAGTGTAGTATCTGTTCTTATCAGTTTAATATCTGATACGTCCCCTATCTGGGGACCATATATTAAATGGATTTTTAGAACAGGGAGATGGAAATAGAGCTTGCTCTGTCCACTCCACGCATTGACCTGGTATTGCAGTATTTCCAGGACCGGTGCACCCTTTCCTTATGTGTTGACTAAAAGCAGATTCCAAAAGTGTTTTTTGTCTTTGCTATTGTTTCTGTCTTTCTGAAGGGAACTCCCCTTTTAATCCCATTATTTCAACACCTGTTGGACAATGCATGAGTGATAATGAGCTCATTGATTAAATGCAATTAATGAATAGATTGCCACCTCTTGTTGTGTGTCGTCTGTGTTTCTGTGTTTCCGGCATTTCACATTGGAACACCTCATTCACCTTCCTTGTCTTCTCTCCGCCCTCCCTTTTAGGTAAGTTAAAGAGCTGCACCTGAGCCAGCCACTGATTGATTGATTGATTGATTGATTGATTGATTGATGCAGCACAACAGTCAAATAGTGGAGTGGAGTAGGGGAACAGCAAACAGCCAATAAAGCAGCCCGCCCGCTCGCCTGCCCGCCACAATGGACCTACCTGTGTACACTAGATGGATGTGATGGAATGTACTGTCGTCCCTACATTTCAAGAAGAAGTAAGAATTGCAGTTGCAACAAAGCCTTGCTTGCCTACAAAGAGAGCAGCAATTTGGATTTGTTACTATGTTACCTAGAAGAATAACAAACTGTGCAAGGATGGAGGTTGTAGGAGCAAGGAGAAGTTGTCTGTAAAGTTGGTGGATGCCTATTTTCCATTTTGCAGTCCCTTGTCTCCCTCTTGTGGCCTCCTGGAGGCAACTAGCTGTGCAAAAAAAAGACAGCCTGGCGGCCGGCTGTTGCAGTGTTGCCCTCTCAGGCAACACTGAGTGACTGACTGAGCCTCACCGTCTTATATAAAGTTCAGACGGAACTTTGCACGTGTCATAGTGGAGCCCTCAGGATTCCAGAGCCAGCTTTCTGACATCATAATGGGGCCTCAGAGATAAAAGCCTGGGCCCAGGCAGTGTTGGTCAGTGCTGCTCAGCAGGCAGCACTGGACTGGACTGGATTACAGCTGATACAAGGTGTGAAGGAACAAGGGGTGGCTGTGGGCATGCACTTGCTGCCGCTGCCAGTGTTTATCTGCATGGCAGCAGGGCATTTGGGCGTTGCCAGGAAGGCGTTTTTATGTAGATTCCTCCTCTTTCAGCACTGCATTGTGGTGCAAGCAAAAGAAGCAAATCCTGTCTGGCTTCCTCTCCGGCCTTTATTCACCTCCCGTGTAGCTGTGAGTGTGTGAGCCTGCAGGGCCCCATGGAATTGCCTAGAAGTAGGCTGAATCGCTGCAAGGGCTGAACAGCAGTATCGGGCAGGCTCGGGCAACGCGCGGCCCGTTCGGGTTATCGCTTCTCGGCCTTTTGGCTAAGATCAAGTGTAGTATCTGTTCTTATCAGTTTAATATCTGATACGTCCCCTATCTGGGGACCATATATTAAATGGATTTTTAGAACAGGGAGATGGAAATAGAGCTTGCTCTGTCCACTCCACGCATTGACCTGGTATTGCAGTATTTCCAGGACCGGTGCACCCTTTCCTTATGTGTTGACTAAAAGCAGATTCCAAAAGTGTTTTTTGTCTTTGCTATTGTTTCTGTCTTTCTGAAGGGATCTCCCCTTTTAATCCCATTATTTCAACACCTGTTGGACAATGCATGAGTGATAATGAGCTCATTGATTAAATGCAATTAATGAATAGATTGCCACCTCTTGTTGTGTGTCGTCTGTGTTTCTGTGTTTCCGGCATTTCACATTGGAACACCTCATTCACCTTCCTTGTCTTCTCTCCGCCCTCCCTTTTAGGTAAGTTAAAGAGCTGCACCTGAGCCAGCCACTGATTGATTGATTGATTGATTGATTGATTGATTGATTGATTGATTGATGCAGCACAACAGTCAAATAGTGGAGTGGAGTAGGGGAACAGCAAACAGCCAATAAAGCAGCCCGCCCGCTCGCCTGCCCGCCACAATGGACCTACCTGTGTACACTAGATGGATGTGATGGAATGTACTGTCGTCCCTACATTTCAAGAAGAAGTAAGAATTGCAGTTGCAACAAAGCCTTGCTTGCCTACAAAGAGAGCAGCAATTTGGATTTGTTACTATGTTACCTAGAAGAATAACAAACTGTGCAAGGATGGAGGTTGTAGGAGCAAGGAGAAGTTGTCTGTAAAGTTGGTGGATGCCTATTTTCCATTTTGCAGTCCCTTGTCTCCCTCTTGTGGCCTCCTGGAGGCAACTAGCTGTGCAAAAAAAAGACAGCCTGGCGGCCGGCTGTTGCAGTGTTGCCCTCTCAGGCAACACTGAGTGACTGACTGAGCCTCACCGTCTTATATAAAGTTCAGACGGAACTTTGCACGTGTCATAGTGGAGCCCTCAGGATTCCAGAGCCAGCTTTCTGACATCATAATGGGGCCTCAGAGATAAAAGCCTGGGCCCAGGCAGTGTTGGTCAGTGCTGCTCAGCAGGCAGCACTGGACTGGACTGGATTACAGCTGATACAAGGTGTGAAGGAACAAGGGGTGGCTGTGGGCATGCACTTGCTGCCGCTGCCAGTGTTTATCTGCATGGCAGCAGGGCATTTGGGCGTTGCCAGGAAGGCGTTTTTATGTAGATTCCTCCTCTTTCAGCACTGCATTGTGGTGCAAGCAAAAGAAGCAAATCCTGTCTGGCTTCCTCTCCGGCCTTTATTCACCTCCCGTGTAGCTGTGAGTGTGTGAGCCTGCAGGGCCCCATGGAATTGCCTAGAAGTAGGCTGAATCGCTGCAAGGGCTGAACAGCAGTATCGGGCAGGCTCGGGCAACGCGCGGCCCGTTCGGGTTATCGCTTCTCGGCCTTTTGGCTAAGATCAAGTGTAGTATCTGTTCTTATCAGTTTAATATCTGATACGTCCCCTATCTGGGGACCATATATTAAATGGATTTTTAGAACAGGGAGATGGAAATAGAGCTTGCTCTGTCCACTCCACGCATTGACCTGGTATTGCAGTATTTCCAGGACCGGTGCACCCTTTCCTTATGTGTTGACTAAAAGCAGATTCCAAAAGTGTTTTTTGTCTTTGCTATTGTTTCTGTCTTTCTGAAGGGAACTCCCCTTTTAATCCCATTATTTCAACACCTGTTGGACAATGCATGAGTGATAATGAGCTCATTGATTAAATGCAATTAATGAATAGATTGCCACCTCTTGTTGTGTGTCGTCTGTGTTTCTGTGTTTCCGGCATTTCACATTGGAACACCTCATTCACCTTCCTTGTCTTCTCTCCGCCCTCCCTTTTAGGTAAGTTAAAGAGCTGCACCTGAGCCAGCCACTGATTGATTGATTGATTGATTGATTGATTGATTGATTGATTGATTGATTGATTGATTGATGCAGCACAACAGTCAAATAGTGGAGTGGAGTAGGGGAACAGCAAACAGCCAATAAAGCAGCCCGCCCGCTCGCCTGCCCGCCACAATGGACCTACCTGTGTACACTAGATGGATGTGATGGAATGTACTGTCGTCCCTACATTTCAAGAAGAAGTAAGAATTGCAGTTGCAACAAAGCCTTGCTTGCCTACAAAGAGAGCAGCAATTTGGATTTGTTACTATGTTACCTAGAAGAATAACAAACTGTGCAAGGATGGAGGTTGTAGGAGCAAGGAGAAGTTGTCTGTAAAGTTGGTGGATGCCTATTTTCCATTTTGCAGTCCCTTGTCTCCCTCTTGTGGCCTCCTGGAGGCAACTAGCTGTGCAAAAAAAAGACAGCCTGGCGGCCGGCTGTTGCAGTGTTGCCCTCTCAGGCAACACTGAGTGACTGACTGAGCCTCACCGTCTTATATAAAGTTCAGACGGAACTTTGCACGTGTCATAGTGGAGCCCTCAGGATTCCAGAGCCAGCTTTCTGACATCATAATGGGGCCTCAGAGATAAAAGCCTGGGCCCAGGCAGTGTTGGTCAGTGCTGCTCAGCAGGCAGCACTGGACTGGACTGGATTACAGCTGATACAAGGTGTGAAGGAACAAGGGGTGGCTGTGGGCATGCACTTGCTGCCGCTGCCAGTGTTTATCTGCATGGCAGCAGGGCATTTGGGCGTTGCCAGGAAGGCGTTTTTATGTAGATTCCTCCTCTTTCAGCACTGCATTGTGGTGCAAGCAAAAGAAGCAAATCCTGTCTGGCTTCCTCTCCGGCCTTTATTCACCTCCCGTGTAGCTGTGAGTGTGTGAGCCTGCAGGGCCCCATGGAATTGCCTAGAAGTAGGCTGAATCGCTGCAAGGGCTGAACAGCAGTATCGGGCAGGCTCGGGCAACGCGCGGCCCGTTCGGGTTATCGCTTCTCGGCCTTTTGGCTAAGATCAAGTGTAGTATCTGTTCTTATCAGTTTAATATCTGATACGTCCCCTATCTGGGGACCATATATTAAATGGATTTTTAGAACAGGGAGATGGAAATAGAGCTTGCTCTGTCCACTCCACGCATTGACCTGGTATTGCAGTATTTCCAGGACCGGTGCACCCTTTCCTTATGTGTTGACTAAAAGCAGATTCCAAAAGTGTTTTTTGTCTTTGCTATTGTTTCTGTCTTTCTGAAGGGATCTCCCCTTTTAATCCCATTATTTCAACACCTGTTGGACAATGCATGAGTGATAATGAGCTCATTGATTAAATGCAATTAATGAATAGATTGCCACCTCTTGTTGTGTGTCGTCTGTGTTTCTGTGTTTCCGGCATTTCACATTGGAACACCTCATTCACCTTCCTTGTCTTCTCTCCGCCCTCCCTTTTAGGTAAGTTAAAGAGCTGCACCTGAGCCAGCCACTGATTGATTGATTGATTGATTGATTGATTGATTGATTGATTGATGCAGCACAACAGTCAAATAGTGGAGTGGAGTAGGGGAACAGCAAACAGCCAATAAAGCAGCCCGCCCGCTCGCCTGCCCGCCACAATGGACCTACCTGTGTACACTAGATGGATGTGATGGAATGTACTGTCGTCCCTACATTTCAAGAAGAAGTAAGAATTGCAGTTGCAACAAAGCCTTGCTTGCCTACAAAGAGAGCAGCAATTTGGATTTGTTACTATGTTACCTAGAAGAATAACAAACTGTGCAAGGATGGAGGTTGTAGGAGCAAGGAGAAGTTGTCTGTAAAGTTGGTGGATGCCTATTTTCCATTTTGCAGTCCCTTGTCTCCCTCTTGTGGCCTCCTGGAGGCAACTAGCTGTGCAAAAAAAAGACAGCCTGGCGGCCGGCTGTTGCAGTGTTGCCATCTCAGGCAACACTGAGTGACTGACTGAGCCTCACCGTCTTATATAAAGTTCAGACGGAACTTTGCACGTGTCATAGTGGAGCCCTCAGGATTCCAGAGCCAGCTTTCTGACATCATAATGGGGCCTCAGAGATAAAAGCCTGGGCCCAGGCAGTGTTGGTCAGTGCTGCTCAGCAGGCAGCACTGGACTGGACTGGATTACAGCTGATACAAGGTGTGAAGGAACAAGGGGTGGCTGTGGGCATGCACTTGCTGCCGCTGCCAGTGTTTATCTGCATGGCAGCAGGGCATTTGGGCGTTGCCAGGAAGGCGTTTTTATGTAGATTCCTCCTCTTTCAGCACTGCATTGTGGTGCAAGCAAAAGAAGCAAATCCTGTCTGGCTTCCTCTCCGGCCTTTATTCACCTCCCGTGTAGCTGTGAGTGTGTGAGCCTGCAGGGCCCCATGGAATTGCCTAGAAGTAGGCTGAATCGCTGCAAGGGCTGAACAGCAGTATCGGGCAGGCTCGGGCAACGCGCGGCCCGTTCGGGTTATCGCTTCTCGGCCTTTTGGCTAAGATCAAGTGTAGTATCTGTTCTTATCAGTTTAATATCTGATACGTCCCCTATCTGGGGACCATATATTAAATGGATTTTTAGAACAGGGAGATGGAAATAGAGCTTGCTCTGTCCACTCCACGCATTGACCTGGTATTGCAGTATTTCCAGGACCGGTGCACCCTTTCCTTATGTGTTGACTAAAAGCAGATTCCAAAAGTGTTTTTTGTCTTTGCTATTGTTTCTGTCTTTCTGAAGGGATCTCCCCTTTTAATCCCATTATTTCAACACCTGTTGGACAATGCATGAGTGATAATGAGCTCATTGATTAAATGCAATTAATGAATAGATTGCCACCTCTTGTTGTGTGTCGTCTGTGTTTCTGTGTTTCCGGCATTTCACATTGGAACACCTCATTCACCTTCCTTGTCTTCTCTCCGCCCTCCCTTTTAGGTAAGTTAAAGAGCTGCACCTGAGCCAGCCACTGATTGATTGATTGATTGATTGATTGATTGATTGATTGATTGATTGATGCAGCACAACAGTCAAATAGTGGAGTGGAGTAGGGGAACAGCAAACAGCCAATAAAGCAGCCCGCCCGCTCGCCTGCCCGCCACAATGGACCTACCTGTGTACACTAGATGGATGTGATGGAATGTACTGTCGTCCCTACATTTCAAGAAGAAGTAAGAATTGCAGTTGCAACAAAGCCTTGCTTGCCTACAAAGAGAGCAGCGATTTGGATTTGTTACTATGTTACCTAGAAGAATAACAAACTGTGCAAGGATGGAGGTTGTAGGAGCAAGGAGAAGTTGTCTGTAAAGTTGGTGGATGCCTATTTTCCATTTTGCAGTCCCTTGTCTCCCTCTTGTGGCCTCCTGGAGGCAACTAGCTGTGCAAAAAAAAGACAGCCTGGCGGCCGGCTGTTGCAGTGTTGCCCTCTCAGGCAACACTGAGTGACTGACTGAGCCTCACCGTCTTATATAAAGTTCAGACGGAACTTTGCACGTGTCATAGTGGAGCCCTCAGGATTCCAGAGCCAGCTTTCTGACATCATAATGGGGCCTCAGAGATAAAAGCCTGGGCCCAGGCAGTGTTGGTCAGTGCTGCTCAGCAGGCAGCACTGGACTGGACTGGATTACAGCTGATACAAGGTGTGAAGGAACAAGGGGTGGCTGTGGGCATGCACTTGCTGCCGCTGCCAGTGTTTATCTGCATGGCAGCAGGGCATTTGGGCGTTGCCAGGAAGGCGTTTTTATGTAGATTCCTCCTCTTTCAGCACTGCATTGTGGTGCAAGCAAAAGAAGCAAATCCTGTCTGGCTTCCTCTCCGGCCTTTATTCACCTCCCGTGTAGCTGTGAGTGTGTGAGCCTGCAGGGCCCCATGGAATTGCCTAGAAGTAGGCTGAATCGCTGCAAGGGCTGAACAGCAGTATCGGGCAGGCTCGGGCAACGCGCGGCCCGTTCGGGTTATCGCTTCTCGGCCTTTTGGCTAAGATCAAGTGTAGTATCTGTTCTTATCAGTTTAATATCTGATACGTCCCCTATCTGGGGACCATATATTAAATGGATTTTTAGAACAGGGAGATGGAAATAGAGCTTGCTCTGTCCACTCCACGCATTGACCTGGTATTGCAGTATTTCCAGGACCGGTGCACCCTTTCCTTATGTGTTGACTAAAAGCAGATTCCAAAAGTGTTTTTTGTCTTTGCTATTGTTTCTGTCTTTCTGAAGGGATCTCCCCTTTTTATCCCATTATTTCAACACCTGTTGGACAATGCATGAGTGATAATGAGCTCATTGATTAAATGCAATTAATGAATAGATTGCCACCTCTTGTTGTGTGTCGTCTGTGTTTCTGTGTTTCCGGCATTTCACATTGGAACACCTCATTCACCTTCCTTGTCTTCTCTCCGCCCTCCCTTTTAGGTAAGTTAAAGAGCTGCACCTGAGCCAGCCACTGATTGATTGATTGATTGATTGATTGATTGATTGATTGATTGATTGATTGATTGATTGATTGATGCAGCACAACAGTCAAATAGTGGAGTGGAGTAGGGGAACAGCAAACAGCCAATAAAGCAGCCCGCCCGCTCGCCTGCCCGCCACAATGGACCTACCTGTGTACACTAGATGGATGTGATGGAATGTACTGTCGTCCCTACATTTCAAGAAGAAGTAAGAATTGCAGTTGCAACAAAGCCTTGCTTGCCTACAAAGAGAGCAGCAATTTGGATTTGTTACTATGTTACCTAGAAGAATAACAAACTGTGCAAGGATGGAGGTTGTAGGAGCAAGGAGAAGTTGTCTGTAAAGTTGGTGGATGCCTATTTTCCATTTTGCAGTCCCTTGTCTCCCTCTTGTGGCCTCCTGGAGGCAACTAGCTGTGCAAAAAAAAGACAGCCTGGCGGCCGGCTGTTGCAGTATTGCCCTCTCAGGCAACACTGAGTGACTGACTGAGCCTCACCGTCTTATATAAAGTTCAGACGGAACTTTGCACGTGTCATAGTGGAGCCCTCAGGATTCCAGAGCCAGCTTTCTGACATCATAATGGGGCCTCAGAGATAAAAGCCTGGGCCCAGGCAGTGTTGGTCAGTGCTGCTCAGCAGGCAGCACTGGACTGGACTGGATTACAGCTGATACAAGGTGTGAAGGAACAAGGGGTGGCTGTGGGCATGCACTTGCTGCCGCTGCCAGTGTTTATCTGCATGGCAGCAGGGCATTTGGGCGTTGCCAGGAAGGCGTTTTTATGTAGATTCCTCCTCTTTCAGCACTGCATTGTGGTGCAAGCAAAAGAAGCAAATCCTGTCTGGCTTCCTCTCCGGCCTTTATTCACCTCCCGTGTAGCTGTGAGTGTGTGAGCCTGCAGGGCCCCATGGAATTGCCTAGAAGTAGGCTGAATCGCTGCAAGGGCTGAACAGCAGTATCGGGCAGGCTCGGGCAACGCGCGGCCCGTTCGGGTTATCGCTTCTCGGCCTTTTGGCTAAGATCAAGTGTAGTATCTGTTCTTATCAGTTTAATATCTGATACGTCCCCTATCTGGGGACCATATATTAAATGGATTTTTAGAACAGGGAGATGGAAATAGAGCTTGCTCTGTCCACTCCACGCATTGACCTGGTATTGCAGTATTTCCAGGACCGGTGCACCCTTTCCTTATGTGTTGACTAAAAGCAGATTCCAAAAGTGTTTTTTGTCTTTGCTATTGTTTCTGTCTTTCTGAAGGGATCTCCCCTTTTAATCCCATTATTTCAACACCTGTTGGACAATGCATGAGTGATAATGAGCTCATTGATTAAATGCAATTAATGAATAGATTGCCACCTCTTGTTGTGTGTCGTCTGTGTTTCTGTGTTTCCGGCATTTCACATTGGAACACCTCATTCACCTTCCTTGTCTTCTCTCCGCCCTCCCTTTTAGGTAAGTTAAAGAGCTGCACCTGAGCCAGCCACTGATTGATTGATTGATTGATTGATTGATTGATTGATTGATTGATTGATTGATGCAGCACAACAGTCAAATAGTGGAGTGGAGTAGGGGAACAGCAAACAGCCAATAAAGCAGCCCGCCCGCTCGCCTGCCCGCCACAATGGACCTACCTGTGTACACTAGATGGATGTGATGGAATGTACTGTCGTCCCTACATTTCAAGAAGAAGTAAGAATTGCAGTTGCAACAAAGC
This sequence comes from Rhinoderma darwinii, assembly GCF_050947455.1. Classification (NCBI taxonomy): domain Eukaryota; kingdom Metazoa; phylum Chordata; class Amphibia; order Anura; family Rhinodermatidae; genus Rhinoderma; species Rhinoderma darwinii. Next base: position 224,530 of record NW_027464061.1, read on the forward strand.
CTTGCTTGCCTACAAAGAGAGCAGCAATTTGGATTTGTTACTATGTTACCTAGAAGAATAACAAACTGTGCAAGGATGGAGGTTGTAGGAGCAAGGAGAAGTTGTCTGTAAAGTTGGTGGATGCCTATTTTCCATTTTGCAGTCCCTTGTCTCCCTCTTGTGGCCTCCTGGAGGCAACTAGCTGTGCAAAAAAAAGACAGCCTGGCGGCCGGCTGTTGCAGTGTTGCCCTCTCAGGCAACACTGAGTGACTGACTGAGCCTCACCGTCTTATATAAAGTTCAGACGGAACTTTGCACGTGTCATAGTGGAGCCCTCAGGATTCCAGAGCCAGCTTTCTGACATCATAATGGGGCCTCAGAGATAAAAGCCTGGGCCCAGGCAGTGTTGGTCAGTGCTGCTCAGCAGGCAGCACTGGACTGGACTGGATTACAGCTGATACAAGGTGTGAAGGAACAAGGGGTGGCTGTGGGCATGCACTTGCTGCCGCTGCCAGTGTTTATCTGCATGGCAGCAGGGCATTTGGGCGTTGCCAGGAAGGCGTTTTTATGTAGATTCCTCCTCTTTCAGCACTGCATTGTGGTGCAAGCAAAAGAAGCAAATCCTGTCTGGCTTCCTCTCCGGGCTTTATTCACCTCCCGTGTAGCTGTGAGTGTGTGAGCCTGCAGGGCCCCATGGAATTGCCTAGAAGTAGGCTGAATCGCTGCAAGGGCTGAACAGCAGTATCGGGCAGGCTCGGGCAACGCGCGGCCCGTTCGGGTTATCGCTTCTCGGCCTTTTGGCTAAGATCAAGTGTAGTATCTGTTCTTATCAGTTTAATATCTGATACGTCCCCTATCTGGGGACCATATATTAAATGGATTTTTAGAACAGGGAGATGGAAATAGAGCTTGCTCTGTCCACTCCACGCATTGACCTGGTATTGCAGTATTTCCAGGACCGGTGCACCCTTTCCTTATGTGTTGACTAAAAGCAGATTCCAAAAGTGTTTTTTGTCTTTGCTATTGTTTCTGTCTTTCTGAAGGGATCTCCCCTTTTAATCCCATTATTTCAACACCTGTTGGACAATGCATGAGTGATAATGAGCTCATTGATTAAATGCAATTAATGAATAGATTGCCACCTCTTGTTGTGTGTCGTCTGTGTTTCTGTGTTTCCGGCATTTCACATTGGAACACCTCATTCACCTTCCTTGTCTTCTCTCCGCCCTCCCTTTTAGGTAAGTTAAAGAGCTGCACCTGAGCCAGCCACTGATTGATTGATTGATTGATTGATTGATTGATTGATTGATGCAGCACAACAGTCAAATAGTGGAGTGGAGTAGGGGAACAGCAAACAGCCAATAAAGCAGCCCGCCCGCTCGCCTGCCCGCCACAATGGACCTACCTGTGTACACTAGATGGATGTGATGGAATGTACTGTCGTCCCTACATTTCAAGAAGAAGTAAGAATTGCAGTTGCAACAAAGCCTTGCTTGCCTACAAAGAGAGCAGCAATTTGGATTTGTTACTATGTTACCTAGAAGAATAACAAACTGTGCAAGGATGGAGGTTGTAGGAGCAAGGAGAAGTTGTCTGTAAAGTTGGTGGATGCCTATTTTCCATTTTGCAGTCCCTTGTCTCCCTCTTGTGGCCTCCTGGAGGCAACTAGCTGTGCAAAAAAAAGACAGCCTGGCGGCCGGCTGTTGCAGTGTTGCCCTCTCAGGCAACACTGAGTGACTGACTGAGCCTCACCGTCTTATATAAAGTTCAGACGGAACTTTGCACGTGTCATAGTGGAGCCCTCAGGATTCCAGAGCCAGCTTTCTGACATCATAATGGGGCCTCAGAGATAAAAGCCTGGGCCCAGGCAGTGTTGGTCAGTGCTGCTCAGCAGGCAGCACTGGACTGGACTGGATTACAGCTGATACAAGGTGTGAAGGAACAAGGGGTGGCTGTGGGCATGCACTTGCTGCCGCTGCCAGTGTTTATCTGCATGGCAGCAGGGCATTTGGGCGTTGCCAGGAAGGCGTTTTTATGTAGATTCCTCCTCTTTCAGCACTGCATTGTGGTGCAAGCAAAAGAAGCAAATCCTGTCTGGCTTCCTCTCCGGCCTTTATTCACCTCCCGTGTAGCTGTGAGTGTGTGAGCCTGCAGGGCCCCATGGAATTGCCTAGAAGTAGGCTGAATCGCTGCAAGGGCTGAACAGCAGTATCGGGCAGGCTCGGGCAACGCGCGGCCCGTTCGGGTTATCGCTTCTCGGCCTTTTGGCTAAGATCAAGTGTAGTATCTGTTCTTATCAGTTTAATATCTGATACGTCCCCTATCTGGGGACCATATATTAAATGGATTTTTAGAACAGGGAGATGGAAATAGAGCTTGCTCTGTCCACTCCACGCATTGACCTGGTATTGCAGTATTTCCAGGACCGGTGCACCCTTTCCTTATGTGTTGACTAAAAGCAGATTCCAAAAGTGTTTTTTGTCTTTGCTATTGTTTCTGTCTTTCTGAAGGGATCTCCCCTTTTAATCCCATTATTTCAACACCTGTTGGACAATGCATGAGTGATAATGAGCTCATTGATTAAATGCAATTAATGAATAGATTGCCACCTCTTGTTGTGTGTCGTCTGTGTTTCTGTGTTTCCGGCATTTCACATTGGAACACCTCATTCACCTTCCTTGTCTTCTCTCCGCCCTCCCTTTTAGGTAAGTTAAAGAGCTGCACCTGAGCCAGCCACTGATTGATTGATTGATTGATTGATTGATTGATTGATTGATGCAGCACAACAGTCAAATAGTGGAGTGGAGTAGGGGAACAGCAAACAGCCAATAAAGCAGCCCGCCCGCTCGCCTGCCCGCCACAATGGACCTACCTGTGTACACTAGATGGATGTGATGGAATGTACTGTCGTCCCTACATTTCAAGAAGAAGTAAGAATTGCAGTTGCAACAAAGCCTTGCTTGCCTACAAAGAGAGCAGCAATTTGGATTTGTTACTATGTTACCTAGAAGAATAACAAACTGTGCAAGGATGGAGGTTGTAGGAGCAAGGAGAAGTTGTCTGTAAAGTTGGTGGATGCCTATTTTCCATTTTGCAGTCCCTTGTCTCCCTCTTGTGGCCTCCTGGAGGCAACTAGCTGTGCAAAAAAAAGACAGCCTGGCGGCCGGCTGTTGCAGTGTTGCCCTCTCAGGCAACACTGAGTGACTGACTGAGCCTCACCGTCTTATATAAAGTTCAGACGGAACTTTGCACGTGTCATAGTGGAGCCCTCAGGATTCCAGAGCCAGCTTTCTGACATCATAATGGGGCCTCAGAGATAAAAGCCTGGGCCCAGGCAGTGTTGGTCAGTGCTGCTCAGCAGGCAGCACTGGACTGGACTGGATTACAGCTGATACAAGGTGTGAAGGAACAAGGGGTGGCTGTGGGCATGCACTTGCTGCCGCTGCCAGTGTTTATCTGCATGGCAGCAGGGCATTTGGGCGTTGCCAGGAAGGCGTTTTTATGTAGATTCCTCCTCTTTCAGCACTGCATTGTGGTGCAAGCAAAAGAAGCAAATCCTGTCTGGCTTCCTCTCCGGCCTTTATTCACCTCCCGTGTAGCTGTGAGTGTGTGAGCCTGCAGGGCCCCATGGAATTGCCTAGAAGTAGGCTGAATCGCTGCAAGGGCTGAACAGCAGTATCGGGCAGGCTCGGGCAACGCGCGGCCCGTTCGGGTTATCGCTTCTCGGCCTTTTGGCTAAGATCAAGTGTAGTATCTGTTCTTATCAGTTTAATATCTGATACGTCCCCTATCTGGGGACCATATATTAAATGGATTTTTAGAACAGGGAGATGGAAATAGAGCTTGCTCTGTCCACTCCACGCATTGACCTGGTATTGCAGTATTTCCAGGACCGGTGCACCCTTTCCTTATGTGTTGACTAAAAGCAGATTCCAAAAGTGTTTTTTGTCTTTGCTATTGTTTCTGTCTTTCTGAAGGGATCTCCCCTTTTAATCCCATTATTTCAACACCTGTTGGACAATGCATGAGTGATAATGAGCTCATTGATTAAATGCAATTAATGAATAGATTGCCACCTCTTGTTGTGTGTCGTCTGTGTTTCTGTGTTTCCGGCATTTCACATTGGAACACCTCATTCACCTTCCTTGTCTTCTCTCCGCCCTCCCTTTTAGGTAAGTTAAAGAGCTGCACCTGAGCCAGCCACTGATTGATTGATTGATTGATTGATTGATTGATTGATTGATTGATTGATTGATGCAGCACAACAGTCAAATAGTGGAGTGGAGTAGGGGAACAGCAAACAGCCAATAAAGCAGCCCGCCCGCTCGCCTGCCCGCCACAATGGACCTACCTGTGTACACTAGATGGATGTGATGGAATGTACTGTCGTCCCTACATTTCAAGAAGAAGTAAGAATTGCAGTTGCAACAAAGCCTTGCTTGCCTACAAAGAGAGCAGCAATTTGGATTTGTTACTATGTTACCTAGAAGAATAACAAACTGTGCAAGGATGGAGGTTGTAGGAGCAAGGAGAAGTTGTCTGTAAAGTTGGTGGATGCCTATTTTCCATTTTGCAGTCCCTTGTCTCCCTCTTGTGGCCTCCTGGAGGCAACTAGCTGTGCAAAAAAAAGACAGCCTGGCGGCCGGCTGTTGCAGTGTTGCCCTCTCAGGCAACACTGAGTGACTGACTGAGCCTCACCGTCTTATATAAAGTTCAGACGGAACTTTGCACGTGTCATAGTGGAGCCCTCAGGATTCCAGAGCCAGCTTTCTGACATCATAATGGGGCCTCAGAGATAAAAGCCTGGGCCCAGGCAGTGTTGGTCAGTGCTGCTCAGCAGGCAGCACTGGACTGGACTGGATTACAGCTGATACAAGGTGTGAAGGAACAAGGGGTGGCTGTGGGCATGCACTTGCTGCCGCTGCCAGTGTTTATCTGCATGGCAGCAGGGCATTTGGGCGTTGCCAGGAAGGCGTTTTTATGTAGATTCCTCCTCTTTCAGCACTGCATTGTGGTGCAAGCAAAAGAAGCAAATCCTGTCTGGCTTCCTCTCCGGCCTTTATTCACCTCCCGTGTAGCTGTGAGTGTGTGAGCCTGCAGGGCCCCATGGAATTGCCTAGAAGTAGGCTGAATCGCTGCAAGGGCTGAACAGCAGTATCGGGAAGGCTCGGGCAACGCGCGGCCCGTTCGGGTTATCGCTTCTCGGCCTTTTGGCTAAGATCAAGTGTAGTATCTGTTCTTATCAGTTTAATATCTGATACGTCCCCTATCTGGGGACCATATATTAAATGGATTTTTAGAACAGGGAGATGGAAATAGAGCTTGCTCTGTCCACTCCACGCATTGACCTGGTATTGCAGTATTTCCAGGACCGGTGCACCCTTTCCTTATGTGTTGACTAAAAGCAGATTCCAAAAGTGTTTTTTGTCTTTGCTATTGTTTCTGTCTTTCTGAAGGGATCTCCCCTTTTAATCCCATTATTTCAACACCTGTTGGACAATGCATGAGTGATAATGAGCTCATTGATTAAATGCAATTAATGAATAGATTGCCACCTCTTGTTGTGTGTCGTCTGTGTTTCTGTGTTTCCGGCATTTCACATTGGAACACCTCATTCACCTTCCTTGTCTTCTCTCCGCCCTCCCTTTTAGGTAAGTTAAAGAGCTGCACCTGAGCCAGCCACTGATTGATTGATTGATTGATTGATTGATTGATTGATGCAGCACAACAGTCAAATAGTGGAGTGGAGTAGGGGAACAGCAAACAGCCAATAAAGCAGCCCGCCCGCTCGCCTGCCCGCCACAATGGACCTACCTGTGTACACTAGATGGATGTGATGGAATGTACTGTCGTCCCTACATTTCAAGAAGAAGTAAGAATTGCAGTTGCAACAAAGCCTTGCTTGCCTACAAAGAGAGCAGCAATTTGGATTTGTTACTATGTTACCTAGAAGAATAACAAACTGTGCAAGGATGGAGGTTGTAGGAGCAAGGAGAAGTTGTCTGTAAAGTTGGTGGATGCCTATTTTCCATTTTGCAGTCCCTTGTCTCCCTCTTGTGGCCTCCTGGAGGCAACTAGCTGTGCAAAAAAAAGACAGCCTGGCGGCCGGCTGTTGCAGTGTTGCCCTCTCAGGCAACACTGAGTGACTGACTGAGCCTCACCGTCTTATATAAAGTTCAGACGGAACTTTGCACGTGTCATAGTGGAGCCCTCAGGATTCCAGAGCCAGCTTTCTGACATCATAATGGGGCCTCAGAGATAAAAGCCTGGGCCCAGGCAGTGTTGGTCAGTGCTGCTCAGCAGGCAGCACTGGACTGGACTGGATTACAGCTGATACAAGGTGTGAAGGAACAAGGGGTGGCTGTGGGCATGCACTTGCTGCCGCTGCCAGTGTTTATCTGCATGGCAGCAGGGCATTTGGGCGTTGCCAGGAAGGCGTTTTTATGTAGATTCCTCCTCTTTCAGCACTGCATTGTGGTGCAAGCAAAAGAAGCAAATCCTGTCTGGCTTCCTCTCCGGCCTTTATTCACCTCCCGTGTAGCTGTGAGTGTGTGAGCCTGCAGGGCCCCATGGAATTGCCTAGAAGTAGGCTGAATCGCTGCAAGGGCTGAACAGCAGTATCGGGCAGGCTCGGGCAACGCGCGGCCCGTTCGGGTTATCGCTTCTCGGCCTTTTGGCTAAGATCAAGTGTAGTATCTGTTCTTATCAGTTTAATATCTGATACGTCCCCTATCTGGGGACCATATATTAAATGGATTTTTAGAACAGGGAGATGGAAATAGAGCTTGCTCTGTCCACTCCACGCATTGACCTGGTATTGCAGTATTTCCAGGACCGGTGCACCCTTTCCTTATGTGTTGACTAAAAGCAGATTCCAAAAGTGTTTTTTGTCTTTGCTATTGTTTCTGTCTTTCTGAAGGGATCTCCCCTTTTAATCCCATTATTTCAACACCTGTTGGACAATGCATGAGTGATAATGAGCTCATTGATTAAATGCAATTAATGAATAGATTGCCACCTCTTGTTGTGTGTCGTCTGTGTTTCTGTGTTTCCGGCATTTCACATTGGAACACCTCATTCACCTTCCTTGTCTTCTCTCCGCCCTCCCTTTTAGGTAAGTTAAAGAGCTGCACCTGAGCCAGCCACTGATTGATTGATTGATTGATTGATTGATTGATTGATTGATTGATTGATTGATTGATTGATGCAGCACAACAGTCAAATAGTGGAGTGGAGTAGGGGAACAGCAAACAGCCAATAAAGCAGCCCGCCCGCTCGCCTGCCCGCCACAATGGACCTACCTGTGTACACTAGATGGATGTGATGGAATGTACTGTCGTCCCTACATTTCAAGAAGAAGTAAGAATTGCAGTTGCAACAAAGCCTTGCTTGCCTACAAAGAGAGCAGCAATTTGGATTTGTTACTATGTTACCTAGAAGAATAACAAACTGTGCAAGGATGGAGGTTGTAGGAGCAAGGAGAAGTTGTCTGTAAAGTTGGTGGATGCCTATTTTCCATTTTGCAGTCCCTTGTCTCCCTCTTGTGGCCTCCTGGAGGCAACTAGCTGTGCAAAAAAAAGACAGCCTGGCGGCCGGCTGTTGCAGTGTTGCCCTCTCAGGCAACACTGAGTGACTGACTGAGCCTCACCGTCTTATATAAAGTTCAGACGGAACTTTGCACGTGTCATAGTGGAGCCCTCAGGATTCCAGAGCCAGCTTTCTGACATCATAATGGGGCCTCAGAGATAAAAGCCTGGGCCCAGGCAGTGTTGGTCAGTGCTGCTCAGCAGGCAGCACTGGACTGGACTGGATTACAGCTGATACAAGGTGTGAAGGAACAAGGGGTGGCTGTGGGCATGCACTTGCTGCCGCTGCCAGTGTTTATCTGCATGGCAGCAGGGCATTTGGGCGTTGCCAGGAAGGCGTTTTTATGTAGATTCCTCCTCTTTCAGCACTGCATTGTGGTGCAAGCAAAAGAAGCAAATCCTGTCTGGCTTCCTCTCCGGCCTTTATTCACCTCCCGTGTAGCTGTGAGTGTGTGAGCCTGCAGGGCCCCATGGAATTGCCTAGAAGTAGGCTGAATCGCTGCAAGGGCTGAACAGCAGTATCGGGCAGGCTCGGGCAACGCGCGGCCCGTTCGGGTTAACGCTTCTCGGCCTTTTGGCTAAGATCAAGTGTAGTATCTGTTCTTATCAGTTTAATATCTGATACGTCCCCTATCTGGGGACCATATATTAAATGGATTTTTAGAACAGGGAGATGGAAATAGAGCTTGCTCTGTCCACTCCACGCATTGACCTGGTATTGCAGTATTTCCAGGACCGGTGCACCCTTTCCTTATGTGTTGACTAAAAGCAGATTCCAAAAGTGTTTTTTGTCTTTGCTATTGTTTCTGTCTTTCTGAAGGGATCTCCCCTTTTAATCCCATTATTTCAACACCTGTTGGACAATGCATGAGTGATAATGAGCTCATTGATTAAATGCAATTAATGAATAGATTGCCACCTCTTGTTGTGTGTCGTCTGTGTTTCTGTGTTTCCGGCATTTCACATTGGAACACCTCATTCACCTTCCTTGTCTTCTCTCCGCCCTCCCTTTTAGGTAAGTTAAAGAGCTGCACCTGAGCCAGCCACTGATTGATTGATTGATTGATTGATTGATTGATTGATTGATTGATTGATTGATTGATTGATGCAGCACAACAGTCAAATAGTGGAGTGGAGTAGGGGAACAGCAAACAGCCAATAAAGCAGCCCGCCCGCTCGCCTGCCCGCCACAATGGACCTACCTGTGTACACTAGATGGATGTGATGGAATGTACTGTCGTCCCTACATTTCAAGAAGAAGTAAGAATTGCAGTTGCAACAAAGCCTTGCTTGCCTACAAAGAGAGCAGCAATTTGGATTTGTTACTATGTTACCTAGAAGAATAACAAACTGTGCAAGGATGGAGGTTGTAGGAGCAAGGAGAAGTTGTCTGTAAAGTTGGTGGATGCCTATTTTCCATTTTGCAGTCCCTTGTCTCCCTCTTGTGGCCTCCTGGATGCAACTAGCTGTGCAAAAAAAAGACAGCCTGGCGGCCGGCTGTTGCAGTGTTGCCCTCTCAGGCAACACTGAGTGACTGACTGAGCCTCACCGTCTTATATAAAGTTCAGACGGAACTTTGCACGTGTCATAGTGGAGCCCTCAGGATTCCAGAGCCAGCTTTCTGACATCATAATGGGGCCTCAGAGATAAAAGCCTGGGCCCAGGCAGTGTTGGTCAGTGCTGCTCAGCAGGCAGCACTGGACTGGACTGGATTACAGCTGATACAAGGTGTGAAGGAACAAGGGGTGGCTGTGGGCATGCACTTGCTGCCGCTGCCAGTGTTTATCTGCATGGCAGCAGGGCATTTGGGCGTTGCCAGGAAGGCGTTTTTATGTAGATTCCTCCTCTTTCAGCACTGCATTGTGGTGCAAGCAAAAGAAGCAAATCCTGTCTGGCTTCCTCTCCGGCCTTTATTCACCTCCCGTGTAGCTGTGAGTGTGTGAGCCTGCAGGGCCCCATGGAATTGCCTAGAAGTAGGCTGAATCGCTGCAAGGGCTGAACAGCAGTATCGGGCAGGCTCGGGCAACGCGCGGCCCGTTCGGGTTATCGCTTCTCGGCCTTTTGGCTAAGATCAAGTGTAGTATCTGTTCTTATCAGTTTAATATCTGATACGTCCCCTATCTGGGGACCATATATTAAATGGATTTTTAGAACAGGGAGATGGAAATAGAGCTTGCTCTGTCCACTCCACGCATTGACCTGGTATTGCAGTATTTCCAGGACCGGTGCACCCTTTCCTTATGTGTTGACTAAAAGCAGATTCCAAAAGTGTTTTTTGTCTTTGCTATTGTTTCTGTCTTTCTGAAGGGATCTCCCCTTTTAATCCCATTATTTCAACACCTGTTGGACAATGCATGAGTGATAATGAGCTCATTGATTAAATGCAATTAATGAATAGATTGCCACCTCTTGTTGTGTGTCGTCTGTGTTTCTGTGTTTCCGGCATTTCACATTGGAACACCTCATTCACCTTCCTTGTCTTCTCTCCGCCCTCCCTTTTAGGTAAGTTAAAGAGCTGCACCTGAGCCAGCCACTGATTGATTGATTGATTGATTGATTGATTGATTGATTGATTGATTGATGCAGCACAACAGTCAAATAGTGGAGTGGAGTAGGGGAACAGCAAACAGCCAATAAAGCAGCCCGCCCGCTCGCCTGCCCGCCACAATGGACCTACCTGTGTACACTAGATGGATGTGATGGAATGTACTGTCGTCCCTACATTTCAAGAAGAAGTAAGAATTGCAGTTGCAACAAAGCCTTGCTTGCCTACAAAGAGAGCAGCAATTTGGATTTGTTACTATGTTACCTAGAAGAATAACAAACTGTGCAAGGATGGAGGTTGTAGGAGCAAGGAGAAGTTGTCTGTAAAGTTGGTGGATGCCTATTTTCCATTTTGCAGTCCCTTGTCTCCCTCTTGTGGCCTCCTGGAGGCAACTAGCTGTGCAAAAAAAAGACAGCCTGGCGGCCGGCTGTTGCAGTGTTGCCCTCTCAGGCAACACTGAGTGACTGACTGAGCCTCACCGTCTTATATAAAGTTCAGACGGAACTTTGCACGTGTCATAGTGGAGCCCTCAGGATTCCAGAGCCAGCTTTCTGACATCATAATGGGGCCTCAGAGATAAAAGCCTGGGCCCAGGCAGTGTTGGTCAGTGCTGCTCAGCAGGCAGCACTGGACTGGACTGGATTACAGCTGATACAAGGTGTGAAGGAACAAGGGGTGGCTGTGGGCATGCACTTGCTGCCGCTGCCAGTGTTTATCTGCATGGCAGCAGGGCATTTGGGCGTTGCCAGGAAGGCGTTTTTATGTAGATTCCTCCTCTTTCAGCACTGCATTGTGGTGCAAGCAAAAGAAGCAAATCCTGTCTGGCTTCCTCTCCGGCCTTTATTCACCTCCCGTGTAGCTGTGAGTGTGTGAGCCTGCAGGGCCCCATGGAATTGCCTAGAAGTAGGCTGAATCGCTGCAAGGGCTGAACAGCAGTATCGGGCAGGCTCGGGCAACGCGCGGCCCGTTCGGGTTATCGCTTCTCGGCCTTTTGGCTAAGATCAAGTGTAGTATCTGTTCTTATCAGTTTAATATCTGATACGTCCCCTATCTGGGGACCATATATTAAATGGATTTTTTAGAACAGGGAGATGGAAATAGAGCTTGCTCTGTCCACTCCACGCATTGACCTGGTATTGCAGTATTTCCAGGACCGGTGCACCCTTTCCTTATGTGTTGACTAAAAGCAGATTCCAAAAGTGTTTTTTGTCTTTGCTATTGTTTCTGTCTTTCTGAAGGGATCTCCCCTTTTAATCCCATTATTTCAACACCTGTTGGACAATGCATGAGTGATAATGAGCTCATTGATTAAATGCAATTAATGAATAGATTGCCACCTCTTGTTGTGTGTCGTCTGTGTTTCTGTGTTTCCGGCATTTCACATTGGAACACCTCATTCACCTTCCTTGTCTTCTCTCCGCCCTCCCTTTTAGGTAAGTTAAAGAGCTGCACCTGAGCCAGCCACTGATTGATTGATTGATTGATTGATTGATTGATTGATTGATTGATTGATTGATTGATTGATGCAGCACAACAGTCAAATAGTGGAGTGGAGTAGGGGAACAGCAAACAGCCAATAAAGCAGCCCGCCCGCTCGCCTGCCCGCCACAATGGACCTACCTGTGTACACTAGATGGATGTGATGGAATGTACTGTCGTCCCTACATTTCAAGAAGAAGTAAGAATTGCAGTTGCAACAAAGCCTTGCTTGCCTACAAAGAGAGCAGCAATTTGGATTTGTTACTATGTTACCTAGAAGAATAACAAACTGTGCAAGGATGGAGGTTGTAGGAGCAAGGAGAAGTTGTCTGTAAAGTTGGTGGATGCCTATTTTCCATTTTGCAGTCCCTTGTCTCCCTCTTGTGGCCTCCTGGAGGCAACTAGCTGTGCAAAAAAAAGACAGCCTGGCGGCCGGCTGTTGCAGTGTTGCCCTCTCAAGCAACACTGAGTGACTGACTGAGCCTCACCGTCTTATATAAAGTTCAGACGGAACTTTGCACGTGTCATAGTGGAGCCCTCAGGATTCCAGAGCCAGCTTTCTGACATCATAATGGGGCCTCAGAGATAAAAGCCTGGGCCCAGGCAGTGTTGGTCAGTGCTGCTCAGCAGGCAGCACTGGACTGGACTGGATTACAGCTGATACAAGGTGTGAAGGAACAAGGGGTGGCTGTGGGCATGCACTTGCTGCCGCTGCCAGTGTTTATCTGCATGGCAGCAGGGCATTTGGGCGTTGCCAGGAAGGCGTTTTTATGTAGATTCCTCCTCTTTCAGCACTGCATTGTGGTGCAAGCAAAAGAAGCAAATCCTGTCTGGCTTCCTCTCCGGCCTTTATTCACCTCCCGTGTAGCTGTGAGTGTGTGAGCCTGCAGGGCCCCATGGAATTGCCTAGAAGTAGGCTGAATCGCTGCAAGGGCTGAACAGCAGTATCGGGCAGGCTCGGGCAACGCGCGGCCCGTTCGGGTTATCGCTTCTCGGCCTTTTGGCTAAGATCAAGTGTAGTATCTGTTCTTATCAGTTTAATATCTGATACGTCCCCTATCTGGGGACCATATATTAAATGGATTTTTAGAACAGGGAGATGGAAATAGAGCTTGCTCTGTCCACTCCACGCATTGACCTGGTATTGCAGTATTTCCAGGACCGGTGCACCCTTTCCTTATGTGTTGACTAAAAGCAGATTCCAAAAGTGTTTTTTGTCTTTGCTATTGTTTCTGTCTTTCTGAAGGGATCTCCCCTTTTAATCCCATTATTTCAACACCTGTTGGACAATGCATGAGTGATAATGAGCTCATTGATTAAATGCAATTAATGAATAGATTGCCACCTCTTGTTGTGTGTCGTCTGTGTTTCTGTGTTTCCGGCATTTCACATTGGAACACCTCATTCACCTTCCTTGTCTTCTCTCCGCCCTCCCTTTTAGGTAAGTTAAAGAGCTGCACCTGAGCCAGCCACTGATTGATTGATTGATTGATTGATTGATTGATTGATTGATTGATTGATTGATTGATTGATTGATTGATGCAGCACAACAGTCAAATAGTGGAGTGGAGTAGGGGAACAGCAAACAGCCAATAAAGCAGCCCGCCCGCTCGCCTGCCCGCCACAATGGACCTACCTGTGTACACTAGATGGATGTGATGGAATGTACTGTCGTCCCTACATTTCAAGAAGAAGTAAGAATTGCAGTTGCAACAAAGCCTTGCTTGCCTACAAAGAGAGCAGCAATTTGGATTTGTTACTATGTTACCTAGAAGAATAACAAACTGTGCAAGGATGGAGGTTGTAGGAGCAAGGAGAAGTTGTCTGTAAAGTTGGTGGATGCCTATTTTCCATTTTGCAGTCCCTTGTCTCCCTCTTGTGGCCTCCTGGAGGCAACTAGCTGTGCAAAAAAAAGACAGCCTGGCGGCCGGCTGTTGCAGTGTTGCCCTCTCAGGCAACACTGAGTGACTGACTGAGCCTCACCGTCTTATATAAAGTTCAGACGGAACTTTGCACGTGTCATAGTGGAGCCCTCAGGATTCCAGAGCCAGCTTTCTGACATTATAATGGGGCCTCAGAGATAAAAGCCTGGGCCCAGGCAGTGTTGGTCAGTGCTGCTCAGCAGGCAGCACTGGACTGGACTGGATTACAGCTGATACAAGGTGTGAAGGAACAAGGGGTGGCTGTGGGCATGCACTTGCTGCCGCTGCCAGTGTTTATCTGCATGGCAGCAGGGCATTTGGGCGTTGCCAGGAAGGCGTTTTTATGTAGATTCCTCCTCTTTCAGCACTGCATTGTGGTGCAAGCAAAAGAAGCAAATCCTGTCTGGCTTCCTCTCCGGCCTTTATTCACCTCCCGTGTAGCTGTGAGTGTGTGAGCCTGCAGGGCCCCATGGAATTGCCTAGAAGTAGGCTGAATCGCTGCAAGGGCTGAACAGCAGTATCGGGCAGGCTCGGGCAACGCGCGGCCCGTTCGGGTTATCGCTTCTCGGCCTTTTGGCTAAGATCAAGTGTAGTATCTGTTCTTATCAGTTTAATATCTGATACGTCCCCTATCTGGGGACCATATATTAAATGGATTTTTAGAACAGGGAGATGGAAATAGAGCTTGCTCTGTCCACTCCACGCATTGACCTGGTATTGCAGTATTTCCAGGACCGGTGCACCCTTTCCTTATGTGTTGACTAAAAGCAGATTCCAAAAGTGTTTTTTGTCTTTGCTATTGTTTCTGTCTTTCTGAAGGGATCTCCCCTTTTAATCCCATTATTTCAACACCTGTTGGACAATGCATGAGTGATAATGAGCTCATTGATTAAATGCAATTAATGAATAGATTGCCACCTCTTGTTGTGTGTCGTCTGTGTTTCTGTGTTTCCGGCATTTCACATTGGAACACCTCATTCACCTTCCTTGTCTTCTCTCCGCCCTCCCTTTTAGGTAAGTTAAAGAGCTGCACCTGAGCCAGCCACTGATTGATTGATTGATTGATTGATTGATTGATTGATTGATTGATTGATTGATTGCAGCACAACAGTCAAATAGTGGAGTGGAGTAGGGGAACAGCAAACAGCCAATAAAGCAGCCCGCCCGCTCGCCTGCCCGCCACAATGGACCTACCTGTGTACACTAGATGGATGTGATGGAATGTACTGTCGTCCCTACATTTCAAGAAGAAGTAAGAATTGCAGTTGCAACAAAGCCTTGCTTGCCTACAAAGAGAGCAGCAATTTGGATTTGTTACTATGTTACCTAGAAGAATAACAAACTGTGCAAGGATGGAGGTTGTAGGAGCAAGGAGAAGTTGTCTGTAAAGTTGGTGGATGCCTATTTTCCATTTTGCAGTCCCTTGTCTCCCTCTTGTGGCCTCCTGGAGGCAACTAGCTGTGCAAAAAAAAGACAGCCTGGCGGCCGGCTGTTGCAGTGTTGCCCTCTCAGGCAACACTGAGTGACTGACTGAGCCTCACCGTCTTATATAAAGTTCAGACGGAACTTTGCACGTGTCATAGTGGAGCCCTCAGGATTCCAGAGCCAGCTTTCTGACATCATAATGGGGCCTCAGAGATAAAAGCCTGGGCCCAGGCAGTGTTGGTCAGTGCTGCTCAGCAGGCAGCACTGGACTGGACTGGATTACAGCTGATACAAGGTGTGAAGGAACAAGGGGTGGCTGTGGGCATGCACTTGCTGCCGCTGCCAGTGTTTATCTGCATGGCAGCAGGGCATTTGGGCGTTGCCAGGAAGGCGTTTTTATGTAGATTCCTCCTCTTTCAGCACTGCATTGTGGTGCAAGCAAAAGAAGCAAATCCTGTCTGGCTTCCTCTCCGGCCTTTATTCACCTCCCGTGTAGCTGTGAGTGTGTGAGCCTGCAGGGCCCCATGGAATTGCCTAGAAGTAGGCTGAATCGCTGCAAGGGCTGAACAGCAGTATCGGGCAGGCTCGGGCAACGCGCGGCCCGTTCGGGTTATCGCTTCTCGGCCTTTTGGCTAAGATCAAGTGTAGTATCTGTTCTTATCAGTTTAATATCTGATACGTCCCCTATCTGGGGACCATATATTAAATGGATTTTTAGAACAGGGAGATGGAAATAGAGCTTGCTCTGTCCACTCCACGCATTGACCTGGTATTGCAGTATTTCCAGGACCGGTGCACCCTTTCCTTATGTGTTGACTAAAAGCAGATTCCAAAAGTGTTTTTTGTCTTTGCTATTGTTTCTGTCTTTCTGAAGGGATCTCCCCTTTTAATCCCATTATTTCAACACCTGTTGGACAATGCATGAGTGATAATGAGCTCATTGATTAAATGCAATTAATGAATAGATTGCCACCTCTTGTTGTGTGTCGTCTGTGTTTCTGTGTTTCCGGCATTTCACATTGGAACACCTCATTCACCTTCCTTGTCTTCTCTCCGCCCTCCCTTTTAGGTAAGTTAAAGAGCTGCACCTGAGCCAGCCACTGATTGATTGATTGATTGATTGATTGATTGATTGATTGATTGATTGATGCAGCACAACAGTCAAATAGTGGAGTGGAGTAGGGGAACAGCAAACAGCCAATAAAGCAGCCCGCCCGCTCGCCTGCCCGCCACAATGGACCTACCTGTGTACACTAGATGGATGTGATGGAATGTACTGTCGTCCCTACATTTCAAGAAGAAGTAAGAATTGCAGTTGCAACAAAGCCTTGCTTGCCTACAAAGAGAGCAGCAATTTGGATTTGTTACTATGTTACCTAGAAGAATAACAAACTGTGCAAGGATGGAGGTTGTAGGAGCAAGGAGAAGTTGTCTGTAAAGTTGGTGGATGCCTATTTTCCATTTTGCAGTCCCTTGTCTCCCTCTTGTGGCCTCCTGGAGGCAACTAGCTGTGCAAAAAAAAGACAGCCTGGCGGCCGGCTGTTGCAGTGTTGCCCTCTCAGGCAACACTGAGTGACTGACTGAGCCTCACCGTCTTATATAAAGTTCAGACGGAACTTTGCACGTGTCATAGTGGAGCCCTCAGGATTCCAGAGCCAGCTTTCTGACATCATAATGGGGCCTCAGAGATAAAAGCCTGGGCCCAGGCAGTGTTGGTCAGTGCTGCTCAGCAGGCAGCACTGGACTGGACTGGATTACAGCTGATACAAGGTGTGAAGGAACAAGGGGTGGCTGTGGGCATGCACTTGCTGCCGCTGCCAGTGTTTATCTGCATGGCAGCAGGGCATTTGGGCGTTGCCAGGAAGGCGTTTTTATGTAGATTCCTCCTCTTTCAGCACTGCATTGTGGTGCAAGCAAAAGAAGCAAATCCTGTCTGGCTTCCTCTCCGGCCTTTATTCACCTCCCGTGTAGCTGTGAGTGTGTGAGCCTGCAGGGCCCCATGGAATTGCCTAGAAGTAGGCTGAATCGCTGCAAGGGCTGAACAGCAGTATCGGGCAGGCTCGGGCAACGCGCGGCCCGTTCGGGTTATCGCTTCTCGGCCTTTTGGCTAAGATCAAGTGTAGTATCTGTTCTTATCAGTTTAATATCTGATACGTCCCCTATCTGGGGACCATATATTAAATGGATTTTTAGAACAGGGAGATGGAAATAGAGCTTGCTCTGTCCACTCCACGCATTGACCTGGTATTGCAGTATTTCCAGGACCGGTGCACCCTTTCCTTATGTGTTTTGCTATTGTTTCTGTCTTTCTGAAGGGATCTCCCCTTTTAATCCCATTATTTCAACACCTGTTGGACAATGCATGAGTGATAATGAGCTCATTGATTAAATGCAATTAATGAATAGATTGCCACCTCTTGTTGTGTGTCGTCTGTGTTTCTGTGTTTCCGGCATTTCACATTGGAACACCTCATTCACCTTCCTTGTCTTCTCTCCGCCCTCCCTTTTAGGTAAGTTAAAGAGCTGCACCTGAGCCAGCCACTGATTGATTGATTGATTGATTGATTGATTGATTGATTGATTGATTGATGCAGCACAACAGTCAAATAGTGGAGTGGAGTAGGGGAACAGCAAACAGCCAATAAAGCAGCCCGCCCGCTCGCCTGCCCGCCACAATGGACCTACCTGTGTACACTAGATGGATGTGATGGAATGTACTGTCGTCCCTACATTTCAAGAAGAAGTAAGAATTGCAGTTGCAACAAAGCCTTGCTTGCCTACAAAGAGAGCAGCAATTTGGATTTGTTACTATGTTACCTAGAAGAATAACAAACTGTGCAAGGATGGAGGTTGTAGGAGCAAGGAGAAGTTGTCTGTAAAGTTGGTGGATGCCTATTTTCCATTTTGCAGTCCCTTGTCTCCCTCTTGTGGCCTCCTGGAGGCAACTAGCTGTGCAAAAAAAAGACAGCCTGGCGGCCGGCTGTTGCAGTGTTGCCCTCTCAGGCAACACTGAGTGACTGACTGAGCCTCACCGTCTTATATAAAGTTCAGACGGAACTTTGCACGTGTCATAGTGGAGCCCTCAGGATTCCAGAGCCAGCTTTCTGACATCATAATGGGGCCTCAGAGATAAAAGCCTGGGCCCAGGCAATGTTGGTCAGTGCTGCTCAGCAGGCAGCACTGGACTGGACTGGATTACAGCTGATACAAGGTGTGAAGGAACAAGGGGTGGCTGTGGGCATGCACTTGCTGCCGCTGCCAGTGTTTATCTGCATGGCAGCAGGGCATTTGGGCGTTGCCAGGAAGGCGTTTTTATGTAGATTCCTCCTCTTTCAGCACTGCATTGTGGTGCAAGCAAAAGAAGCAAATCCTGTCTGGCTTCCTCTCCGGCCTTTATTCACCTCCCGTGTAGCTGTGAGTGTGTGAGCCTGCAGGGCCCCATGGAATTGCCTAGAAGTAGGCTGAATCGCTGCAAGGGCTGAACAGCAGTATCGGGCAGGCTCGGGCAACGCGCGGCCCGTTCGGGTTATCGCTTCTCGGCCTTTTGGCTAAGATCAAGTGTAGTATCTGTTCTTATCAGTTTAATATCTGATACGTCCCCTATCTGGGGACCATATATTAAATGGATTTTTAGAACAGGGAGATGGAAATAGAGCTTGCTCTGTCCACTCCACGCATTGACCTGGTATTGCAGTATTTCCAGGACCGGTGCACCCTTTCCTTATGTGTTGACTAAAAGCAGATTCCAAAAGTGTTTTTTGTCTTTGCTATTGTTTCTGTCTTTCTGAAGGGATCTCCCCTTTTAATCCCATTATTTCAACACCTGTTGGACAATGCATGAGTGATAATGAGCTCATTGATTAAATGCAATTAATGAATAGATTGCCACCTCTTGTTGTGTGTCGTCTGTGTTTCTGTGTTTCCGGCATTTCACATTGGAACACCTCATTCACCTTCCTTGTCTTCTCTCCGCCCTCCCTTTTAGGTAAGTTAAAGAGCTGCACCTGAGCCAGCCACTGATTGATTGATTGATTGATTGATTGATTGATTGATTGATTGATGCAGCACAACAGTCAAATAGTGGAGTGGAGTAGGGGAACAGCAAACAGCCAATAAAGCAGCCCGCCCGCTCGCCTGCCCGCCACAATGGACCTACCTGTGTACACTAGATGGATGTGATGGAATGTACTGTCGTCCCTACATTTCAAGAAGAAGTAAGAATTGCAGTTGCAACAAAGCCTTGCTTGCCTACAAAGAGAGCAGCAATTTGGATTTGTTACTATGTTACCTAGAAGAATAACAAACTGTGCAAGGATGGAGGTTGTAGGAGCAAGGAGAAGTTGTCTGTAAAGTTGGTGGATGCCTATTTTCCATTTTGCAGTCCCTTGTCTCCCTCTTGTGGCCTCCTGGAGGCAACTAGCTGTGCAAAAAAAAGACAGCCTGGCGGCCGGCTGTTGCAGTGTTGCCCTCTCAGGCAACACTGAGTGACTGACTGAGCCTCACCGTCTTATATAAAGTTCAGACGGAACTTTGCACGTGTCATAGTGGAGCCCTCAGGATTCCAGAGCCAGCTTTCTGACATCATAATGGGGCCTCAGAGATAAAAGCCTGGGCCCAGGCAGTGTTGGTCAGTGCTGCTCAACAGGCAGCACTGGACTGGACTGGATTACAGCTGATACAAGGTGTGAAGGAACAAGGGGTGGCTGTGGGCATGCACTTGCTGCCGCTGCCAGTGTTTATCTGCATGGCAGCAGGGCATTTGGGTGTTGCCAGGAAGGCGTTTTTATGTAGATTCCTCCTCTTTCAGCACTGCATTGTGGTGCAAGCAAAAGAAGCAAATCCTGTCTGGCTTCCTCTCCGGCCTTTATTCACCTCCCGTGTAGCTGTGAGTGTGTGAGCCTGCAGGGCCCCATGGAATTGCCTAGAAGTAGGCTGAATCGCTGCAAGGGCTGAACAGCAGTATCGGGCAGGCTCGGGCAACGCGCGGCCCGTTCGGGTTATCGCTTCTCGGCCTTTTGGCTAAGATCAAGTGTAGTATCTGTTCTTATCAGTTTAATATCTGATACGTCCCCTATCTGGGGACCATATATTAAATGGATTTTTAGAACAGGGAGATGGAAATAGAGCTTGCTCTGTCCACTCCACGCATTGACCTGGTATTGCAGTATTTCCAGGACCGGTGCACCCTTTCCTTATGTGTTGACTAAAAGCAGATTCCAAAAGTGTTTTTTGTCTTTGCTATTGTTTCTGTCTTTCTGAAGGGATCTCCCCTTTTAATCCCATTATTTCAACACCTGTTGGACAATGCATGAGTGATAATGAGCTCATTGATTAAATGCAATTAATGAATAGATTGCCACCTCTTGTTGTGTGTCGTCTGTGTTTCTGTGTTTCCGGCATTTCACATTGGAACACCTCATTCACCTTCCTTGTCTTCTCTCCGCCCTCCCTTTTAGGTAAGTTAAAGAGCTGCACCTGAGCCAGCCACTGATTGATTGATTGATTGATTGATTGATTGATTGATTGATTGATTGATTGATTGATTGATTGATTGATTGATTGATGCAGCACAACAGTCAAATAGTGGAGTGGAGTAGGGGAACAGCAAACAGCCAATAAAGCAGCCCGCCCGCTCGCCTGCCCGCCACAATGGACCTACCTGTGTACACTAGATGGATGTGATGGAATGTACTGTCGTCCCTACATTTCAAGAAGAAGTAAGAATTGCAGTTGCAACAAAGCCTTGCTTGCCTACAAAGAGAGCAGCAATTTGGATTTGTTACTATGTTACCTAGAAGAATAACAAACTGTGCAAGGATGGAGGTTGTAGGAGCAAGGAGAAGTTGTCTGTAAAGTTGGTGGATGCCTATTTTCCATTTTGCAGTCCCTTGTCTCCCTCTTGTGGCCTCCTGGAGGCAACTAGCTGTGCAAAAAAAAGACAGCCTGGCGGCCGGCTGTTGCAGTGTTGCCCTCTCAGGCAACACTGAGTGACTGACTGAGCCTCACCGTCTTATATAAAGTTCAGACGGAACTTTGCACGTGTCATAGTGGAGCCCTCAGGATTCCAGAGCCAGCTTTCTGACATCATAATGGGGCCTCAGAGATAAAAGCCTGGGCCCAGGCAGTGTTGGTCAGTGCTGCTCAGCAGGCAGCACTGGACTGGACTGGATTACAGCTGATACAAGGTGTGAAGGAACAAGGGGTGGCTGTGGGCATGCACTTGCTGCCGCTGCCAGTGTTTATCTGCATGGCAGCAGGGCATTTGGGCGTTGCCAGGAAGGCGTTTTTATGTAGATTCCTCCTCTTTCAGCACTGCATTGTGGTGCAAGCAAAAGAAGCAAATCCTGTCTGGCTTCCTCTCCGGCCTTTATTCACCTCCCGTGTAGCTGTGAGTGTGTGAGCCTGCAGGGCCCCATGGAATTGCCTAGAAGTAGGCTGAATCGCTGCAAGGGCTGAACAGCAGTATCGGGCAGGCTCGGGCAACGCGCGGCCCGTTCGGGTTATCGCTTCTCGGCCTTTTGGCTAAGATCAAGTGTAGTATCTGTTCTTATCAGTTTAATATCTGATACGTCCCCTATCTGGGGACCATATATTAAATGGATTTTTAGAACAGGGAGATGGAAATAGAGCTTGCTCTGTCCACTCCACGCATTGACCTGGTATTGCAGTATTTCCAGGACCGGTGCACCCTTTCCTTATGTGTTGACTAAAAGCAGATTCCAAAAGTGTTTTTTG
Source organism: Rhinoderma darwinii (assembly GCF_050947455.1). Taxonomy (NCBI): domain Eukaryota; kingdom Metazoa; phylum Chordata; class Amphibia; order Anura; family Rhinodermatidae; genus Rhinoderma; species Rhinoderma darwinii. The sequence goes on from NW_027464061.1 coordinate 246,201, forward strand.
TCTTTGCTATTGTTTCTGTCTTTCTGAAGGGATCTCCCCTTTTAATCCCATTATTTCAACACCTGTTGGACAATGCATGAGTGATAATGAGCTCATTGATTAAATGCAATTAATGAATAGATTGCCACCTCTTGTTGTGTGTCGTCTGTGTTTCTGTGTTTCCGGCATTTCACATTGGAACACCTCATTCACCTTCCTTGTCTTCTCTCCGCCCTCCCTTTTAGGTAAGTTAAAGAGCTGCACCTGAGCCAGCCACTGATTGATTGATTGATTGATTGATTGATTGATTGATTGATTGATTGATTGATTGATTGATTGATGCAGCACAACAGTCAAATAGTGGAGTGGAGTAGGGGAACAGCAAACAGCCAATAAAGCAGCCCGCCCGCTCGCCTGCCCGCCACAATGGACCTACCTGTGTACACTAGATGGATGTGATGGAATGTACTGTCGTCCCTACATTTCAAGAAGAAGTAAGAATTGCAGTTGCAACAAAGCCTTGCTTGCCTACAAAGAGAGCAGCAATTTGGATTTGTTACTATGTTACCTAGAAGAATAACAAACTGTGCAAGGATGGAGGTTGTAGGAGCAAGGAGAAGTTGTCTGTAAAGTTGGTGGATGCCTATTTTCCATTTTGCAGTCCCTTGTCTCCCTCTTGTGGCCTCCTGGAGGCAACTAGCTGTGCAAAAAAAAGACAGCCTGGCGGCCGGCTGTTGCAGTGTTGCCCTCTCAGGCAACACTGAGTGACTGACTGAGCCTCACCGTCTTATATAAAGTTCAGACGGAACTTTGCACGTGTCATAGTGGAGCCCTCAGGATTCCAGAGCCAGCTTTCTGACATCATAATGGGGCCTCAGAGATAAAAGCCTGGGCCCAGGCAGTGTTGGTCAGTGCTGCTCAGCAGGCAGCACTGGACTGGACTGGATTACAGCTGATACAAGGTGTGAAGGAACAAGGGGTGGCTGTGGGCATGCACTTGCTGCCGCTGCCAGTGTTTATCTGCATGGCAGCAGGGCATTTGGGCGTTGCCAGGAAGGCGTTTTTATGTAGATTCCTCCTCTTTCAGCACTGCATTGTGGTGCAAGCAAAAGAAGCAAATCCTGTCTGGCTTCCTCTCCGGCCTTTATTCACCTCCCGTGTAGCTGTGAGTGTGTGAGCCTGCAGGGCCCCATGGAATTGCCTAGAAGTAGGCTGAATCGCTGCAAGGGCTGAACAGCAGTATCGGGCAGGCTCGGGCAACGCGCGGCCCGTTCGGGTTATCGCTTCTCGGCCTTTTGGCTAAGATCAAGTGTAGTATCTGTTCTTATCAGTTTAATATCTGATACGTCCCCTATCTGGGGACCATATATTAAATGGATTTTTAGAACAGGGAGATGGAAATAGAGCTTGCTCTGTCCACTCCACGCATTGACCTGGTATTGCAGTATTTCCAGGACCGGTGCACCCTTTCCTTATGTGTTGACTAAAAGCAGATTCCAAAAGTGTTTTTTGTCTTTGCTATTGTTTCTGTCTTTCTGAAGGGATCTCCCCTTTTAATCCCATTATTTCAACACCTGTTGGACAATGCATGAGTGATAATGAGCTCATTGATTAAATGCAATTAATGAATAGATTGCCACCTCTTGTTGTGTGTCGTCTGTGTTTCTGTGTTTCCGGCATTTCACATTGGAACACCTCATTCACGTTCCTTGTCTTCTCTCCGCCCTCCCTTTTAGGTAAGTTAAAGAGCTGCACCTGAGCCAGCCACTGATTGATTGATTGATTGATTGATTGATTGATTGATGCAGCACAACAGTCAAATAGTGGAGTGGAGTAGGGGAACAGCAAACAGCCAATAAAGCAGCCCGCCCGCTCGCCTGCCCGCCACAATGGACCTACCTGTGTACACTAGATGGATGTGATGGAATGTACTGTCGTCCCTACATTTCAAGAAGAAGTAAGAATTGCAGTTGCAACAAAGCCTTGCTTGCCTACAAAGAGAGCAGCAATTTGGATTTGTTACTATGTTACCTAGAAGAATAACAAACTGTGCAAGGATGGAGGTTGTAGGAGCAAGGAGAAGTTGTCTGTAAAGTTGGTGGATGCCTATTTTCCATTTTGCAGTCCCTTGTCTCCCTCTTGTGGCCTCCTGGAGGCAACTAGCTGTGCAAAAAAAAGACAGCCTGGCGGCCGGCTGTTGCAGTGTTGCCCTCTCAGGCAACACTGAGTGACTGACTGAGCCTCACCGTCTTATATAAAGTTCAGACGGAACTTTGCACGTGTCATAGTGGAGCCCTCAGGATTCCAGAGCCAGCTTTCTGACATCATAATGGGGCCTCAGAGATAAAAGCCTGGGCCCAGGCAGTGTTGGTCAGTGCTGCTCAGCAGGCAGCACTGGACTGGACTGGATTACAGCTGATACAAGGTGTGAAGGAACAAGGGGTGGCTGTGGGCATGCACTTGCTGCCGCTGCCAGTGTTTATCTGCATGGCAGCAGGGCATTTGGGCGTTGCCAGGAAGGCGTTTTTATGTAGATTCCTCCTCTTTCAGCACTGCATTGTGGTGCAAGCAAAAGAAGCAAATCCTGTCTGGCTTCCTCTCCGGCCTTTATTCACCTCCCGTGTAGCTGTGAGTGTGTGAGCCTGCAGGGCCCCATGGAATTGCCTAGAAGTAGGCTGAATCGCTGCAAGGGCTGAACAGCAGTATCGGGCAGGCTCGGGCAACGCGCGGCCCGTTCGGGTTATCGCTTCTCGGCCTTTTGGCTAAGATCAAGTGTAGTATCTGTTCTTATCAGTTTAATATCTGATACGTCCCCTATCTGGGGACCATATATTAAATGGATTTTTAGAACAGGGAGATGGAAATAGAGCTTGCTCTGTCCACTCCACGCATTGACCTGGTATTGCAGTATTTCCAGGACCGGTGCACCCTTTCCTTATGTGTTGACTAAAAGCAGATTCCAAAAGTGTTTTTTGTCTTTGCTATTGTTTCTGTCTTTCTGAAGGGATCTCCCCTTTTAATCCCATTATTTCAACACCTGTTGGACAATGCATGAGTGATAATGAGCTCATTGATTAAATGCAATTAATGAATAGATTGCCACCTCTTGTTGTGTGTCGTCTGTGTTTCTGTGTTTCCGGCATTTCACATTGGAACACCTCATTCACCTTCCTTGTCTTCTCTCCGCCCTCCCTTTTAGGTAAGTTAAAGAGCTGCACCTGAGCCAGCCACTGATTGATTGATTGATTGATTGATTGATTGATTGATTGATGCAGCACAACAGTCAAATAGTGGAGTGGAGTAGGGGAACAGCAAACAGCCAATAAAGCAGCCCGCCCGCTCGCCTGCCCGCCACAATGGACCTACCTGTGTACACTAGATGGATGTGATGGAATGTACTGTCGTCCCTACATTTCAAGAAGAAGTAAGAATTGCAGTTGCAACAAAGCCTTGCTTGCTAGGAGCAAGGAGAAGTTGTCTGTAAAGTTGGTGGATGCCTATTTTCCATTTTGCAGTCCCTTGTCTCCCTCTTGTGGCCTCCTGGAGGCAACTAGCTGTGCAAAAAAAAGACAGCCTGGCGGCCGGCTGTTGCAGTGTTGCCCTCTCAGGCAACACTGAGTGACTGACTGAGCCTCACCGTCTTATATAAAGTTCAGACGGAACTTTGCACGTGTCATAGTGGAGCCCTCAGGATTCCAGAGCCAGCTTTCTGACATCATAATGGGGCCTCAGAGATAAAAGCCTGGGCCCAGGCAGTGTTGGTCAGTGCTGCTCAGCAGGCAGCACTGGACTGGACTGGATTACAGCTGATACAAGGTGTGAAGGAACAAGGGGTGGCTGTGGGCATGCACTTGCTGCCGCTGCCAGTGTTTATCTGCATGGCAGCAGGGCATTTGGGCGTTGCCAGGAAGGCGTTTTTATGTAGATTCCTCCTCTTTCAGCACTGCATTGTGGTGCAAGCAAAAGAAGCAAATCCTGTCTGGCTTCCTCTCCGGCCTTTATTCACCTCCCGTGTAGCTGTGAGTGTGTGAGCCTGCAGGGCCCCATGGAATTGCCTAGAAGTAGGCTGAATCGCTGCAAGGGCTGAACAGCAGTATCGGGCAGGCTCGGGCAACGCGCGGCCCGTTCGGGTTATCGCTTCTCGGCCTTTTGGCTAAGATCAAGTGTAGTATCTGTTCTTATCAGTTTAATATCTGATACGTCCCCTATCTGGGGACCATATATTAAATGGATTTTTAGAACAGGGAGATGGAAATAGAGCTTGCTCTGTCCACTCCACGCATTGACCTGGTATTGCAGTATTTCCAGGACCGGTGCACCCTTTCCTTATGTGTTGACTAAAAGCAGATTCCAAAAGTGTTTTTTGTCTTTGCTATTGTTTCTGTCTTTCTGAAGGGATCTCCCCTTTTAATCCCATTATTTCAACACCTGTTGGACAATGCATGAGTGATAATGAGCTCATTGATTAAATGCAATTAATGAATAGATTGCCACCTCTTGTTGTGTGTCGTCTGTGTTTCTGTGTTTCCGGCATTTCACATTGGAACACCTCATTCACCTTCCTTGTCTTCTCTCCGCCCTCCCTTTTAGGTAAGTTAAAGAGCTGCACCTGAGCCAGCCACTGATTGATTGATTGATTGATTGATTGATTGATTGATTGATTGATTGATTGATGCAGCACAACAGTCAAATAGTGGAGTGGAGTAGGGGAACAGCAAACAGCCAATAAAGCAGCCCGCCCGCTCGCCTGCCCGCCACAATGGACCTACCTGTGTACACTAGATGGATGTGATGGAATGTACTGTCGTCCCTACATTTCAAGAAGAAGTAAGAATTGCAGTTGCAACAAAGCCTTGCTTGCCTACAAAGAGAGCAGCAATTTGGATTTGTTACTATGTTACCTAGAAGAATAACAAACTGTGCAAGGATGGAGGTTGTAGGAGCAAGGAGAAGTTGTCTGTAAAGTTGGTGGATGCCTATTTTCCATTTTGCAGTCCCTTGTCTCCCTCTTGTGGCCTCCTGGAGGCAACTAGCTGTGCAAAAAAAAGACAGCCTGGCGGCCGGCTGTTGCAGTGTTGCCCTCTCAGGCAACACTGAGTGACTGACTGAGCCTCACCGTCTTATATAAAGTTCAGACGGAACTTTGCACGTGTCATAGTGGAGCCCTCAGGATTCCAGAGCCAGCTTTCTGACATCATAATGGGGCCTCAGAGATAAAAGCCTGGGCCCAGGCAGTGTTGGTCAGTGCTGCTCAGCAGGCAGCACTGGACTGGACTGGATTACAGCTGATACAAGGTGTGAAGGAACAAGGGGTGGCTGTGGGCATGCACTTGCTGCCGCTGCCAGTGTTTATCTGCATGGCAGCAGGGCATTTGGGCGTTGCCAGGAAGGCGTTTTTATGTAGATTCCTCCTCTTTCAGCACTGCATTGTGGTGCAAGCAAAAGAAGCAAATCCTGTCTGGCTTCTAGCTGTGAGTGTGTGAGCCTGCAGGGCCCCATGGAATTGCCTAGAAGTAGGCTGAATCGCTGCAAGGGCTGAACAGCAGTATCGGGCAGGCTCGGGCAACGCGCGGCCCGTTCGGGTTATCGCTTCTCGGCCTTTTGGCTAAGATCAAGTGTAGTATCTGTTCTTATCAGTTTAATATCTGATACGTCCCCTATCTGGGGACCATATATTAAATGGATTTTTAGAACGGGGAGATGGAACTAGAGCTTGCTCTGTCCACTCCACGCATTGACCTGGTATTGCAGTATTTCCAGGACCGGTGCACCCTTTCCTTATGTGTTGACTAAAAGCAGATTCCAAAAGTGTTTTTTGTCTTTGCTATTGTTTCTGTCTTTCTGAAGGGATCTCCCCTTTTAATCCCATTATTTCAACACCTGTTGGACAATGCATGAGTGATAATGAGCTCATTGATTAAATGCAATTAATGAATAGATTGCCACCTCTTGTTGTGTGTCGTCTGTGTTTCTGTGTTTCCGGCATTTCACATTGGAACACCTCATTCACCTTCCTTGTCTTCTCTCCGCCCTCCCTTTTAGGTAAGTTAAAGAGCTGCACCTGAGCCAGCCACTGATTGATTGATTGATTGATTGATTGATTGATTGATTGATTGATTGATTGATTGATGCAGCACAACAGTCAAATAGTGGAGTGGAGTAGGGGAACAGCAAACAGCCAATAAAGCAGCCCGCCCGCTCGCCTGCCCGCCACAATGGACCTACCTGTGTACACTAGATGGATGTGATGGAATGTACTGTCGTCCCTACATTTCAAGAAGAAGTAAGAATTGCAGTTGCAACAAAGCCTTGCTTGCCTACAAAGAGAGCAGCAATTTGGATTTGTTACTATGTTACCTAGAAGAATAACAAACTGTGCAAGGATGGAGGTTGTAGGAGCAAGGAGAAGTTGTCTGTAAAGTTGGTGGATGCCTATTTTCCATTTTGCAGTCCCTTGTCTCCCTCTTGTGGCCTCCTGGAGGCAACTAGCTGTGCAAAAAAAAGACAGCCTGGCGGCCGGCTGTTGCAGTGTTGCCCTCTCAGGCAACACTGAGTGACTGACTGAGCCTCACCGTCTTATATAAAGTTCAGACGGAACTTTGCACGTGTCATAGTGGAGCCCTCAGGATTCCAGAGCCAGCTTTCTGACATCATAATGGGGCCTCAGAGATAAAAGCCTGGGCCCAGGCAGTGTTGGTCAGTGCTGCTCAGCAGGCAGCACTGGACTGGACTGGATTACAGCTGATACAAGGTGTGAAGGAACAAGGGGTGGCTGTGGGCATGCACTTGCTGCCGCTGCCAGTGTTTATCTGCATGGCAGCAGGGCATTTGGGCGTTGCCAGGAAGGCGTTTTTATGTAGATTCCTCCTCTTTCAGCACTGCATTGTGGTGCAAGCAAAAGAAGCAAATCCTGTCTGGCTTCCTCTCCGGCCTTTATTCACCTCCCGTGTAGCTGTGAGTGTGTGAGCCTGCAGGGCCCCATGGAATTGCCTAGAAGTAGGCTGAATCGCTGCAAGGGCTGAACAGCAGTATCGGGCAGGCTCGGGCAACGCGCGGCCCGTTCGGGTTATCGCTTCTCGGCCTTTTGGCTAAGATCAAGTGTAGTATCTGTTCTTATCAGTTTAATATCTGATACGTCCCCTATCTGGGGACCATATATTAAATGGATTTTTAGAACAGGGAGATGGAAATAGAGCTTGCTCTGTCCACTCCACGCATTGACCTGGTATTGCAGTATTTCCAGGACCGGTGCACCCTTTCCTTATGTGTTGACTAAAAGCAGATTCCAAAAGTGTTTTTTGTCTTTGCTATTGTTTCTGTCTTTCTGAAGGGATCTCCCCTTTTAATCCCATTATTTCAACACCTGTTGGACAATGCATGAGTGATAATGAGCTCATTGATTAAATGCAATTAATGAATAGATTGCCACCTCTTGTTGTGTGTCGTCTGTGTTTCTGTGTTTCCGGCATTTCACATTGGAACACCTCATTCACCTTCCTTGTCTTCTCTCCGCCCTCCCTTTTAGGTAAGTTAAAGAGCTGCACCTGAGCCAGCCACTGATTGATTGATTGATTGATTGATTGATTGATTGATTGATTGATTGATTGATTGATTGATTGATGCAGCACAACAGTCAAATAGTGGAGTGGAGTAGGGGAACAGCAAACAGCCAATAAAGCAGCCCGCCCGCTCGCCTGCCCGCCACAATGGACCTACCTGTGTACACTAGATGGATGTGATGGAATGTACTGTCGTCCCTACATTTCAAGAAGAAGTAAGAATTGCAGTTGCAACAAAGCCTTGCTTGCCTACAAAGAGAGCAGCAATTTGGATTTGTTACTATGTTACCTAGAAGAATAACAAACTGTGCAAGGATGGAGGTTGTAGGAGCAAGGAGAAGTTGTCTGTAAAGTTGGTGGATGCCTATTTTCCATTTTGCAGTCCCTTGTCTCCCTCTTGTGGCCTCCTGGAGGCAACTAGCTGTGCAAAAAAAAGACAGCCTGGCGGCCGGCTGTTGCAGTGTTGCCCTCTCAGGCAACACTGAGTGACTGACTGAGCCTCACCGTCTTATATAAAGTTCAGACGGAACTTTGCACGTGTCATAGTGGAGCCCTCAGGATTCCAGAGCCAGCTTTCTGACATCATAATGGGGCCTCAGAGATAAAAGCCTGGGCCCAGGCAGTGTTGGTCAGTGCTGCTCAGCAGGCAGCACTGGACTGGACTGGATTACAGCTGATACAAGGTGTGAAGGAACAAGGGGTGGCTGTGGGCATGCACTTGCTGCCGCTGCCAGTGTTTATCTGCATGGCAGCAGGGCATTTGGGCGTTGCCAGGAAGGCGTTTTTATGTAGATTCCTCCTCTTTCAGCACTGCATTGTGGTGCAAGCAAAAGAAGCAAATCCTGTCTGGCTTCCTCTCCGGCCTTTATTCACCTCCCGTGTAGCTGTGAGTGTGTGAGCCTGCAGGGCCCCATGGAATTGCCTAGAAGTAGGCTGAATCGCTGCAAGGGCTGAACAGCAGTATCGGGCAGGCTCGGGCAACGCGCGGCCCGTTCGGGTTATCGCTTCTCGGCCTTTTGGCTAAGATCAAGTGTAGTATCTGTTCTTATCAGTTTAATATCTGATACGTCCCCTATCTGGGGACCATATATTAAATGGATTTTTAGAACAGGGAGATGGAAATAGAGCTTGCTCTGTCCACTCCACGCATTGACCTGGTATTGCAGTATTTCCAGGACCGGTGCACCCTTTCCTTATGTGTTGACTAAAAGCAGATTCCAAAAGTGTTTTTTGTCTTTGCTATTGTTTCTGTCTTTCTGAAGGGATCTCCCCTTTTAATCCCATTATTTCAACACCTGTTGGACAATGCATGAGTGATAATGAGCTCATTGATTAAATGCAATTAATGAATAGATTGCCACCTCTTGTTGTGTGTCGTCTGTGTTTCTGTGTTTCCGGCATTTCACATTGGAACACCTCATTCACCTTCCTTGTCTTCTCTCCGCCCTCCCTTTTAGGTAAGTTAAAGAGCTGCACCTGAGCCAGCCACTGATTGATTGATTGATTGATTGATTGATTGATTGATTGATTGATTGATGCAGCACAACAGTCAAATAGTGGAGTGGAGTAGGGGAACAGCAAACAGCCAATAAAGCAGCCCGCCCGCTCGCCTGCCCGCCACAATGGACCTACCTGTGTACACTAGATGGATGTGATGGAATGTACTGTCGTCCCTACATTTCAAGAAGAAGTAAGAATTGCAGTTGCAACAAAGCCTTGCTTGCCTACAAAGAGAGCAGCAATTTGGATTTGTTACTATGTTACCTAGAAGAATAACAAACTGTGCAAGGATGGAGGTTGTAGGAGCAAGGAGAAGTTGTCTGTAAAGTTGGTGGATGCCTATTTTCCATTTTGCAGTCCCTTGTCTCCCTCTTGTGGCCTCCTGGAGGCAACTAGCTGTGCAAAAAAAAGACAGCCTGGCGGCCGGCTGTTGCAGTGTTGCCCTCTCAGGCAACACTGAGTGACTGACTGAGCCTCACCGTCTTATATAAAGTTCAGACGGAACTTTGCACGTGTCATAGTGGAGCCCTCAGGATTCCAGAGCCAGCTTTCTGACATCATAATGGGGCCTCAGAGATAAAAGCCTGGGCCCAGGCAGTGTTGGTCAGTGCTGCTCAGCAGGCAGCACTGGACTGGACTGGATTACAGCTGATACAAGGTGTGAAGGAACAAGGGGTGGCTGTGGGCATGCACTTGCTGCCGCTGCCAGTGTTTATCTGCATGGCAGCAGGGCATTTGGGCGTTGCCAGGAAGGCGTTTTTATGTAGATTCCTCCTCTTTCAGCACTGCATTGTGGTGCAAGCAAAAGAAGCAAATCCTGTCTGGCTTCTAGCTGTGAGTGTGTGAGCCTGCAGGGCCCCATGGAATTGCCTAGAAGTAGGCTGAATCGCTGCAAGGGCTGAACAGCAGTATCGGGCAGGCTCGGGCAACGCGCGGCCCGTTCGGGTTATCGCTTCTCGGCCTTTTGGCTAAGATCAAGTGTAGTATCTGTTCTTATCAGTTTAATATCTGATACGTCCCCTATCTGGGGACCATATATTAAATGGATTTTTAGAACGGGGAGATGGAACTAGAGCTTGCTCTGTCCACTCCACGCATTGACCTGGTATTGCAGTATTTCCAGGACCGGTGCACCCTTTCCTTATGTGTTGACTAAAAGCAGATTCCAAAAGTGTTTTTTGTCTTTGCTATTGTTTCTGTCTTTCTGAAGGGATCTCCCCTTTTAATCCCATTATTTCAACACCTGTTGGACAATGCATGAGTGATAATGAGCTCATTGATTAAATGCAATTAATGAATAGATTGCCACCTCTTGTTGTGTGTCGTCTGTGTTTCTGTGTTTCCGGCATTTCACATTGGAACACCTCATTCACCTTCCTTGTCTTCTCTCCGCCCTCCCTTTTAGGTAAGTTAAAGAGCTGCACCTGAGCCAGCCACTGATTGATTGATTGATTGATTGATTGATTGATTGATTGATTGATTGATTGATTGATTGATTGATGCAGCACAACAGTCAAATAGTGGAGTGGAGTAGGGGAACAGCAAACAGCCAATAAAGCAGCCCGCCCGCTCGCCTGCCCGCCACAATGGACCTACCTGTGTACACTAGATGGATGTGATGGAATGTACTGTCGTCCCTACATTTCAAGAAGAAGTAAGAATTGCAGTTGCAACAAAGCCTTGCTTGCCTACAAAGAGAGCAGCAATTTGGATTTGTTACTATGTTACCTAGAAGAATAACAAACTGTGCAAGGATGGAGGTTGTAGGAGCAAGGAGAAGTTGTCTGTAAAGTTGGTGGATGCCTATTTTCCATTTTGCAGTCCCTTGTCTCCCTCTTGTGGCCTCCTGGAGGCAACTAGCTGTGCAAAAAAAAGACAGCCTGGCGGCCGGCTGTTGCAGTGTTGCCCTCTCAGGCAACACTGAGTGACTGACTGAGCCTCACCGTCTTATATAAAGTTCAGACGGAACTTTGCACGTGTCATAGTGGAGCCCTCAGGATTCCAGAGCCAGCTTTCTGACATCATAATGGGGCCTCAGAGATAAAAGCCTGGGCCCAGGCAGTGTTGGTCAGTGCTGCTCAGCAGGCAGCACTGGACTGGACTGGATTACAGCTGATACAAGGTGTGAAGGAACAAGGGGTGGCTGTGGGCATGCACTTGCTGCCGCTGCCAGTGTTTATCTGCATGGCAGCAGGGCATTTGGGCGTTGCCAGGAAGGCGTTTTTATGTAGATTCCTCCTCTTTCAGCACTGCATTGTGGTGCAAGCAAAAGAAGCAAATCCTGTCTGGCTTCCTCTCCGGCCTTTATTCACCTCCCGTGTAGCTGTGAGTGTGTGAGCCTGCAGGGCCCCATGGAATTGCCTAGAAGTAGGCTGAATCGCTGCAAGGGCTGAACAGCAGTATCGGGCAGGCTCGGGCAACGCGCGGCCCGTTCGGGTTATCGCTTCTCGGCCTTTTGGCTAAGATCAAGTGTAGTATCTGTTCTTATCAGTTTAATATCTGATACGTCCCCTATCTGGGGACCATATATTAAATGGATTTTTAGAACAGGGAGATGGAAATAGAGCTTGCTCTGTCCACTCCACGCATTGACCTGGTATTGCAGTATTTCCAGGACCGGTGCACCCTTTCCTTATGTGTTGACTAAAAGCAGATTCCAAAAGTGTTTTTTGTCTTTGCTATTGTTTCTGTCTTTCTGAAGGGATCTCCCCTTTTAATCCCATTATTTCAACACCTGTTGGACAATGCATGAGTGATAATGAGCTCATTGATTAAATGCAATTAATGAATAGATTGCCACCTCTTGTTGTGTGTCGTCTGTGTTTCTGTGTTTCCGGCATTTCACATTGGAACACCTCATTCACCTTCCTTGTCTTCTCTCCGCCCTCCCTTTTAGGTAAGTTAAAGAGCTGCACCTGAGCCAGCCACTGATTGATTGATTGATTGATTGATTGATTGATTGATTGATTGATTGATTGATTGATGCAGCACAACAGTCAAATAGTGGAGTGGAGTAGGGGAACAGCAAACAGCCAATAAAGCAGCCCGCCCGCTCGCCTGCCCGCCACAATGGACCTACCTGTGTACACTAGATGGATGTGATGGAATGTACTGTCGTCCCTACATTTCAAGAAGAAGTAAGAATTGCAGTTGCAACAAAGCCTTGCTTGCCTACAAAGAGAGCAGCAATTTGGATTTGTTACTATGTTACCTAGAAGAATAACAAACTGTGCAAGGATGGAGGTTGTAGGAGCAAGGAGAAGTTGTCTGTAAAGTTGGTGGATGCCTATTTTCCATTTTGCAGTCCCTTGTCTCCCTCTTGTGGCCTCCTGGAGGCAACTAGCTGTGCAAAAAAAAGACAGCCTGGCGGCCGGCTGTTGCAGTGTTGCCCTCTCAGGCAACACTGAGTGACTGACTGAGCCTCACCGTCTTATATAAAGTTCAGACGGAACTTTGCACGTGTCATAGTGGAGCCCTCAGGATTCCAGAGCCAGCTTTCTGACATCATAATGGGGCCTCAGAGATAAAAGCCTGGGCCCAGGCAGTGTTGGTCAGTGCTGCTCAGCAGGCAGCACTGGACTGGACTGGATTACAGCTGATACAAGGTGTGAAGGAACAAGGGGTGGCTGTGGGCATGCACTTGCTGCCGCTGCCAGTGTTTATCTGCATGGCAGCAGGGCATTTGGGCGTTGCCAGGAAGGCGTTTTTATGTAGATTCCTCCTCTTTCAGCACTGCATTGTGGTGCAAGCAAAAGAAGCAAATCCTGTCTGGCTTCCTCTCCGGCCTTTATTCACCTCCCGTGTAGCTGTGAGTGTGTGAGCCTGCAGGGCCCCATGGAATTGCCTAGAAGTAGGCTGAATCGCTGCAAGGGCTGAACAGCAGTATCGGGCAGGCTCGGGCAACGCGCGGCCCGTTCGGGTTATCGCTTCTCGGCCTTTTGGCTAAGATCAAGTGTAGTATCTGTTCTTATCAGTTTAATATCTGATACGTCCCCTATCTGGGGACCATATATTAAATGGATTTTTAGAACAGGGAGATGGAAATAGAGCTTGCTCTGTCCACTCCACGCATTGACCTGGTATTGCAGTATTTCCAGGACCGGTGCACCCTTTCCTTATGTGTTGACTAAAAGCAGATTCCAAAAGTGTTTTTTGTCTTTGCTATTGTTTCTGTCTTTCTGAAGGGATCTCCCCTTTTAATCCCATTATTTCAACACCTGTTGGACAATGCATGAGTGATAATGAGCTCATTGATTAAATGCAATTAATGAATAGATTGCCACCTCTTGTTGTGTGTCGTCTGTGTTTCTGTGTTTCCGGCATTTCACATTGGAACACCTCATTCACCTTCCTTGTCTTCTCTCCGCCCTCCCTTTTAGGTAAGTTAAAGAGCTGCACCTGAGCCAGCCACTGATTGATTGATTGATTGATTGATTGATTGATTGATTGATTGATTGATTGATTGATTGATGCAGCACAACAGTCAAATAGTGGAGTGGAGTAGGGGAACAGCAAACAGCCAATAAAGCAGCCCGCCCGCTCGCCTGCCCGCCACAATGGACCTACCTGTGTACACTAGATGGATGTGATGGAATGTACTGTCGTCCCTACATTTCAAGAAGAAGTAAGAATTGCAGTTGCAACAAAGCCTTGCTTGCCTACAAAGAGAGCAGCAATTTGGATTTGTTACTATGTTACCTAGAAGAATAACAAACTGTGCAAGGATGGAGGTTGTAGGAGCAAGGAGAAGTTGTCTGTAAAGTTGGTGGATGCCTATTTTCCATTTTGCAGTCCCTTGTCTCCCTCTTGTGGCCTCCTGGAGGCAACTAGCTGTGCAAAAAAAAGACAGCCTGGCGGCCGGCTGTTGCAGTGTTGCCCTCTCAGGCAACACTGAGTGACTGACTGAGCCTCACCGTCTTATATAAAGTTCAGACGGAACTTTGCACGTGTCATAGTGGAGCCCTCAGGATTCCAGAGCCAGCTTTCTGACATCATAATGGGGCCTCAGAGATAAAAGCCTGGGCCCAGGCAGTGTTGGTCAGTGCTGCTCAGCAGGCAGCACTGGACTGGACTGGATTACAGCTGATACAAGGTGTGAAGGAACAAGGGGTGGCTGTGGGCATGCACTTGCTGCCGCTGCCAGTGTTTATCTGCATGGCAGCAGGGCATTTGGGCGTTGCCAGGAAGGCGTTTTTATGTAGATTCCTCCTCTTTCAGCACTGCATTGTGGTGCAAGCAAAAGAAGCAAATCCTGTCTGGCTTCTAGCTGTGAGTGTGTGAGCCTGCAGGGCCCCATGGAATTGCCTAGAAGTAGGCTGAATCGCTGCAAGGGCTGAACAGCAGTATCGGGCAGGCTCGGGCAACGCGCGGCCCGTTCGGGTTATCGCTTCTCGGCCTTTTGGCTAAGATCAAGTGTAGTATCTGTTCTTATCAGTTTAATATCTGATACGTCCCCTATCTGGGGACCATATATTAAATGGATTTTTAGAACAGGGAGATGGAAATAGAGCTTGCTCTGTCCACTCCACGCATTGACCTGGTATTGCAGTATTTCCAGGACCGGTGCACCCTTTCCTTATGTGTTGACTAAAAGCAGATTCCAAAAGTGTTTTTTGTCTTTGCTATTGTTTCTGTCTTTCTGAAGGGATCTCCCCTTTTAATCCCATTATTTCAACACCTGTTGGACAATGCATGAGTGATAATGAGCTCATTGATTAAATGCAATTAATGAATAGATTGCCACCTCTTGTTGTGTGTCGTCTGTGTTTCTGTGTTTCCGGCATTTCACATTGGAACACCTCATTCACCTTCCTTGTCTTCTCTCCGCCCTCCCTTTTAGGTAAGTTAAAGAGCTGCACCTGAGCCAGCCACTGATTGATTGATTGATTGATTGATTGATTGATTGATTGATTGATTGATTGATTGATGCAGCACAACAGTCAAATAGTGGAGTGGAGTAGGGGAACAGCAAACAGCCAATAAAGCAGCCCGCCCGCTCGCCTGCCCGCCACAATGGACCTACCTGTGTACACTAGATGGATGTGATGGAATGTACTGTCGTCCCTACATTTCAAGAAGAAGTAAGAATTGCAGTTGCAACAAAGCCTTGCTTGCCTACAAAGAGAGCAGCAATTTGGATTTGTTACTATGTTACCTAGAAGAATAACAAACTGTGCAAGGATGGAGGTTGTAGGAGCAAGGAGAAGTTGTCTGTAAAGTTGGTGGATGCCTATTTTCCATTTTGCAGTCCCTTGTCTCCCTCTTGTGGCCTCCTGGAGGCAACTAGCTGTGCAAAAAAAAGACAGCCTGGCGGCCGGCTGTTGCAGTGTTGCCCTCTCAGGCAACACTGAGTGACTGACTGAGCCTCACCGTCTTATATAAAGTTCAGACGGAACTTTGCACGTGTCATAGTGGAGCCCTCAGGATTCCAGAGCCAGCTTTCTGACATCATAATGGGGCCTCAGAGATAAAAGCCTGGGCCCAGGCAGTGTTGGTCAGTGCTGCTCAGCAGGCAGCACTGGACTGGACTGGATTACAGCTGATACAAGGTGTGAAGGAACAAGGGGTGGCTGTGGGCATGCACTTGCTGCCGCTGCCAGTGTTTATCTGCATGGCAGCAGGGCATTTGGGCGTTGCCAGGAAGGCGTTTTTATGTAGATTCCTCCTCTTTCAGCACTGCATTGTGGTGCAAGCAAAAGAAGCAAATCCTGTCTGGCTTCCTCTCCGGCCTTTATTCACCTCCCGTGTAGCTGTGAGTGTGTGAGCCTGCAGGGCCCCATGGAATTGCCTAGAAGTAGGCTGAATCGCTGCAAGGGCTGAACAGCAGTATCGGGCAGGCTCGGGCAACGCGCGGCCCGTTCGGGTTATCGCTTCTCGGCCTTTTGGCTAAGATCAAGTGTAGTATCTGTTCTTATCAGTTTAATATCTGATACGTCCCCTATCTGGGGACCATATATTAAATGGATTTTTAGAACAGGGAGATGGAAATAGAGCTTGCTCTGTCCATTCCACGCATTGACCTGGTATTGCAGTATTTCCAGGACCGGTGCACCCTTTCCTTATGTGTTGACTAAAAGCAGATTCCAAAAGTGTTTTTTGTCTTTGCTATTGTTTCTGTCTTTCTGAAGGGATCTCCCCTTTTAATCCCATTATTTCAACACCTGTTGGACAATGCATGAGTGATAATGAGCTCATTGATTAAATGCAATTAATGAATAGATTGCCACCTCTTGTTGTGTGTCGTCTGTGTTTCTGTGTTTCCGGCATTTCACATTGGAACACCTCATTCACCTTCCTTGTCTTCTCTCCGCCCTCCCTTTTAGGTAAGTTAAAGAGCTGCACCTGAGCCAGCCACTGATTGATTGATTGATTGATTGATTGATTGATTGATTGATTGATTGATTGATTGATTGATTGATTGATGCAGCACAACAGTCAAATAGTGGAGTGGAGTAGGGGAACAGCAAACAGCCAATAAAGCAGCCCGCCCGCTCGCCTGCCCGCCACAATGGACCTACCTGTGTACACTAGATGGATGTGATGGAATGTACTGTCGTCCCTACATTTCAAGAAGAAGTAAGAATTGCAGTTGCAACAAAGCCTTGCTTGCCTACAAAGAGAGCAGCAATTTGGATTTGTTACTATGTTACCTAGAAGAATAACAAACTGTGCAAGGATGGAGGTTGTAGGAGCAAGGAGAAGTTGTCTGTAAAGTTGGTGGATGCCTATTTTCCATTTTGCAGTCCCTTGTCTCCCTCTTGTGGCCTCCTGGAGGCAACTAGCTGTGCAAAAAAAAGACAGCCTGGCGGCCGGCTGTTGCAGTGTTGCCCTCTCAGGCAACACTGAGTGACTGACTGAGCCTCACCGTCTTATATAAAGTTCAGACGGAACTTTGCACGTGTCATAGTGGAGCCCTCAGGATTCCAGAGCCAGCTTTCTGACATCATAATGGGGCCTCAGAGATAAAAGCCTGGGCCCAGGCAGTGTTGGTCAGTGCTGCTCAGCAGGCAGCACTGGACTGGACTGGATTACAGCTGATACAAGGTGTGAAGGAACAAGGGGTGGCTGTGGGCATGCACTTGCTGCCGCTGCCAGTGTTTATCTGCATGGCAGCAGGGCATTTGGGCGTTGCCAGGAAGGCGTTTTTATGTAGATTCCTCCTCTTTCAGCACTGCATTGTGGTGCAAGCAAAAGAAGCAAATCCTGTCTGGCTTCTAGCTGTGAGTGTGTGAGCCTGCAGGGCCCCATGGAATTGCCTAGAAGTAGGCTGAATCGCTGCAAGGGCTGAACAGCAGTATCGGGCAGGCTCGGGCAACGCGCGGCCCGTTCGGGTTATCGCTTCTCGGCCTTTTGGCTAAGATCAAGTGTAGTATCTGTTCTTATCAGTTTAATATCTGATACGTCCCCTATCTGGGGACCATATATTAAATGGATTTTTAGAACGGGGAGATGGAACTAGAGCTTGCTCTGTCCACTCCACGCATTGACCTGGTATTGCAGTATTTCCAGGACCGGTGCACCCTTTCCTTATGTGTTGACTAAAAGCAGATTCCAAAAGTGTTTTTTGTCTTTGCTATTGTTTCTGTCTTTCTGAAGGGATCTCCCCTTTTAATCCCATTATTTCAACACCTGTTGGACAATGCATGAGTGATAATGAGCTCATTGATTAAATGCAATTAATGAATAGATTGCCACCTCTTGTTGTGTGTCGTCTGTGTT
Source organism: Rhinoderma darwinii (assembly GCF_050947455.1). Lineage (NCBI taxonomy): Eukaryota > Metazoa > Chordata > Amphibia > Anura > Rhinodermatidae > Rhinoderma > Rhinoderma darwinii. The sequence continues at coordinate 263,957 of NW_027464061.1, forward strand.
TCTGTGTTTCCGGCATTTCACATTGGAACACCTCATTCACCTTCCTTGTCTTCTCTCCGCCCTCCCTTTTAGGTAAGTTAAAGAGCTGCACCTGAGCCAGCCACTGATTGATTGATTGATTGATTGATTGATTGATTGATTGATTGATGCAGCACAACAGTCAAATAGTGGAGTGGAGTAGGGGAACAGCAAACAGCCAATAAAGCAGCCCGCCCGCTCGCCTGCCCGCCACAATGGACCTACCTGTGTACACTAGATGGATGTGATGGAATGTACTGTCGTCCCTACATTTCAAGAAGAAGTAAGAATTGCAGTTGCAACAAAGCCTTGCTTGCCTACAAAGAGAGCAGCAATTTGGATTTGTTACTATGTTACCTAGAAGAATAACAAACTGTGCAAGGATGGAGGTTGTAGGAGCAAGGAGAAGTTGTCTGTAAAGTTGGTGGATGCCTATTTTCCATTTTGCAGTCCCTTGTCTCCCTCTTGTGGCCTCCTGGAGGCAACTAGCTGTGCAAAAAAAAGACAGCCTGGCGGCCGGCTGTTGCAGTGTTGCCCTCTCAGGCAACACTGAGTGACTGACTGAGCCTCACCGTCTTATATAAAGTTCAGACGGAACTTTGCACGTGTCATAGTGGAGCCCTCAGGATTCCAGAGCCAGCTTTCTGACATCATAATGGGGCCTCAGAGATAAAAGCCTGGGCCCAGGCAGTGTTGGTCAGTGCTGCTCAGCAGGCAGCACTGGACTGGACTGGATTACAGCTGATACAAGGTGTGAAGGAACAAGGGGTGGCTGTGGGCATGCACTTGCTGCCGCTGCCAGTGTTTATCTGCATGGCAGCAGGGCATTTGGGCGTTGCCAGGAAGGCGTTTTTATGTAGATTCCTCCTCTTTCAGCACTGCATTGTGGTGCAAGCAAAAGAAGCAAATCCTGTCTGGCTTCTAGCTGTGAGTGTGTGAGCCTGCAGGGCCCCATGGAATTGCCTAGAAGTAGGCTGAATCGCTGCAAGGGCTGAACAGCAGTATCGGGCAGGCTCGGGCAACGCGCGGCCCGTTCGGGTTATCGCTTCTCGGCCTTTTGGCTAAGATCAAGTGTAGTATCTGTTCTTATCAGTTTAATATCTGATACGTCCCCTATCTGGGGACCATATATTAAATGGATTTTTAGAACAGGGAGATGGAAATAGAGCTTGCTCTGTCCACTCCACGCATTGACCTGGTATTGCAGTATTTCCAGGACCGGTGCACCCTTTCCTTATGTGTTGACTAAAAGCAGATTCCAAAAGTGTTTTTTGTCTTTGCTATTGTTTCTGTCTTTCTGAAGGGATCTCCCCTTTTAATCCCATTATTTCAACACCTGTTGGACAATGCATGAGTGATAATGAGCTCATTGATTAAATGCAATTAATGAATAGATTGCCACCTCTTGTTGTGTGTCGTCTGTGTTTCTGTGTTTCCGGCATTTCACATTGGAACACCTCATTCACCTTCCTTGTCTTCTCTCCGCCCTCCCTTTTAGGTAAGTTAAAGAGCTGCACCTGAGCCAGCCACTGATTGATTGATTGATTGATTGATTGATTGATTGATTGATTGATTGATTGATTGATTGATTGATTGATTGATTGATGCAGCACAACAGTCAAATAGTGGAGTGGAGTAGGGGAACAGCAAACAGCCAATAAAGCAGCCCGCCCGCTCGCCTGCCCGCCACAATGGACCTACCTGTGTACACTAGATGGATGTGATGGAATGTACTGTCGTCCCTACATTTCAAGAAGAAGTAAGAATTGCAGTTGCAACAAAGCCTTGCTTGCCTACAAAGAGAGCAGCAATTTGGATTTGTTACTATGTTACCTAGAAGAATAACAAACTGTGCAAGGATGGAGGTTGTAGGAGCAAGGAGAAGTTGTCTGTAAAGTTGGTGGATGCCTATTTTCCATTTTGCAGTCCCTTGTCTCCCTCTTGTGGCCTCCTGGAGGCAACTAGCTGTGCAAAAAAAAGACAGCCTGGCGGCCGGCTGTTGCAGTGTTGCCCTCTCAGGCAACACTGAGTGACTGACTGAGCCTCACCGTCTTATATAAAGTTCAGACGGAACTTTGCACGTGTCATAGTGGAGCCCTCAGGATTCCAGAGCCAGCTTTCTGACATCATAATGGGGCCTCAGAGATAAAAGCCTGGGCCCAGGCAGTGTTGGTCAGTGCTGCTCAGCAGGCAGCACTGGACTGGACTGGATTACAGCTGATACAAGGTGTGAAGGAACAAGGGGTGGCTGTGGGCATGCACTTGCTGCCGCTGCCAGTGTTTATCTGCATGGCAGCAGGGCATTTGGGCGTTGCCAGGAAGGCGTTTTTATGTAGATTCCTCCTCTTTCAGCACTGCATTGTGGTGCAAGCAAAAGAAGCAAATCCTGTCTGGCTTCTAGCTGTGAGTGTGTGAGCCTGCAGGGCCCCATGGAATTGCCTAGAAGTAGGCTGAATCGCTGCAAGGGCTGAACAGCAGTATCGGGCAGGCTCGGGCAACGCGCGGCCCGTTCGGGTTATCGCTTCTCGGCCTTTTGGCTAAGATCAAGTGTAGTATCTGTTCTTATCAGTTTAATATCTGATACGTCCCCTATCTGGGGACCACATATTAAATGGATTTTTAGAACAGGGAGATGGAAATAGAGCTTGCTCTGTCCACTCCACGCATTGACCTGGTATTGCAGTATTTCCAGGACCGGTGCACCCTTTCCTTATGTGTTGACTAAAAGCAGATTCCAAAAGTGTTTTTTGTCTTTGCTATTGTTTCTGTCTTTCTGAAGGGATCTCCCCTTTTAATCCCATTATTTCAACACCTGTTGGACAATGCATGAGTGATAATGAGCTCATTGATTAAATGCAATTAATGAATAGATTGCCACCTCTTGTTGTGTGTCGTCTGTGTTTCTGTGTTTCCGGCATTTCACATTGGAACACCTCATTCACCTTCCTTGTCTTCTCTCCGCCCTCCCTTTTAGGTAAGTTAAAGAGCTGCACCTGAGCCAGCCACTGATTGATTGATTGATTGATTGATTGATTGATTGATTGATTGATTGATTGATTGATTGATGCAGCACAACAGTCAAATAGTGGAGTGGAGTAGGGGAACAGCAAACAGCCAATAAAGCAGCCCGCCCGCTCGCCTGCCCGCCACAATGGACCTACCTGTGTACACTAGATGGATGTGATGGAATGTACTGTCGTCCCTACATTTCAAGAAGAAGTAAGAATTGCAGTTGCAACAAAGCCTTGCTTGCCTACAAAGAGAGCAGCAATTTGGATTTGTTACTATGTTACCTAGAAGAATAACAAACTGTGCAAGGATGGAGGTTGTAGGAGCAAGGAGAAGTTGTCTGTAAAGTTGGTGGATGCCTATTTTCCATTTTGCAGTCCCTTGTCTCCCTCTTGTGGCCTCCTGGAGGCAACTAGCTGTGCAAAAAAAAGACAGCCTGGCGGCCGGCTGTTGCAGTGTTGCCCTCTCAGGCAACACTGAGTGACTGACTGAGCCTCACCGTCTTATATAAAGTTCAGACGGAACTTTGCACGTGTCATAGTGGAGCCCTCAGGATTCCAGAGCCAGCTTTCTGACATCATAATGGGGCCTCAGAGATAAAAGCCTGGGCCCAGGCAGTGTTGGTCAGTGCTGCTCAGCAGGCAGCACTGGACTGGACTGGATTACAGCTGATACAAGGTGTGAAGGAACAAGGGGTGGCTGTGGGCATGCACTTGCTGCCGCTGCCAGTGTTTATCTGCATGGCAGCAGGGCATTTGGGCGTTGCCAGGAAGGCGTTTTTATGTAGATTCCTCCTCTTTCAGCACTGCATTGTGGTGCAAGCAAAAGAAGCAAATCCTGTCTGGCTTCCTCTCCGGCCTTTATTCACCTCCCGTGTAGCTGTGAGTGTGTGAGCCTGCAGGGCCCCATGGAATTGCCTAGAAGTAGGCTGAATCGCTGCAAGGGCTGAACAGCAGTATCGGGCAGGCTCGGGCAACGCGCGGCCCGTTCGGGTTATCGCTTCTCGGCCTTTTGGCTAAGATCAAGTGTAGTATCTGTTCTTATCAGTTTAATATCTGATACGTCCCCTATCTGGGGACCATATATTAAATGGATTTTTAGAACAGGGAGATGGAAATAGAGCTTGCTCTGTCCACTCCACGCATTGACCTGGTATTGCAGTATTTCCAGGACCGGTGCACCCTTTCCTTATGTGTTGACTAAAAGCAGATTCCAAAAGTGTTTTTTGTCTTTGCTATTGTTTCTGTCTTTCTGAAGGGATCTCCCCTTTTAATCCCATTATTTCAACACCTGTTGGACAATGCATGAGTGATAATGAGCTCATTGATTAAATGCAATTAATGAATAGATTGCCACCTCTTGTTGTGTGTCGTCTGTGTTTCTGTGTTTCCGGCATTTCACATTGGAACACCTCATTCACCTTCCTTGTCTTCTCTCCGCCCTCCCTTTTAGGTAAGTTAAAGAGCTGCACCTGAGCCAGCCACTGATTGATTGATTGATTGATTGATTGATTGATTGATTGATTGATTGATTGATGCAGCACAACAGTCAAATAGTGGAGTGGAGTAGGGGAACAGCAAACAGCCAATAAAGCAGCCCGCCCGCTCGCCTGCCCGCCACAATGGACCTACCTGTGTACACTAGATGGATGTGATGGAATGTACTGTCGTCCCTACATTTCAAGAAGAAGTAAGAATTGCAGTTGCAACAAAGCCTTGCTTGCCTACAAAGAGAGCAGCAATTTGGATTTGTTACTATGTTACCTAGAAGAATAACAAACTGTGCAAGGATGGAGGTTGTAGGAGCAAGGAGAAGTTGTCTGTAAAGTTGGTGGATGCCTATTTTCCATTTTGCAGTCCCTTGTCTCCCTCTTGTGGCCTCCTGGAGGCAACTAGCTGTGCAAAAAAAAGACAGCCTGGCGGCCGGCTGTTGCAGTGTTGCCCTCTCAGGCAACACTGAGTGACTGACTGAGCCTCACCGTCTTATATAAAGTTCAGACGGAACTTTGCACGTGTCATAGTGGAGCCCTCAGGATTCCAGAGCCAGCTTTCTGACATCATAATGGGGCCTCAGAGATAAAAGCCTGGGCCCAGGCAGTGTTGGTCAGTGCTGCTCAGCAGGCAGCACTGGACTGGACTGGATTACAGCTGATACAAGGTGTGAAGGAACAAGGGGTGGCTGTGGGCATGCACTTGCTGCCGCTGCCAGTGTTTATCTGCATGGCAGCAGGGCATTTGGGCGTTGCCAGGAAGGCGTTTTTATGTAGATTCCTCCTCTTTCAGCACTGCATTGTGGTGCAAGCAAAAGAAGCAAATCCTGTCTGGCTTCCTCTCCGGCCTTTATTCACCTCCCGTGTAGCTGTGAGTGTGTGAGCCTGCAGGGCCCCATGGAATTGCCTAGAAGTAGGCTGAATCGCTGCAAGGGCTGAACAGCAGTATCGGGCAGGCTCGGGCAACGCGCGGCCCGTTCGGGTTATCGCTTCTCGGCCTTTTGGCTAAGATCAAGTGTAGTATCTGTTCTTATCAGTTTAATATCTGATACGTCCCCTATCTGGGGACCATATATTAAATGGATTTTTAGAACAGGGAGATGGAAATAGAGCTTGCTCTGTCCACTCCACGCATTGACCTGGTATTGCAGTATTTCCAGGACCGGTGCACCCTTTCCTTATGTGTTGACTAAAAGCAGATTCCAAAAGTGTTTTTTGTCTTTGCTATTGTTTCTGTCTTTCTGAAGGGATCTCCCCTTTTAATCCCATTATTTCAACACCTGTTGGACAATGCATGAGTGATAATGAGCTCATTGATTAAATGCAATTAATGAATAGATTGCCACCTCTTGTTGTGTGTCGTCTGTGTTTCTGTGTTTCCGGCATTTCACATTGGAACACCTCATTCACCTTCCTTGTCTTCTCTCCGCCCTCCCTTTTAGGTAAGTTAAAGAGCTGCACCTGAGCCAGCCACTGATTGATTGATTGATTGATTGATTGATTGATTGATTGATTGATTGATTGATTGATGCAGCACAACAGTCAAATAGTGGAGTGGAGTAGGGGAACAGCAAACAGCCAATAAAGCAGCCCGCCCGCTCGCCTGCCCGCCACAATGGACCTACCTGTGTACACTAGATGGATGTGATGGAATGTACTGTCGTCCCTACATTTCAAGAAGAAGTAAGAATTGCAGTTGCAACAAAGCCTTGCTTGCCTACAAAGAGAGCAGCAATTTGGATTTGTTACTATGTTACCTAGAAGAATAACAAACTGTGCAAGGATGGAGGTTGTAGGAGCAAGGAGAAGTTGTCTGTAAAGTTGGTGGATGCCTATTTTCCATTTTGCAGTCCCTTGTCTCCCTCTTGTGGCCTCCTGGAGGCAACTAGCTGTGCAAAAAAAAGACAGCCTGGCGGCCGGCTGTTGCAGTGTTGCCCTCTCAGGCAACACTGAGTGACTGACTGAGCCTCACCGTCTTATATAAAGTTCAGACGGAACTTTGCACGTGTCATAGTGGAGCCCTCAGGATTCCAGAGCCAGCTTTCTGACATCATAATGGGGCCTCAGAGATAAAAGCCTGGGCCCAGGCAGTGTTGGTCAGTGCTGCTCAGCAGGCAGCACTGGACTGGACTGGATTACAGCTGATACAAGGTGTGAAGGAACAAGGGGTGGCTGTGGGCATGCACTTGCTGCCGCTGCCAGTGTTTATCTGCATGGCAGCAGGGCATTTGGGCGTTGCCAGGAAGGCGTTTTTATGTAGATTCCTCCTCTTTCAGCACTGCATTGTGGTGCAAGCAAAAGAAGCAAATCCTGTCTGGCTTCCTCTCCGGCCTTTATTCACCTCCCGTGTAGCTGTGAGTGTGTGAGCCTGCAGGGCCCCATGGAATTGCCTAGAAGTAGGCTGAATCGCTGCAAGGGCTGAACAGCAGTATCGGGCAGGCTCGGGCAACGCGCGGCCCGTTCGGGTTATCGCTTCTCGGCCTTTTGGCTAAGATCAAGTGTAGTATCTGTTCTTATCAGTTTAATATCTGATACGTCCCCTATCTGGGGACCATATATTAAATGGATTTTTAGAACAGGGAGATGGAAATAGAGCTTGCTCTGTCCACTCCACGCATTGACCTGGTATTGCAGTATTTCCAGGACCGGTGCACCCTTTCCTTATGTGTTGACTAAAAGCAGATTCCAAAAGTGTTTTTTGTCTTTGCTATTGTTTCTGTCTTTCTGAAGGGATCTCCCCTTTTAATCCCATTATTTCAACACCTGTTGGACAATGCATGAGTGATAATGAGCTCATTGATTAAATGCAATTAATGAATAGATTGCCACCTCTTGTTGTGTGTCGTCTGTGTTTCTGTGTTTCCGGCATTTCACATTGGAACACCTCATTCACCTTCCTTGTCTTCTCTCCGCCCTCCCTTTTAGGTAAGTTAAAGAGCTGCACCTGAGCCAGCCACTGATTGATTGATTGATTGATTGATTGATTGATTGATTGATTGATTGATTGATTGATTGATGCAGCACAACAGTCAAATAGTGGAGTGGAGTAGGGGAACAGCAAACAGCCAATAAAGCAGCCCGCCCGCTCGCCTGCCCGCCACAATGGACCTACCTGTGTACACTAGATGGATGTGATGGAATGTACTGTCGTCCCTACATTTCAAGAAGAAGTAAGAATTGCAGTTGCAACAAAGCCTTGCTTGCCTACAAAGAGAGCAGCAATTTGGATTTGTTACTATGTTACCTAGAAGAATAACAAACTGTGCAAGGATGGAGGTTGTAGGAGCAAGGAGAAGTTGTCTGTAAAGTTGGTGGATGCCTATTTTCCATTTTGCAGTCCCTTGTCTCCCTCTTGTGGCCTCCTGGAGGCAACTAGCTGTGCAAAAAAAAGACAGCCTGGCGGCCGGCTGTTGCAGTGTTGCCCTCTCAGGCAACACTGAGTGACTGACTGAGCCTCACCGTCTTATATAAAGTTCAGACGGAACTTTGCACGTGTCATAGTGGAGCCCTCAGGATTCCAGAGCCAGCTTTCTGACATCATAATGGGGCCTCAGAGATAAAAGCCTGGGCCCAGGCAGTGTTGGTCAGTGCTGCTCAGCAGGCAGCACTGGACTGGACTGGATTACAGCTGATACAAGGTGTGAAGGAACAAGGGGTAGCTGTGGGCATGCACTTGCTGCCGCTGCCAGTGTTTATCTGCATGGCAGCAGGGCATTTGGGCGTTGCCAGGAAGGCGTTTTTATGTAGATTCCTCCTCTTTCAGCACTGCATTGTGGTGCAAGCAAAAGAAGCAAATCCTGTCTGGCTTCCTCTCCGGCCTTTATTCACCTCCCGTGTAGCTGTGAGTGTGTGAGCCTGCAGGGCCCCATGGAATTGCCTAGAAGTAGGCTGAATCGCTGCAAGGGCTGAACAGCAGTATCGGGCAGGCTCGGGCAACGCGCGGCCCGTTCGGGTTATCGCTTCTCGGCCTTTTGGCTAAGATCAAGTGTAGTATCTGTTCTTATCAGTTTAATATCTGATACGTCCCCTATCTGGGGACCATATATTAAATGGATTTTTAGAACAGGGAGATGGAAATAGAGCTTGCTCTGTCCACTCCACGCATTGACCTGGTATTGCAGTATTTCCAGGACCGGTGCACCCTTTCCTTATGTGTTGACTAAAAGCAGATTCCAAAAGTGTTTTTTGTCTTTGCTATTGTTTCTGTCTTTCTGAAGGGATCTCCCCTTTTAATCCCATTATTTCAACACCTGTTGGACAATGCATGAGTGATAATGAGCTCATTGATTAAATGCAATTAATGAATAGATTGCCACCTCTTGTTGTGTGTCGTCTGTGTTTCTGTGTTTCCGGCATTTCACATTGGAACACCTCATTCACCTTCCTTGTCTTCTCTCCGCCCTCCCTTTTAGGTAAGTTAAAGAGCTGCACCTGAGCCAGCCACTGATTGATTGATTGATTGATTGATTGATTGATTGATTGATTGATTGATTGATTGCAGCACAACAGTCAAATAGTGGAGTGGAGTAGGGGAACAGCAAACAGCCAATAAAGCAGCCCGCCCGCTCGCCTGCCCGCCACAATGGACCTACCTGTGTACACTAGATGGATGTGATGGAATGTACTGTCGTCCCTACATTTCAAGAAGAAGTAAGAATTGCAGTTGCAACAAAGCCTTGCTTGCCTACAAAGAGAGCAGCAATTTGGATTTGTTACTATGTTACCTAGAAGAATAACAAACTGTGCAAGGATGGAGGTTGTAGGAGCAAGGAGAAGTTGTCTGTAAAGTTGGTGGATGCCTATTTTCCATTTTGCAGTCCCTTGTCTCCCTCTTGTGGCCTCCTGGAGGCAACTAGCTGTGCAAAAAAAAGACAGCCTGGCGGCCGGCTGTTGCAGTGTTGCCCTCTCAGGCAACACTGAGTGACTGACTGAGCCTCACCGTCTTATATAAAGTTCAGACGGAACTTTGCACGTGTCATAGTGGAGCCCTCAGGATTCCAGAGCCAGCTTTCTGACATCATAATGGGGCCTCAGAGATAAAAGCCTGGGCCCAGGCAGTGTTGGTCAGTGCTGCTCAGCAGGCAGCACTGGACTGGACTGGATTACAGCTGATACAAGGTGTGAAGGAACAAGGGGTGGCTGTGGGCATGCACTTGCTGCCGCTGCCAGTGTTTATCTGCATGGCAGCAGGGCATTTGGGCGTTGCCAGGAAGGCGTTTTTATGTAGATTCCTCCTCTTTCAGCACTGCATTGTGGTGCAAGCAAAAGAAGCAAATCCTGTCTGGCTTCCTCTCCGGCCTTTATTCACCTCCCGTGTAGCTGTGAGTGTGTGAGCCTGCAGGGCCCCATGGAATTGCCTAGAAGTAGGCTGAATCGCTGCAAGGGCTGAACAGCAGTATCGGGCAGGCTCGGGCAACGCGCGGCCCGTTCGGGTTATCGCTTCTCGGCCTTTTGGCTAAGATCAAGTGTAGTATCTGTTCTTATCAGTTTAATATCTGATACGTCCCCTATCTGGGGACCATATATTAAATGGATTTTTAGAACAGGGAGATGGAAATAGAGCTTGCTCTGTCCACTCCACGCATTGACCTGGTATTGCAGTATTTCCAGGACCGGTGCACCCTTTCCTTATGTGTTGACTAAAAGCAGATTCCAAAAGTGTTTTTTGTCTTTGCTATTGTTTCTGTCTTTCTGAAGGGATCTCCCCTTTTAATCCCATTATTTCAACACCTGTTGGACAATGCATGAGTGATAATGAGCTCATTGATTAAATGCAATTAATGAATAGATTGCCACCTCTTGTTGTGTGTCGTCTGTGTTTCTGTGTTTCCGGCATTTCACATTGGAACACCTCATTCACCTTCCTTGTCTTCTCTCCGCCCTCCCTTTTAGGTAAGTTAAAGAGCTGCACCTGAGCCAGCCACTGATTGATTGATTGATTGATTGATTGATTGATTGATTGATTGATTGATGCAGCACAACAGTCAAATAGTGGAGTGGAGTAGGGGAACAGCAAACAGCCAATAAAGCAGCCCGCCCGCTCGCCTGCCCGCCACAATGGACCTACCTGTGTACACTAGATGGATGTGATGGAATGTACTGTCGTCCCTACATTTCAAGAAGAAGTAAGAATTGCAGTTGCAACAAAGCCTTGCTTGCCTACAAAGAGAGCAGCAATTTGGATTTGTTACTATGTTACCTAGAAGAATAACAAACTGTGCAAGGATGGAGGTTGTAGGAGCAAGGAGAAGTTGTCTGTAAAGTTGGTGGATGCCTATTTTCCATTTTGCAGTCCCTTGTCTCCCTCTTGTGGCCTCCTGGAGGCAACTAGCTGTGCAAAAAAAAGACAGCCTGGCGGCCGGCTGTTGCAGTGTTGCCCTCTCAGGCAACACTGAGTGACTGACTGAGCCTCACCGTCTTATATAAAGTTCAGACGGAACTTTGCACGTGTCATAGTGGAGCCCTCAGGATTCCAGAGCCAGCTTTCTGACATCATAATGGGGCCTCAGAGATAAAAGCCTGGGCCCAGGCAGTGTTGGTCAGTGCTGCTCAGCAGGCAGCACTGGACTGGACTGGATTACAGCTGATACAAGGTGTGAAGGAACAAGGGGTGGCTGTGGGCATGCACTTGCTGCCGCTGCCAGTGTTTATCTGCATGGCAGCAGGGCATTTGGGCGTTGCCAGGAAGGCGTTTTTATGTAGATTCCTCCTCTTTCAGCACTGCATTGTGGTGCAAGCAAAAGAAGCAAATCCTGTCTGGCTTCCTCTCCGGCCTTTATTCACCTCCCGTGTAGCTGTGAGTGTGTGAGCCTGCAGGGCCCCATGGAATTGCCTAGAAGTAGGCTGAATCGCTGCAAGGGCTGAACAGCAGTATCGGGCAGGCTCGGGCAACGCGCGGCCCGTTCGGGTTATCGCTTCTCGGCCTTTTGGCTAAGATCAAGTGTAGTATCTGTTCTTATCAGTTTAATATCTGATACGTCCCCTATCTGGGGACCATATATTAAATGGATTTTTAGAACAGGGAGATGGAAATAGAGCTTGCTCTGTCCACTCCACGCATTGACCTGGTATTGCAGTATTTCCAGGACCGGTGCACCCTTTCCTTATGTGTTGACTAAAAGCAGATTCCAAAAGTGTTTTTTGTCTTTGCTATTGTTTCTGTCTTTCTGAAGGGATCTCCCCTTTTAATCCCATTATTTCAACACCTGTTGGACAATGCATGAGTGATAATGAGCTCATTGATTAAATGCAATTAATGAATAGATTGCCACCTCTTGTTGTGTGTCGTCTGTGTTTCTGTGTTTCCGGCATTTCACATTGGAACACCTCATTCACCTTCCTTGTCTTCTCTCCGCCCTCCCTTTTAGGTAAGTTAAAGAGCTGCACCTGAGCCAGCCACTGATTGATTGATTGATTGATTGATTGATTGATTGATTGATTGATTGATTGATTGATTGATGCAGCACAACAGTCAAATAGTGGAGTGGAGTAGGGGAACAGCAAACAGCCAATAAAGCAGCCCGCCCGCTCGCCTGCCCGCCACAATGGACCTACCTGTGTACACTAGATGGATGTGATGGAATGTACTGTCGTCCCTACATTTCAAGAAGAAGTAAGAATTGCAGTTGCAACAAAGCCTTGCTTGCCTACAAAGAGAGCAGCAATTTGGATTTGTTACTATGTTACCTAGAAGAATAACAAACTGTGCAAGGATGGAGGTTGTAGGAGCAAGGAGAAGTTGTCTGTAAAGTTGGTGGATGCCTATTTTCCATTTTGCAGTCCCTTGTCTCCCTCTTGTGGCCTCCTGGAGGCAACTAGCTGTGCAAAAAAAAGACAGCCTGGCGGCCGGCTGTTGCAGTGTTGCCCTCTCAGGCAACACTGAGTGACTGACTGAGCCTCACCGTCTTATATAAAGTTCAGACGGAACTTTGCACGTGTCATAGTGGAGCCCTCAGGATTCCAGAGCCAGCTTTCTGACATCATAATGGGGCCTCAGAGATAAAAGCCTGGGCCCAGGCAGTGTTGGTCAGTGCTGCTCAGCAGGCAGCACTGGACTGGACTGGATTACAGCTGATACAAGGTGTGAAGGAACAAGGGGTGGCTGTGGGCATGCACTTGCTGCCGCTGCCAGTGTTTATCTGCATGGCAGCAGGGCATTTGGGCGTTGCCAGGAAGGCGTTTTTATGTAGATTCCTCCTCTTTCAGCACTGCATTGTGGTGCAAGCAAAAGAAGCAAATCCTGTCTGGCTTCCTCTCCGGCCTTTATTCACCTCCCGTGTAGCTGTGAGTGTGTGAGCCTGCAGGGCCCCATGGAATTGCCTAGAAGTAGGCTGAATCGCTGCAAGGGCTGAACAGCAGTATCGGGCAGGCTCGGGCAACGCGCGGCCTGTTCGGGTTATCGCTTCTCGGCCTTTTGGCTAAGATCAAGTGTAGTATCTGTTCTTATCAGTTTAATATCTGATACGTCCCCTATCTGGGGACCATATATTAAATGGATTTTTAGAACAGGGAGATGGAAATAGAGCTTGCTCTGTCCACTCCACGCATTGACCTGGTATTGCAGTATTTCCAGGACCGGTGCACCCTTTCCTTATGTGTTGACTAAAAGCAGATTCCAAAAGTGTTTTTTGTCTTTGCTATTGTTTCTGTCTTTCTGAAGGGATCTCCCCTTTTAATCCCATTATTTCAACACCTGTTGGACAATGCATGAGTGATAATGAGCTCATTGATTAAATGCAATTAATGAATAGATTGCCACCTCTTGTTGTGTGTCGTCTGTGTTTCTGTGTTTCCGGCATTTCACATTGGAACACCTCATTCACCTTCCTTGTCTTCTCTCCGCCCTCCCTTTTAGGTAAGTTAAAGAGCTGCACCTGAGCCAGCCACTGATTGATTGATTGATTGATTGATTGATTGATTGATTGATTGATTGATTGATTGATTGATTGATGCAGCACAACAGTCAAATAGTGGAGTGGAGTAGGGGAACAGCAAACAGCCAATAAAGCAGCCCGCCCGCTCGCCTGCCCGCCACAATGGACCTACCTGTGTACACTAGATGGATGTGATGGAATGTACTGTCGTCCCTACATTTCAAGAAGAAGTAAGAATTGCAGTTGCAACAAAGCCTTGCTTGCCTACAAAGAGAGCAGCAATTTGGATTTGTTACTATGTTACCTAGAAGAATAACAAACTGTGCAAGGATGGAGGTTGTAGGAGCAAGGAGAAGTTGTCTGTAAAGTTGGTGGATGCCTATTTTCCATTTTGCAGTCCCTTGTCTCCCTCTTGTGGCCTCCTGGAGGCAACTAGCTGTGCAAAAAAAAGACAGCCTGGCGGCCGGCTGTTGCAGTGTTGCCCTCTCAGGCAACACTGAGTGACTGACTGAGCCTCACCGTCTTATATAAAGTTCAGACGGAACTTTGCACGTGTCATAGTGGAGCCCTCAGGATTCCAGAGCCAGCTTTCTGACATCATAATGGGGCCTCAGAGATAAAAGCCTGGGCCCAGGCAGTGTTGGTCAGTGCTGCTCAGCAGGCAGCACTGGACTGGACTGGATTACAGCTGATACAAGGTGTGAAGGAACAAGGGGTGGCTGTGGGCATGCACTTGCTGCCGCTGCCAGTGTTTATCTGCATGGCAGCAGGGCATTTGGGCGTTGCCAGGAAGGCGTTTTTATGTAGATTCCTCCTCTTTCAGCACTGCATTGTGGTGCAAGCAAAAGAAGCAAATCCTGTCTGGCTTCCTCTCCGGCCTTTATTCACCTCCCGTGTAGCTGTGAGTGTGTGAGCCTGCAGGGCCCCATGGAATTGCCTAGAAGTAGGCTGAATCGCTGCAAGGGCTGAACAGCAGTATCGGGCAGGCTCGGGCAACGCGCGGCCCGTTCGGGTTATCGCTTCTCGGCCTTTTGGCTAAGATCAAGTGTAGTATCTGTTCTTATCAGTTTAATATCTGATACGTCCCCTATCTGGGGACCATATATTAAATGGATTTTTAGAACAGGGAGATGGAAATAGAGCTTGCTCTGTCCACTCCACGCATTGACCTGGTATTGCAGTATTTCCAGGACCGGTGCACCCTTTCCTTATGTGTTGACTAAAAGCAGATTCCAAAAGTGTTTTTTGTCTTTGCTATTGTTTCTGTCTTTCTGAAGGGATCTCCCCTTTTAATCCCATTATTTCAACACCTGTTGGACAATGCATGAGTGATAATGAGCTCATTGATTAAATGCAATTAATGAATAGATTGCCACCTCTTGTTGTGTGTCGTCTGTGTTTCTGTGTTTCCGGCATTTCACATTGGAACACCTCATTCACCTTCCTTGTCTTCTCTCCGCCCTCCCTTTTAGGTAAGTTAAAGAGCTGCACCTGAGCCAGCCACTGATTGATTGATTGATTGATTGATTGATTGATTGATTGATTGATTGATTGATTGATTGATTGATGCAGCACAACAGTCAAATAGTGGAGTGGAGTAGGGGAACAGCAAACAGCCAATAAAGCAGCCCGCCCGCTCGCCTGCCCGCCACAATGGACCTACCTGTGTACACTAGATGGATGTGATGGAATGTACTGTCGTCCCTACATTTCAAGAAGAAGTAAGAATTGCAGTTGCAACAAAGCCTTGCTTGCCTACAAAGAGAGCAGCAATTTGGATTTGTTACTATGTTACCTAGAAGAATAACAAACTGTGCAAGGATGGAGGTTGTAGGAGCAAGGAGAAGTTGTCTGTAAAGTTGGTGGATGCCTATTTTCCATTTTGCAGTCCCTTGTCTCCCTCTTGTGGCCTCCTGGAGGCAACTAGCTGTGCAAAAAAAAGACAGCCTGGCGGCCGGCTGTTGCAGTGTTGCCCTCTCAGGCAACACTGAGTGACTGACTGAGCCTCACCGTCTTATATAAAGTTCAGACGGAACTTTGCACGTGTCATAGTGGAGCCCTCAGGATTCCAGAGCCAGCTTTCTGACATCATAATGGGGCCTCAGAGATAAAAGCCTGGGCCCAGGCAGTGTTGGTCAGTGCTGCTCAGCAGGCAGCACTGGACTGGACTGGATTACAGCTGATACAAGGTGTGAAGGAACAAGGGGTGGCTGTGGGCATGCACTTGCTGCCGCTGCCAGTGTTTATCTGCATGGCAGCAGGGCATTTGGGCGTTGCCAGGAAGGCGTTTTTATGTAGATTCCTCCTCTTTCAGCACTGCATTGTGGTGCAAGCAAAAGAAGCAAATCCTGTCTGGCTTCCTCTCCGGCCTTTATTCACCTCCCGTGTAGCTGTGAGTGTGTGAGCCTGCAGGGCCCCATGGAATTGCCTAGAAGTAGGCTGAATCGCTGCAAGGGCTGAACAGCAGTATCGGGCAGGCTCGGGCAACGCGCGGCCCGTTCGGGTTATCGCTTCTCGGCCTTTTGGCTAAGATCAAGTGTAGTATCTGTTCTTATCAGTTTAATATCTGATACGTCCCCTATCTGGGGACCATATATTAAATGGATTTTTAGAACAGGGAGATGGAAATAGAGCTTGCTCTGTCCACTCCACGCATTGACCTGGTATTGCAGTATTTCCAGGACCGGTGCACCCTTTCCTTATGTGTTGACTAAAAGCAGATTCCAAAAGTGTTTTTTGTCTTTGCTATTGTTTCTGTCTTTCTGAAGGGATCTCTTCTTTTAATCCCATTATTTCAACACCTGTTGGACAATGCATGAGTGATAATGAGCTCATTGATTAAATGCAATTAATGAATAGATTGCCACCTCTTGTTGTGTGTCGTCTGTGTTTCTGTGTTTCCGGCATTTCACATTGGAACACCTCATTCACCTTCCTTGTCTTCTCTCCGCCCTCCCTTTTAGGTAAGTTAAAGAGCTGCACCTGAGCCAGCCACTGATTGATTGATTGATTGATTGATTGATTGATTGATTGATTGATTGATTGATTGATGCAGCACAACAGTCAAATAGTGGAGTGGAGTAGGGGAACAGCAAACAGCCAATAAAGCAGCCCGCCCGCTCGCCTGCCCGCCACAATGGACCTACCTGTGTACACTAGATGGATGTGATGGAATGTACTGTCGTCCCTACATTTCAAGAAGAAGTAAGAATTGCAGTTGCAACAAAGCCTTGCTTGCCTACAAAGAGAGCAGCAATTTGGATTTGTTACTATGTTACCTAGAAGAATAACAAACTGTGCAAGGATGGAGGTTGTAGGAGCAAGGAGAAGTTGTCTGTAAAGTTGGTGGATGCCTATTTTCCATTTTGCAGTCCCTTGTCTCCCTCTTGTGGCCTCCTGGAGGCAACTAGCTGTGCAAAAAAAAGACAGCCTGGCGGCCGGCTGTTGCAGTGTTGCCCTCTCAGGCAACACTGAGTGACTGACTGAGCCTCACCGTCTTATATAAAGTTCAGACGGAACTTTGCACGTGTCATAGTGGAGCCCTCAGGATTCCAGAGCCAGCTTTCTGACATCATAATGGGGCCTCAGAGATAAAAGCCTGGGCCCAGGCAGTGTTGGTCAGTGCTGCTCAGCAGGCAGCACTGGACTGGACTGGATTACAGCTGATACAAGGTGTGAAGGAACAAGGGGTGGCTGTGGGCATGCACTTGCTGCCGCTGCCAGTGTTTATCTGCATGGCAGCAGGGCATTTGGGCGTTGCCAGGAAGGCGTTTTTATGTAGATTCCTCCTCTTTCAGCACTGCATTGTGGTGCAAGCAAAAGAAGCAAATCCTGTCTGGCTTCCTCTCCGGCCTTTATTCACCTCCCGTGTAGCTGTGAGTGTGTGAGCCTGCAGGGCCCCATGGAATTGCCTAGAAGTAGGCTGAATCGCTGCAAGGGCTGAACAGCAGTATCGGGCAGGCTCGGGCAACGCGCGGCCCGTTCGGGTTATCGCTTCTCGGCCTTTTGGCTAAGATCAAGTGTAGTATCTGTTCTTATCAGTTTAATATCTGATACGTCCCCTATCTGGGGACCATATATTAAATGGATTTTTAGAACAGGGAGATGGAAATAGAGCTTGCTCTGTCCACTCCACGCATTGACCTGGTATTGCAGTATTTCCAGGACCGGTGCACCCTTTCCTTATGTGTTGACTAAAAGCAGATTCCAAAAGTGTTTTTTGTCTTTGCTATTGTTTCTGTCTTTCTGAAGGGATCTCCCCTTTTAATCCCATTATTTCAACACCTGTTGGACAATGCATGAGTGATAATGAGCTCATTGATTAAATGCAATTAATGAATAGATTGCCACCTCTTGTTGTGTGTCGTCTGTGTTTCTGTGTTTCCGGCATTTCACATTGGAACACCTCATTCACCTTCCTTGTCTTCTCTCCGCCCTCCCTTTTAGGTAAGTTAAAGAGCTGCACCTGAGCCAGCCACTGATTGATTGATTGATTGATTGATTGATTGATTGATTGATTGATTGATTGATGCAGCACAACAGTCAAATAGTGGAGTGGAGTAGGGGAACAGCAAACAGCCAATAAAGCAGCCCGCCCGCTCGCCTGCCCGCCACAATGGACCTACCTGTGTACACTAGATGGATGTGATGGAATGTACTGTCGTCCCTACATTTCAAGAAGAAGTAAGAATTGCAGTTGCAACAAAGCCTTGCTTGCCTACAAAGAGAGCAGCAATTTGGATTTGTTACTATGTTACCTAGAAGAATAACAAACTGTGCAAGGATGGAGGTTGTAGGAGCAAGGAGAAGTTGTCTGTAAAGTTGGTGGATGCCTATTTTCCATTTTGCAGTCCCTTGTCTCCCTCTTGTGGCCTCCTGGAGGCAACTAGCTGTGCAAAAAAAAGACAGCCTGGCGGCCGGCTGTTGCAGTGTTGCCCTCTCAGGCAACACTGAGTGACTGACTGAGCCTCACCGTCTTATATAAAGTTCAGACGGAACTTTGCACGTGTCATAGTGGAGCCCTCAGGATTCCAGAGCCAGCTTTCTGACATCATAATGGGGCCTCAGAGATAAAAGCCTGGGCCCAGGCAGTGTTGGTCAGTGCTGCTCAGCAGGCAGCACTGGACTGGACTGGATTACAGCTGATACAAGGTGTGAAGGAACAAGGGGTGGCTGTGGGCATGCACTTGCTGCCGCTGCCAGTGTTTATCTGCATGGCAGCAGGGCATTTGGGCGTTGCCAGGAAGGCGTTTTTATGTAGATTCCTCCTCTTTCAGCACTGCATTGTGGTGCAAGCAAAAGAAGCAAATCCTGTCTGGCTTCCTCTCCGGCCTTTATTCACCTCCCGTGTAGCTGTGAGTGTGTGAGCCTGCAGGGCCCCATGGAATTGCCTAGAAGTAGGCTGAATCGCTGCAAGGGCTGAACAGCAGTATCGGGCAGGCTCGGGCAACGCGCGGCCCGTTCGGGTTATCGCTTCTCGGCCTTTTGGCTAAGATCAAGTGTAGTATCTGTTCTTATCAGTTTAATATCTGATACGTCCCCTATCTGGGGACCATATATTAAATGGAATTTTAGAACAGGGAGATGGAAATAGAGCTTGCTCTGTCCACTCCACGCATTGACCTGGTATTGCAGTATTTCCAGGACCGGTGCACCCTTTCCTTATGTGTTGACTAAAAGCAGATTCCAAAAGTGTTTTTTGTCTTTGCTATTGTTTCTGTCTTTCTGAAGGGATCTCCCCTTTTAATCCCATTATTTCAACACCTGTTGGACAATGCATGAGTGATAATGAGCTCATTGATTAAATGCAATTAATGAATAGATTGCCACCTCTTGTTGTGTGTCGTCTGTGTTTCTGTGTTTCCGGCATTTCACATTGGAACACCTCATTCACCTTCCTTGTCTTCTCTCCGCCCTCCCTTTTAGGTAAGTTAAAGAGCTGCACCTGAGCCAGCCACTGATTGATTGATTGATTGATTGATTGATTGATTGATTGATTGATTGATTGATGCAGCACAACAGTCAAATAGTGGAGTGGAGTAGGGGAACAGCAAACAGCCAATAAAGCAGCCCGCCCGCTCGCCTGCCCGCCACAATGGACCTACCTGTGTACACTAGATGGATGTGATGGAATGTACTGTCGTCCCTACATTTCAAGAAGAAGTAAGAATTGCAGTTGCAACAAAGCCTTGCTTGCCTACAAAGAGAGCAGCAATTTGGATTTGTTACTATGTTACCTAGAAGAATAACAAACTGTGCAAGGATGGAGGTTGTAGGAGCAAGGAGAAGTTGTCTGTAAAGTTGGTGGATGCCTATTTTCCATTTTGCAGTCCCTTGTCTCCCTCTTGTGGCCTCCTGGAGGCAACTAGCTGTGCAAAAAAAAGACAGCCTGGCGGCCGGCTGTTGCAGTGTTGCCCTCTCAGGCAACACTGAGTGACTGACTGAGCCTCACCGTCTTATATAAAGTTCAGACGGAACTTTGCACGTGTCATAGTGGAGCCCTCAGGATTCCAGAGCCAGCTTTCTGACATCATAATGGGGCCTCAGAGATAAAAGCCTGGGCCCAGGCAGTGTTGGTCAGTGCTGCTCAGCAGGCAGCACTGGACTGGACTGGATTACAGCTGATACAAGGTGTGAAGGAACAAGGGGTGGCTGTGGGCATGCACTTGCTGCCGCTGCCAGTGTTTATCTGCATGGCAGCAGGGCATTTGGGCGTTGCCAGGAAGGCGTTTTTATGTAGATTCCTCCTCTTTCAGCACTGCATTGTGGTGCAAGCAAAAGAAGCAAATCCTGTCTGGCTTCCTCTCCGGCCTTTATTCACCTCCCGTGTAGCTGTGAGTGTGTGAGCCTGCAGGGCCCCATGGAATTGCCTAGAAGTAGGCTGAATCGCTGCAAGGGCAGTATCGGGCAGGCTCGGGCAACGCGCGGCCCGTTCGGGTTATCGCTTCTCGGCCTTTTGGCTAAGATCAAGTGTAGTATCTGTTCTTATCAGTTTAATATCTGATACGTCCCCTATCTGGGGACCATATATTAAATGGATTTTTAGAACAGGGAGATGGAAATAGAGCTTGCTCTGTCCACTCCACGCATTGACCTGGTATTGCAGTATTTCCAGGACCGGTGCACCCTTTCCTTATGTGTTGACTAAAAGCAGATTCCAAAAGTGTTTTTTGTCTTTGCTATTGTTTCTGTCTTTCTGAAGGGATCTCCCCTTTTAATCCCATTATTTCAACACCTGTTGGACAATGCATGAGTGATAATGAGCTCATTGATTAAATGCAATTAATGAATAGATTGCCACCTCTTGTTGTGTGTCGTCTGTGTTTCTGTGTTTCCGGCATTTCACATTGGAACACCTCATTCACCTTCCTTGTCTTCTCTCCGCCCTCCCTTTTAGGTAAGTTAAAGAGCTGCACCTGAGCCAGCCACTGATTGATTGATTGATTGATTGATTGATTGATTGATTGATTGATTGATGCAGCACAACAGTCAAATAGTGGAGTGGAGTAGGGGAACAGCAAACAGCCAATAAAGCAGCCCGCCCGCTCGCCTGCCCGCCACAATGGACCTACCTGTGTACACTAGATGGATGTGATGGAATGTACTGTCGTCCCTACATTTCAAGAAGAAGTAAGAATTGCAGTTGCAACAAAGCCTTGCTTGCCTACAAAGAGAGCAGCAATTTGGATTTGTTACTATGTTACCTAGAAGAATAACAAACTGTGCAAGGATGGAGGTTGTAGGAGCAAGGAGAAGTTGTCTGTAAAGTTGGTGGATGCCTATTTTCCATTTTGCAGTCCCTTGTCTCCCTCTTGTGGCCTCCTGGAGGCAACTAGCTGTGCAAAAAAAAGACAGCCTGGCGGCCGGCTGTTGCAGTGTTGCCCTCTCAGGCAACACTGAGTGACTGACTGAGCCTCACCGTCTTATATAAAGTTCAGACGGAACTTTGCACGTGTCATAGTGGAGCCCTCAGGATTCCAGAGCCAGCTTTCTGACATCATAATGGGGCCTCAGAGATAAAAGCCTGGGCCCAGGCAGTGTTGGTCAGTGCTGCTCAGCAGGCAGCACTGGACTGGACTGGATTACAGCTGATACAAGGTGTGAAGGAACAAGGGGTGGCTGTGGGCATGCACTTGCTGCCGCTGCCAGTGTTTATCTGCACGGCAGCAGGGCTTTTGGGCGTTGCCAGGAAGGCGTTTTTATGTAGATTCCTCCTCTTTCAGCACTGCATTGTGGTGCAAGCAAAAGAAGCAAATCCTGTCTGGCTTCCTCTCCGGCCTTTATTCACCTCCCGTGTAGCTGTGAGTGTGTGAGCCTGCAGGGCCCCATGGAATTGCCTAGAAGTAGGCTGAATCGCTGCAAGGGCTGAACAGCAGTATCGGGCAGGCTCGGGCAACGCGCGGCCCGTTCGGGTTATCGCTTCTCGGCCTTTTGGCTAAGATCAAGTGTAGTATCTGTTCTTATCAGTTTAATATCTGATACGTCCCCTATCTGGGGACCATATATTAAATGGATTTTTAGAACAGGGAGATGGAAATAGAGCTTGCTCTGTCCACTCCACGCATTGACCTGGTATTGCAGTATTTCCAGGACCGGTGCACCCTTTCCTTATGTGTTGACTAAAAGCAGATTCCAAAAGTGTTTTTTGTCTTTGCTATTGTTTCTGTCTTTCTGAAGGGATCTCCCCTTTTAATCCCATTATTTCAACACCTGTTGGACAATGCATGAGTGATAATGAGCTCATTGATTAAATGCAATTAATGAATAGATTGCCACCTCTTGTTGTGTGTCGTCTGTGTTTCTGTGTTTCCGGCATTTCACATTGGAACACCTCATTCACCTTCCTTGTCTTCTCTCCGCCCTCCCTTTTAGGTAAGTTAAAGAGCTGCACCTGAGCCAGCCACTGATTGATTGATTGATTGATTGATTGATTGATTGATTGATTGATTGATTGATTGATTGATGCAGCACAACAGTCAAATAGTGGAGTGGAGTAGGGGAACAGCAAACAGCCAATAAAGCAGCCCGCCCGCTCGCCTGCCCGCCACAATGGACCTACCTGTGTACACTAGATGGATGTGATGGAATGTACTGTCGTCCCTACATTTCAAGAAGAAGTAAGAATTGCAGTTGCAACAAAGCCTTGCTTGCCTACAAAGAGAGCAGCAATTTGGATTTGTTACTATGTTACCTAGAAGAATAACAAACTGTGCAAGGATGGAGGTTGTAGGAGCGGTTGTAGGAGCAAGGAGAAGTTGTCTGTAAAGTTGGTGGATGCCTATTTTCCATTTTGCAGTCCCTTGTCTCCCTCTTGTGGCCTCCTGGAGGCAACTAGCTGTGCAAAAAAAAGACAGCCTGGCGGCCGGCTGTTGCAGTGTTGCCCTCTCAGGCAACACTGAGTGACTGACTGAGCCTCACCGTCTTATATAAAGTTCAGACGGAACTTTGCACGTGTCATAGTGGAGCCCTCAGGATTCCAGAGCCAGCTTTCTGACATCATAATGGGGCCTCAGAGATTTAAGCCTGGGCCCAGGCAGTGTTGGTCAGTGCTGCTCAGCAGGCAGCACTGGACTGGACTGGATTACAGCTGATACAAGGTGTGAAGGAACAAGGGGTGGCTGTGGGCATGCACTTGCTGCCGCTGCCAGTGTTTATCTGCATGGCAGCAGGGCATTTGGGCGTTGCCAGGAAGGCGTTTTTATGTAGATTCCTCCTCTTTCAGCACTGCATTGTGGTGCAAGCAAAAGAAGCAAATCCTGTCTGGCTTCCTCTCCGGCCTTTATTCACCTCCCGTGTAGCTGTGAGTGTGTGAGCCTGCAGGGCCCCATGGAATTGCCTAGAAGTAGGCTGAATCGCTGCAAGGGCTGAACAGCAGTATCGGGCAGGCTCGGGCAACGCGCGGCCCGTTCGGGTTATCGCTTCTCGGCCTTTTGGCTAAGATCAAGTGTAGTATCTGTTCTTATCAGTTTAATATCTGATACGTCCCCTATCTGGGGACCATATATTAAATGGATTTTTAGAACAGGGAGATGGAAATAGAGCTTGCTCTGTCCACTCCACGCATTGACCTGGTATTGCAGTATTTCCAGGACCGGTGCACCCTTTCCTTATGTGTTGACTAAAAGCAGATTCCAAAAGTGTTTTTTGTCTTTGCTATTGTTTCTGTCTTTCTGAAGGGATCTCCCCTTTTAATCCCATTATTTCAACACCTGTTGGACAATGCATGAGTGATAATGAGCTCATTGATTAAATGCAATTAATGAATAGATTGCCACCTCTTGTTGTGTGTCGTCTGTGTTTCTGTGTTTCCGGCATTTCACATTGGAACACCTCATTCACCTTCCTTGTCTTCTCTCCGCCCTCCCTTTTAGGTAAGTTAAAGAGCTGCACCTGAGCCAGCCACTGATTGATTGATTGATTGATTGATTGATTGATTGATTGATTGATTGATTGATGCAGCACAACAGTCAAATAGTGGAGTGGAGTAGGGGAACAGCAAACAGCCAATAAAGCAGCCCGCCCGCTCGCCTGCCCGCCACAATGGACCTACCTGTGTACACTAGATGGATGTGATGGAATGTACTGTCGTCCCTACATTTCAAGAAGAAGTAAGAATTGCAGTTGCAACAAAGCCTTGCTTGCCTACAAAGAGAGCAGCAATTTGGATTTGTTACTATGTTACCTAGAAGAATAACAAACTGTGCAAGGATGGAGGTTGTAGGAGCAAGGAGAAGTTGTCTGTAAAGTTGGTGGATGCCTATTTTCCATTTTGCAGTCCCTTGTCTCCCTCTTGTGGCCTCCTGGAGGCAACTAGCTGTGCAAAAAAAAGACAGCCTGGCGGCCGGCTGTTGCAGTGTTGCCCTCTCAGGCAACACTGAGTGACTGACTGAGCCTCACCGTCTTATATAAAGTTCAGACGGAACTTTGCACGTGTCATAGTGGAGCCCTCAGGATTCCAGAGCCAGCTTTCTGACATCATAATGGGGCCTCAGAGATAAAAGCCTGGGCCCAGGCAGTGTTGGTCAGTGCTGCTCAGCAGGCAGCACTGGACTGGACTGGATTACAGCTGATACAAGGTGTGAAGGAACAAGGGGTGGCTGTGGGCATGCACTTGCTGCCGCTGCCAGTGTTTATCTGCATGGCAGCAGGGCATTTGGGCGTTGCCAGGAAGGCGTTTTTATGTAGATTCCTCCTCTTTCAGCACTGCATTGTGGTGCAAGCAAAAGAAGCAAATCCTGTCTGGCTTCCTCTCCGGCCTTTATTCACCTCCCGTGTAGCTGTGAGTGTGTGAGCCTGCAGGGCCCCATGGAATTGCCTAGAAGTAGGCTGAATCGCTGCAAGGGCTGAACAGCAGTATCGGGCAGGCTCGGGCAACGCGCGGCCCGTTCGGGTTATCGCTTCTCGGCCTTTTGGCTAAGATCAAGTGTAGTATCTGTTCTTATCAGTTTAATATCTGATACGTCCCCTATCTGGGGACCATATATTAAATGGATTTTTAGAACAGGGAGATGGAAATAGAGCTTGCTCTGTCCACTCCACGCATTGACCTGGTATTGCAGTATTTCCAGGACCGGTGCACCCTTTCCTTATGTGTTGACTAAAAGCAGATTCCAAAAGTGTTTTTTGTCTTTGCTATTGTTTCTGTCTTTCTGAAGGGATCTCCCCTTTTAATCCCATTATTTCAACACCTGTTGGACAATGCATGAGTGATAATGAGCTCATTGATTAAATGCAATTAATGAATAGATTGCCACCTCTTGTTGTGTGTCGTCTGTGTTTCTGTGTTTCCGGCATTTCACATTGGAACACCTCATTCACCTTCCTTGTCTTCTCTCCGCCCTCCCTTTTAGGTAAGTTAAAGAGCTGCACCTGAGCCAGCCACTGATTGATTGATTGATTGATTGATTGATTGATTGATTGATTGATTGATTGATTGATTGATTGATTGATGCAGCACAACAGTCAAATAGTGGAGTGGAGTAGGGGAACAGCAAACAGCCAATAAAGCAGCCCGCCCGCTCGCCTGCCCGCCACAATGGACCTACCTGTGTACACTAGATGGATGTGATGGAATGTACTGTCGTCCCTACATTTCAAGAAGAAGTAAGAATTGCAGTTGCAACAAAGCCTTGCTTGCCTACAAAGAGAGCAGCAATTTGGATTT
This sequence comes from Rhinoderma darwinii, assembly GCF_050947455.1. Classification (NCBI taxonomy): domain Eukaryota; kingdom Metazoa; phylum Chordata; class Amphibia; order Anura; family Rhinodermatidae; genus Rhinoderma; species Rhinoderma darwinii. Next base: position 289,509 of record NW_027464061.1, read on the forward strand.
GTTACTATGTTACCTAGAAGAATAACAAACTGTGCAAGGATGGAGGTTGTAGGAGCAAGGAGAAGTTGTCTGTAAAGTTGGTGGATGCCTATTTTCCATTTTGCAGTCCCTTGTCTCCCTCTTGTGGCCTCCTGGAGGCAACTAGCTGTGCAAAAAAAAGACAGCCTGGCGGCCGGCTGTTGCAGTGTTGCCCTCTCAGGCAACACTGAGTGACTGACTGAGCCTCACCGTCTTATATAAAGTTCAGACGGAACTTTGCACGTGTCATAGTGGAGCCCTCAGGATTCCAGAGCCAGCTTTCTGACATCATAATGGGGCCTCAGAGATAAAAGCCTGGGCCCAGGCAGTGTTGGTCAGTGCTGCTCAGCAGGCAGCACTGGACTGGACTGGATTACAGCTGATACAAGGTGTGAAGGAACAAGGGGTGGCTGTGGGCATGCACTTGCTGCCGCTGCCAGTGTTTATCTGCATGGCAGCAGGGCATTTGGGCGTTGCCAGGAAGGCGTTTTTATGTAGATTCCTCCTCTTTCAGCACTGCATTGTGGTGCAAGCAAAAGAAGCAAATCCTGTCTGGCTTCCTCTCCGGCCTTTATTCACCTCCCGTGTAGCTGTGAGTGTGTGAGCCTGCAGGGCCCCATGGAATTGCCTAGAAGTAGGCTGAATCGCTGCAAGGGCTGAACAGCAGTATCGGGCAGGCTCGGGCAACGCGCGGCCCGTTCGGGTTATCGCTTCTCGGCCTTTTGGCTAAGATCAAGTGTAGTATCTGTTCTTATCAGTTTAATATCTGATACGTCCCCTATCTGGGGACCATATATTAAATGGATTTTTAGAACAGGGAGATGGAAATAGAGCTTGCTCTGTCCACTCCACGCATTGACCTGGTATTGCAGTATTTCCAGGACCGGTGCACCCTTTCCTTATGTGTTGACTAAAAGCAGATTCCAAAAGTGTTTTTTGTCTTTGCTATTGTTTCTGTCTTTCTGAAGGGATCTCCCCTTTTAATCCCATTATTTCAACACCTGTTGGACAATGCATGAGTGATAATGAGCTCATTGATTAAATGCAATTAATGAATAGATTGCCACCTCTTGTTGTGTGTCGTCTGTGTTTCTGTGTTTCCGGCATTTCACATTGGAACACCTCATTCACCTTCCTTGTCTTCTCTCCGCCCTCCCTTTTAGGTAAGTTAAAGAGCTGCACCTGAGCCAGCCACTGATTGATTGATTGATTGATTGATTGATTGATTGATTGATTGATTGATTGATGCAGCACAACAGTCAAATAGTGGAGTGGAGTAGGGGAACAGCAAACAGCCAATAAAGCAGCCCACCCGCTCGCCTGCCCGCCACAATGGACCTACCTGTGTACACTAGATGGATGTGATGGAATGTACTGTCGTCCCTACATTTCAAGAAGAAGTAAGAATTGCAGTTGCAACAAAGCCTTGCTTGCCTACAAAGAGAGCAGCAATTTGGATTTGTTACTATGTTACCTAGAAGAATAACAAACTGTGCAAGGATGGAGGTTGTAGGAGCAAGGAGAAGTTGTCTGTAAAGTTGGTGGATGCCTATTTTCCATTTTGCAGTCCCTTGTCTCCCTCTTGTGGCCTCCTGGAGGCAACTAGCTGTGCAAAAAAAAGACAGCCTGGCGGCCGGCTGTTGCAGTGTTGCCCTCTCAGGCAACACTGAGTGACTGACTGAGCCTCACCGTCTTATATAAAGTTCAGACGGAACTTTGCACGTGTCATAGTGGAGCCCTCAGGATTCCAGAGCCAGCTTTCTGACATCATAATGGGGCCTCAGAGATAAAAGCCTGGGCCCAGGCAGTGTTGGTCAGTGCTGCTCAGCAGGCAGCACTGGACTGGACTGGATTACAGCTGATACAAGGTGTGAAGGAACAAGGGGTGGTTGTGGGCATGCACTTGCTGCCGCTGCCAGTGTTTATCTGCATGGCAGCAGGGCATTTGGGCGTTGCCAGGAAGGCGTTTTTATGTAGATTCCTCCTCTTTCAGCACTGCATTGTGGTGCAAGCAAAAGAAGCAAATCCTGTCTGGCTTCCTCTCCGGCCTTTATTCACCTCCCGTGTAGCTGTGAGTGTGTGAGCCTGCAGGGCCCCATGGAATTGCCTAGAAGTAGGCTGAATCGCTGCAAGGGCTGAACAGCAGTATCGGGCAGGCTCGGGCAACGCGCGGCCCGTTCGGGTTATCGCTTCTCGGCCTTTTGGCTAAGATCAAGTGTAGTATCTGTTCTTATCAGTTTAATATCTGATACGTCCCCTATCTGGGGACCATATATTAAATGGATTTTTAGAACAGGGAGATGGAAATAGAGCTTGCTCTGTCCACTCCACGCATTGACCTGGTATTGCAGTATTTCCAGGACCGGTGCACCCTTTCCTTATGTGTTGACTAAAAGCAGATTCCAAAAGTGTTTTTTGTCTTTGCTATTGTTTCTGTCTTTCTGAAGGGATCTCCCCTTTTAATCCCATTATTTCAACACCTGTTGGACAATGCATGAGTGATAATGAGCTCATTGATTAAATGCAATTAATGAATAGATTGCCACCTCTTGTTGTGTGTCGTCTGTGTTTCTGTGTTTCCGGCATTTCACATTGGAACACCTCATTCACCTTCCTTGTCTTCTCTCCGCCCTCCCTTTTAGGTAAGTTAAAGAGCTGCACCTGAGCCAGCCACTGATTGATTGATTGATTGATTGATTGATTGATTGATTGATTGATTGATTGATTGATGCAGCACAACAGTCAAATAGTGGAGTGGAGTAGGGGAACAGCAAACAGCCAATAAAGCAGCCCGCCCGCTCGCCTGCCCGCCACAATGGACCTACCTGTGTACACTAGATGGATGTGATGGAATGTACTGTCGTCCCTACATTTCAAGAAGAAGTAAGAATTGCAGTTGCAACAAAGCCTTGCTTGCCTACAAAGAGAGCAGCAATTTGGATTTGTTACTATGTTACCTAGAAGAATAACAAACTGTGCAAGGATGGAGGTTGTAGGAGCAAGGAGAAGTTGTCTGTAAAGTTGGTGGATGCCTATTTTCCATTTTGCAGTCCCTTGTCTCCCTCTTGTGGCCTCCTGGAGGCAACTAGCTGTGCAAAAAAAAGACAGCCTGGCGGCCGGCTGTTGCAGTGTTGCCCTCTCAGGCAACACTGAGTGACTGACTGAGCCTCACCGTCTTATATAAAGTTCAGACAGAACTTTGCACGTGTCATAGTGGAGCCCTCAGGATTCCAGAGCCAGCTTTCTGACATCATAATGGGGCCTCAGAGATAAAAGCCTGGGCCCAGGCAGTGTTGGTCAGTGCTGCTCAGCAGGCAGCACTGGACTGGACTGGATTACAGCTGATACAAGGTGTGAAGGAACAAGGGGTGGCTGTGGGCATGCACTTGCTGCCGCTGCCAGTGTTTATCTGCATGGCAGCAGGGCATTTGGGCGTTGCCAGGAAGGCGTTTTTATGTAGATTCCTCCTCTTTCATTGTGGTGCAAGCAAAAGAAGCAAATCCTGTCTGGCTTCCTCTCCGGCCTTTATTCACCTCCCGTGTAGCTGTGAGTGTGTGAGCCTGCAGGGCCCCATGGAATTGCCTAGAAGTAGGCTGAATCGCTGCAAGGGCTGAACAGCAGTATCGGGCAGGCTCGGGCAACGCGCGGCCCGTTCGGGTTATCGCTTCTCGGCCTTTTGGCTAAGATCAAGTGTAGTATCTGTTCTTATCAGTTTAATATCTGATACGTCCCCTATCTGGGGACCATATATTAAATGGATTTTTAGAACAGGGAGATGGAAATAGAGCTTGCTCTGTCCACTCCACGCATTGACCTGGTATTGCAGTATTTCCAGGACCGGTGCACCCTTTCCTTATGTGTTGACTAAAAGCAGATTCCAAAAGTGTTTTTTGTATTTGCTATTGTTTCTGTCTTTCTGAAGGGATCTCCCCTTTTAATCCCATTATTTCAACACCTGTTGGACAATGCATGAGTGATAATGAGCTCATTGATTAAATGCAATTAATGAATAGATTGCCACCTCTTGTTGTGTGTCGTCTGTGTTTCTGTGTTTCCGGCATTTCACATTGGAACACCTCATTCACCTTCCTTGTCTTCTCTCCGCCCTCCCTTTTAGGTAAGTTAAAGAGCTGCACCTGAGCCAGCCACTGATTGATTGATTGATTGATTGATTGATTGATTGATTGATTGATTGATGCAGCACAACAGTCAAATAGTGGAGTGGAGTAGGGGAACAGCAAACAGCCAATAAAGCAGCCCGCCCGCTCGCCTGCCCGCCACAATGGACCTACCTGTGTACACTAGATGGATGTGATGGAATGTACTGTCGTCCCTACATTTCAAGAAGAAGTAAGAATTGCAGTTGCAACAAAGCCTTGCTTGCCTACAAAGAGAGCAGCAATTTGGATTTGTTACTATGTTACCTAGAAGAATAACAAACTGTGCAAGGATGGAGGTTGTAGGAGCAAGGAGAAGTTGTCTGTAAAGTTGGTGGATGCCTATTTTCCATTTTGCAGTCCCTTGTCTCCCTCTTGTGGCCTCCTGGAGGCAACTAGCTGTGCAAAAAAAAGACAGCCTGGCGGCCGGCTGTTGCAGTGTTGCCCTCTCAGGCAACACTGAGTGACTGACTGAGCCTCACCGTCTTATATAAAGTTCAGACGGAACTTTGCACGTGTCATAGTGGAGCCCTCAGGATTCCAGAGCCAGCTTTCTGACATCATAATGGGGCCTCAGAGATAAAAGCCTGGGCCCAGGCAGTGTTGGTCACGCAGGGCCGCCATCAGGGGGGTATTAGGGGTACTACTGTAGGGGGCCCGGCCAAACTTAATTGAAAGGTGGGCCCGGCAACTGCCGCGACTTGCCTTTGTTAGAAAAAAACAGGCCCCTGCAATGGGGCCTGTTCTTTTCACCAAAGCAATGTCGTGAGCTGCGGGCCCCCCTCTCATCAAACACCGCTGTGAGCTGCGGGCCCCCCTCTCATCTAACACTGCCGCGAAACACCGCGCGCGACCGCGCGCGCGAACGACCGCAAGCGCGCGCCGGCGCACTCGTTACCGCAAACGCGCGCTCACGCGCGAACGACCTGGGGAAGGCTGGAAAGCAACCCGCTCGTGCCCGCCGCCGAGAGGGATGCGGTGCGCACACACCAAAAGTACAGCGACCAATCAACTGGGAAGAACAGCGGCGCACAGTCTAATTACCTGCTGGCCCGCCTCCGACTCCTCGTCCTCCTCCTCCGCCTCCTCGTCCTCCTCCTCGGCCTCCTCGTCCAGCGCCTCCTCGTCCGACTCCGCCTCCGCCTCCTCCTTCTTCTCCTCCTCCAGAGCGTAGCTGCGTAAGGAGAGGGGGAGGAGTCCAGTTCTTGCGCGACGGCAGGAGTTCTTCGATCCTCGCAATTTTCTGGAGCCTGGAGGTGAAGGACGACATCTGGACCGAAGACATCGCCTGACGAGGACTGGAGAGGGAGCAGCTCTTCTGACACAGTGAGTAAAGTGTCTGAAAGTGCTGTTTATGTATGGCCCTGTTCACACAGAGTATTTTTGCAGGGCAAAAAAATCTGCCTCAAAATTCCTTAAAGAATTTTGAGGCAGATTTTGACCTGCCCACACTATCTTGCCGCGTTTTTTGCTGCGTTTTTTGCCCGCGGCGATTGAGGACAGCAGACAAAAAAGGCAGCGAAAAATGCATTTTCTGCCTCCCATTGATTTCGATGGGAGGTCAGAGGCAGAACCGCGGCAAGAAAGGACGTGCTGCTTTTTCTTTTTTCCGCGACTGGCTCCCATTGATTTCAGATTAAATCAATGGGAGGCGGTTTTGGAAGTTTTTTGGTGCTGATTCTGACGCAGTGTCCGAGTCAATATCAAGGTCCAAAAACTCTGTGAACTGGGCCTTATTGTTAGGGCTTATTCAGACGAACGTGTAATACGTCCGTGCAACGTGTGTGATTTTCACGCGCCTCGCACGGACCTATGTTAGTCTATGGGGCCGTGCAGACTGTCAGTGATTTTCACGCAGCGTGTGTCCGTGTGTCCGCTGCGTAAAACTCACGACATGTCCGATATTTGTGCATTGTTCGCGCATCACGCACCCATTGAAGTCAATGGGTGCGTGAAAGTCACGCCCAGCACATGGAAGCACTCCCGCAGCCGTATAAACTATGAATGAAAACAGAAAAGCACCACGTGCTACAAACATCCAAACAGAGTGTCATAATGATGGCGGCTGCGCGAAAATCACGCAGCCACGCATCATACGCTGCTGACACACGGAGCTGTTATGGACCTTTTGCATGCGCAAAACGCCACGTTTTTTGCGCACGCAAAAATCACACGCTCGTGTAAATCCGGCCTTAGGGTAGGAACACACTAGGCATGAACACTGCGGATTTTATGCAACACATTTTATTGTGGAAAATCCGCAGCGTATCACAGTCGCAGCAGAGTGGATGAGATATGAACAAATCTCATCCACACGCTGCAAAAAAAATTGACCTGCAGTGTGGCTTTTTAGGCCGCAGCATGTCAATTTATGCTGCAGAATCGCCACTCGTCTGGTGCGGAAATGCTGCGGTTCTGCCGCAAAAATCACAAAAGAGAAAAAAAAAAGGCACTTTTTTAAATTGATAAAAAAGTTTATACTTACCCCGGCCGTAGTCCTGGTGACGCGATCTTCTATTCTTAGCGCAGCTCCTGGAGCTGCTGCCGGTCTCTAAATAGGCAGTTGGTCCAGTAAAATTTGGAATTATTTTTTTTTGTGAACCAGCTTAAAAAAATACAAAACTTTTGTGTTAGGGCCTGTTCACATCACCGTTCGCTTCCGCTCCGGGGTTCCATCTGAGGTTTCTGTCGGGTGAACACCGCAACGGAAAGTGAAAGTGACAGCACAGCTTCCGTTTCAGTCACCATTGATCTCAATGGTGACGGAAACATCGCTAATGGTTTCCGTTCGTCACCATTCCGGCTGGTTTTCGGACGGAATCAATAGTGCAGTCGACTGCGCTAATTGTGACGGAAGCTGTGCTGTCACTTTCACTTTCCGTTGCGGGGTTCACCCGACGGAAACCTCAGATGGAACCCCGGAGCGGAAGCGAACGGTGATGTGAACAGGCCCTAACACAAAAGTTTTGTATTTTTTTAAGCTGGTTCACAAAAAAAAATAATTCCAAATTCTACTGGACCAACTGCCTATTTAGAGACCGGCAGCAGCTCCAGGAGCGACATCATAAGGGACACACTAGGCGGATATGCTGAGTAAAACTACACAGCTTATCCGCCCCGGTAGCCGCAGGGAATTCCGCCAGCAAAACCGCACCAAGTAGTGGTGCAGGTTTCGTGAGGCGTGTCCGCTGCGGGAATCCTGCAGGGAAAAAAAAGTTTAGACTTCCCCCGGCCGTAGTCCTGGTGACGCATCTCTCTCTTCTGAACGTAGCCCCGCCTCCTGGGATGACGCTGTAGACCATGTGACCGCTGCAGCGGTCACATGGGATGAAAAGTCATGACAGGAGGCCGAGCTGCGCTAAGACTAGAGGATCGCGTCACCAGGACTACGGCCGGGGCAAGTCTAAACTTTTTTATAAATTTAAAAAAGTGCCTTTTTATTTTTTCTCATGTGTGATTTTTGCGGCAGAACCGCAGCATTTCCACAACAGAGGAGCAGCGATCCCACAGAATACATTGACATGCTGCGGCTTAAAAAGCCAAAAGCCACACGGCAGGTCCATTATTTTTGCAGCGTGTGGATGAGATTTGTTCATATCTCATCCACTCTGCTGCGACTGTAATACGCTGCGGATTTTCCACAATAAAATGTGTTGCATAAAATCCGCAGTGTTCATGCCTAGTGTGTTCCTACCCTAAGGCCGGATTCACACGAGCGCGTGCTATTTGCGCGCGCAAAAACATGGCGTTTTGCGCATGCAAAAGGTCCATAACAGCTCCGTGTGGCAGCAGCGTATGATGCGCGGCTGCGTGATTTTCACGCCATCATTATGACACTCTGTTTGTATGTTTGTAGCACGTGGTGCTTTTCTGTTTTCATTCATAGTTTATACGGTTGCGGAAGTGCTGGGCGTGACTTTCACGCACCCATTGACTTCAATGGGTGCGTGATGCGCGAACAATGCACAAATATAGGACATGTCGTGAGTTTTACGCAGCGGACATACGCTGCGTGAAAATCACGGACAGTCTGCACGGCCCCATAGAGTAACATAGGTCCGTGTGAAAATCACGCGCGTTGCACGGACGTATTACACGTTCGTCTGAATAAGCCCTAACAATAAGGTCCAGTTCACAGACTTTTTGGGCCTTGATATTGACTCGGACACTGCGTCAGAATCAGCACCAAAAAACTTCCAAAACCGCCTCCCATTGATTTAATCTGAAATCAATGGGAGCCAGTCGCGGAAAAAAGAAAAAGCAGCACGTCCTTTCTTGCCGCGGTTCTGCCTCTGACCTCCCATCGAAATCAATGGGAGGCAGAAAATGCATTTTTCCCTGCGTTTTTTGTCTGCTGTCCTCAATCGCAGCGGGCAAAAAACGCGGCAAGATAGTGTGGGCAGGTCAATATCTGCCTCAAAATTCGGTGCGCGGTTCCAGGCGGTCGCGGGTGCCCATGCGCAGGAGTTTGCGGGTGCGCGCGATCGGTCGCACGGGCAGCGGTGTTTGACGGCCCCATGACGACCCCCATGCTACCCAGGGCCGCCATCAGGGGGGGTATTATGGGTACTGATGTGAGAGGCCCGGCCAAACCTAATTGAAAGGGGGGCCCGCAGCTCACGACATTCTTTTGGTGAAAAAAACGGGCCCCATTGCAGGGGCCTGTTTTTTTTCTACCAAAGGCAAGTCGCGGCAGTTTGCCGGGCCCCCCTTTCAATTAGGTTTGGCCGGGCCTCTCACATCAGTACCCCTAATACCCCCCCTGATGGCCGCCCTGGGTACCATGATATAGTGCTGGACGGAGTACCGTTAACAGGCGGTGCCACGGTAGGGGGGCCCAAAAAATTTAGCTGTAGGGGGCCCTGAAATTCCTGATGGCGGCCCTGTTGGTCAGTGCTGCTCAGCAGGCAGCACTGGACTGGACTGGATTACAGCTGATACAAGGTGTGAAGGAACAAGGGGTGGCTGTGGGCATGCACTTGCTGCCGCTGCCAGTGTTTATCTGCATGGCAGCAGGGCATTTGGGCGTTGCCAGGAAGGCGTTTTTATGTAGATTCCTCCTCTTTCAGCACTGCATTGTGGTGCAAGCAAAAGAAGCAAATCCTGTCTGGCTTCCTCTCCGGCCTTTATTCACCTCCCGTGTAGCTGTGAGTGTGTGAGCCTGCAGGGCCCCATGGAATTGCCTAGAAGTAGGCTGAATCGCTGCAAGGGCTGAACAGCAGTATCGGGCAGGCTCGGGCAACGCGCGGCCCGTTCGGGTTATCGCTTCTCGGCCTTTTGGCTAAGATCAAGTGTAGTATCTGTTCTTATCAGTTTAATATCTGATACGTCCCCTATCTGGGGACCATATATTAAATGGATTTTTAGAACAGGGAGATGGAAATAGAGCTTGCTCTGTCCACTCCACGCATTGACCTGGTATTGCAGTATTTCCAGGACCGGTGCACCCTTTCCTTATGTGTTGACTAAAAGCAGATTCCAAAAGTGTTTTTTGTCTTTGCTATTGTTTCTGTCTTTCTGAAGGGATCTCCCCTTTTAATCCCATTATTTCAACACCTGTTGGACAATGCATGAGTGATAATGAGCTCATTGATTAAATGCAATTAATGAATAGATTGCCACCTCTTGTTGTGTGTCGTCTGTGTTTCTGTGTTTCCGGCATTTCACATTGGAACACCTCATTCACCTTCCTTGTCTTCTCTCCGCCCTCCCTTTTAGGTAAGTTAAAGAGCTGCACCTGAGCCAGCCACTGATTGATTGATTGATTGATTGATTGATTGATTGATGCAGCACAACAGTCAAATAGTGGAGTGGAGTAGGGGAACAGCAAACAGCCAATAAAGCAGCCCGCCCGCTCGCCTGCCCGCCACAATGGACCTACCTGTGTACACTAGATGGATGTGATGGAATGTACTGTCGTCCCTACATTTCAAGAAGAAGTAAGAATTGCAGTTGCAACAAAGCCTTGCTTGCCTACAAAGAGAGCAGCAATTTGGATTTGTTACTATGTTACCTAGAAGAATAACAAACTGTGCAAGGATGGAGGTTGTAGGAGCAAGGAGAAGTTGTCTGTAAAGTTGGTGGATGCCTATTTTCCATTTTGCAGTCCCTTGTCTCCCTCTTGTGGCCTCCTGGAGGCAACTAGCTGTGCAAAAAAAAAGACAGCCTGGCGGCCGGCTGTTGCAGTGTTGCCCTCTCAGGCAACACTGAGTGACTGACTGAGCCTCACCGTCTTATATAAAGTTCAGACGGAACTTTGCACGTGTCATAGTGGAGCCCTCAGGATTCCAGAGCCAGCTTTCTGACATCATAATGGGGCCTCAGAGATAAAAGCCTGGGCCCAGGCAGTGTTGGTCAGTGCTGCTCAGCAGGCAGCACTGGACTGGACTGGATTACAGCTGATACAAGGTGTGAAGGAACAAGGGGTGGCTGTGGGCATGCACTTGCTGCCGCTGCCAGTGTTTATCTGCATGGCAGCAGGGCATTTGGGCGTTGCCAGGAAGGCGTTTTTATGTAGATTCCTCCTCTTTCAGCACTGCATTGTGGTGCAAGCAAAAGAAGCAAATCCTGTCTGGCTTCCTCTCCGGCCTTTATTCACCTCCCGTGTAGCTGTGAGTGTGTGAGCCTGCAGGGCCCCATGGAATTGCCTAGAAGTAGGCTGAATCGCTGCAAGGGCTGAACAGCAGTATCGGGCAGGCTCGGGCAACGCGCGGCCCGTTCGGGTTATCGCTTCTCGGCCTTTTGGCTAAGATCAAGTGTAGTATCTGTTCTTATCAGTTTAATATCTGATACGTCCCCTATCTGGGGACCATATATTAAATGGATTTTTAGAACAGGGAGATGGAAATAGAGCTTGCTCTGTCCACTCCACGCATTGACCTGGTATTGCAGTATTTCCAGGACCGGTGCACCCTTTCCTTATGTGTTGACTAAAAGCAGATTCCAAAAGTGTTTTTTGTCTTTGCTATTGTTTCTGTCTTTCTGAAGGGATCTCCCCTTTTAATCCCATTATTTCAACACCTGTTGGACAATGCATGAGTGATAATGAGCTCATTGATTAAATGCAATTAATGAATAGATTGCCACCTCTTGTTGTGTGTCGTCTGTGTTTCTGTGTTTCCGGCATTTCACATTGGAACACCTCATTCACCTTCCTTGTCTTCTCTCCGCCCTCCCTTTTAGGTAAGTTAAAGAGCTGCACCTGAGCCAGCCACTGATTGATTGATTGATTGATTGATTGATTGATTGATTGATTGATTGATTGATTGATGCAGCACAACAGTCAAATAGTGGAGTGGAGTAGGGGAACAGCAAACAGCCAATAAAGCAGCCCGCCCGCTCGCCTGCCCGCCACAATGGACCTACCTGTGTACACTAGATGGATGTGATGGAATGTACTGTCGTCCCTACATTTCAAGAAGAAGTAAGAATTGCAGTTGCAACAAAGCCTTGCTTGCCTACAAAGAGAGCAGCAATTTGGATTTGTTACTATGTTACCTAGAAGAATAACAAACTGTGCAAGGATGGAGGTTGTAGGAGCAAGGAGAAGTTGTCTGTAAAGTTGGTGGATGCCTATTTTCCATTTTGCAGTCCCTTGTCTCCCTCTTGTGGCCTCCTGGAGGCAACTAGCTGTGCAAAAAAAAGACAGCCTGGCGGCCGGCTGTTGCAGTGTTGCCCTCTCAGGCAACACTGAGTGACTGACTGAGCCTCACCGTCTTATATAAAGTTCAGACGGAACTTTGCACGTGTCATAGTGGAGCCCTCAGGATTCCAGAGCCAGCTTTCTGACATCATAATGGGGCCTCAGAGATAAAAGCCTGGGCCCAGGCAGTGTTGGTCAGTGCTGCTCAGCAGGCAGCACTGGACTGGACTGGATTACAGCTGATACAAGGTGTGAAGGAACAAGGGGTGGCTGTGGGCATGCACTTGCTGCCGCTGCCAGTGTTTATCTGCATGGCAGCAGGGCATTTGGGCGTTGCCAGGAAGGCGTTTTTATGTAGATTCCTCCTCTTTCAGCACTGCATTGTGGTGCAAGCAAAAGAAGCAAATCCTGTCTGGCTTCCTCTCCGGCCTTTATTCACCTCCCGTGTAGCTGTGAGTGTGTGAGCCTGCAGGGCCCCATGGAATTGCCTAGAAGTAGGCTGAATCGCTGCAAGGGCTGAACAGCAGTATCGGGCAGGCTCGGGCAACGCGCGGCCCGTTCGGGTTATCGCTTCTCGGCCTTTTGGCTAAGATCAAGTGTAGTATCTGTTCTTATCAGTTTAATATCTGATACGTCCCCTATCTGGGGACCATATATTAAATGGATTTTTAGAACAGGGAGATGGAAATAGAGCTTGCTCTGTCCACTCCACGCATTGACCTGGTATTGCAGTATTTCCAGGACCGGTGCACCCTTTCCTTATGTGTTGACTAAAAGCAGATTCCAAAAGTGTTTTTTGTCTTTGCTATTGTTTCTGTCTTTCTGAAGGGATCTCCCCTTTTAATCCCATTATTTCAACACCTGTTGGACAATGCATGAGTGATAATGAGCTCATTGATTAAATGCAATTAATGAATAGATTGCCACCTCTTGTTGTGTGTCGTCTGTGTTTCTGTGTTTCCGGCATTTCACATTGGAACACCTCATTCACCTTCCTTGTCTTCTCTCCGCCCTCCCTTTTAGGTAAGTTAAAGAGCTGCACCTGAGCCAGCCACTGATTGATTGATTGATTGATTGATTGATTGATTGATTGATTGATGCAGCACAACAGTCAAATAGTGGAGTGGAGTAGGGGAACAGCAAACAGCCAATAAAGCAGCCCGCCCGCTCGCCTGCCCGCCACAATGGACCTACCTGTGTACACTAGATGGATGTGATGGAATGTACTGTCGTCCCTACATTTCAAGAAGAAGTAAGAATTGCAGTTGCAACAAAGCCTTGCTTGCCTACAAAGAGAGCAGCAATTTGGATTTGTTACTATGTTACCTAGAAGAATAACAAACTGTGCAAGGATGGAGGTTGTAGGAGCAAGGAGAAGTTGTCTGTAAAGTTGGTGGATGCCTATTTTCCATTTTGCAGTCCCTTGTCTCCCTCTTGTGGCCTCCTGGAGGCAACTAGCTGTGCAAAAAAAAAGACAGCCTGGCGGCCGGCTGTTGCAGTGTTGCCCTCTCAGGCAACACTGAGTGACTGACTGAGCCTCACCGTCTTATATAAAGTTCAGACGGAACTTTGCACGTGTCATAGTGGAGCCCTCAGGATTCCAGAGCCAGCTTTCTGACATCATAATGGGGCCTCAGAGATAAAAGCCTGGGCCCAGGCAGTGTTGGTCAGTGCTGCTCAGCAGGCAGCACTGGACTGGACTGGATTACAGCTGATACAAGGTGTGAAGGAACAAGGGGTGGCTGTGGGCATGCACTTGCTGCCGCTGCCAGTGTTTATCTGCATGGCAGCAGGGCATTTGGGCGTTGCCAGGAAGGCGTTTTTATGTAGATTCCTCCTCTTTCAGCACTGCATTGTGGTGCAAGCAAAAGAAGCAAATCCTGTCTGGCTTCCTCTCCGGCCTTTATTCACCTCCCGTGTAGCTGTGAGTGTGTGAGCCTGCAGGGCCCCATGGAATTGCCTAGAAGTAGGCTGAATCGCTGCAAGGGCTGAACAGCAGTATCGGGCAGGCTCGGGCAACGCGCGGCCCGTTCGGGTTATCGCTTCTCGGCCTTTTGGCTAAGATCAAGTGTAGTATCTGTTCTTATCAGTTTAATATCTGATACGTCCCCTATCTGGGGACCATATATTAAATGGATTTTTAGAACAGGGAGATGGAAATAGAGCTTGCTCTGTCCACTCCACGCATTGACCTGGTATTGCAGTATTTCCAGGACCGGTGCACCCTTTCCTTATGTGTTGACTAAAAGCAGATTCCAAAAGTGTTTTTTGTCTTTGCTATTGTTTCTGTCTTTCTGAAGGGATCTCCCCTTTTAATCCCATTATTTCAACACCTGTTGGACAATGCATGAGTGATAATGAGCTCATTGATTAAATGCAATTAATGAATAGATTGCCACCTCTTGTTGTGTGTCGTCTGTGTTTCTGTGTTTCCGGCATTTCACATTGGAACACCTCATTCACCTTCCTTGTCTTCTCTCCGCCCTCCCTTTTAGGTAAGTTAAAGAGCTGCACCTGAGCCAGCCACTGATTGATTGATTGATTGATTGATTGATTGATTGATTGATTGATGCAGCACAACAGTCAAATAGTGGAGTGGAGTAGGGGAACAGCAAACAGCCAATAAAGCAGCCCGCCCGCTCGCCTGCCCGCCACAATGGACCTACCTGTGTACACTAGATGGATGTGATGGAATGTACTGTCGTCCCTACATTTCAAGAAGAAGTAAGAATTGCAGTTGCAACAAAGCCTTGCTTGCCTACAAAGAGAGCAGCAATTTGGATTTGTTACTATGTTACCTAGAAGAATAACAAACTGTGCAAGGATGGAGGTTGTAGGAGCAAGGAGAAGTTGTCTGTAAAGTTGGTGGATGCCTATTTTCCATTTTGCAGTCCCTTGTCTCCCTCTTGTGGCCTCCTGGAGGCAACTAGCTGTGCAAAAAAAAGACAGCCTGGCGGCCGGCTGTTGCAGTGTTGCCCTCTCAGGCAACACTGAGTGACTGACTGAGCCTCACCGTCTTATATAAAGTTCAGACGGAACTTTGCACGTGTCATAGTGGAGCCCTCAGGATTCCAGAGCCAGCTTTCTGACATCATAATGGGGCCTCAGAGATAAAAGCCTGGGCCCAGGCAGTGTTGGTCAGTGCTGCTCAGCAGGCAGCACTGGACTGGACTGGATTACAGCTGATACAAGGTGTGAAGGAACAAGGGGTGGCTGTGGGCATGCACTTGCTGCCGCTGCCAGTGTTTATCTGCATGGCAGCAGGGCATTTGGGCGTTGCCAGGAAGGCGTTTTTATGTAGATTCCTCCTCTTTCAGCACTGCATTGTGGTGCAAGCAAAAGAAGCAAATCCTGTCTGGCTTCCTCTCCGGCCTTTATTCACCTCCCGTGTAGCTGTGAGTGTGTGAGCCTGCAGGGCCCCATGGAATTGCCTAGAAGTAGGCTGAATCGCTGCAAGGGCTGAACAGCAGTATCGGGCAGGCTCGGGCAACGCGCGGCCCGTTCGGGTTATCGCTTCTCGGCCTTTTGGCTAAGATCAAGTGTAGTATCTGTTCTTATCAGTTTAATATCTGATACGTCCCCTATCTGGGGACCATATATTAAATGGATTTTTAGAACAGGGAGATGGAAATAGAGCTTGCTCTGTCCACTCCACGCATTGACCTGGTATTGCAGTATTTCCAGGACCGGTGCACCCTTTCCTTATGTGTTGACTAAAAGCAGATTCCAAAAGTGTTTTTTGTCTTTGCTATTGTCTCTGTCTTTCTGAAGGGATCTCCCCTTTTAATCCCATTATTTCAACACCTGTTGGACAATGCATGAGTGATAATGAGCTCATTGATTAAATGCAATTAATGAATAGATTGCCACCTCTTGTTGTGTGTCGTCTGTGTTTCTGTGTTTCCGGCATTTCACATTGGAACACCTCATTCACCTTCCTTGTCTTCTCTCCGCCCTCCCTTTTAGGTAAGTTAAAGAGCTGCACCTGAGCCAGCCACTGATTGATTGATTGATTGATTGATTGATTGATTGATTGATTGATTGATTGATTGATGCAGCACAACAGTCAAATAGTGGAGTGGAGTAGGGGAACAGCAAACAGCCAATAAAGCAGCCCGCCCGCTCGCCTGCCCGCCACAATGGACCTACCTGTGTACACTAGATGGATGTGATGGAATGTACTGTCGTCCCTACATTTCAAGAAGAAGTAAGAATTGCAGTTGCAACAAAGCCTTGCTTGCCTACAAAGAGAGCAGCAATTTGGATTTGTTACTATGTTACCTAGAAGAATAACAAACTGTGCAAGGATGGAGGTTGTAGGAGCAAGGAGAAGTTGTCTGTAAAGTTGGTGGATGCCTATTTTCCATTTTGCAGTCCCTTGTCTCCCTCTTGTGGCCTCCTGGAGGCAACTAGCTGTGCAAAAAAAAGACAGCCTGGCGGCCGGCTGTTGCAGTGTTGCCCTCTCAGGCAACACTGAGTGACTGACTGAGCCTCACCGTCTTATATAAAGTTCAGACGGAACTTTGCACGTGTCATAGTGGAGCCCTCAGGATTCCAGAGCCAGCTTTCTGACATCATAATGGGGCCTCAGAGATAAAAGCCTGGGCCCAGGCAGTGTTGGTCAGTGCTGCTCAGCAGGCAGCACTGGACTGGACTGGATTACAGCTGATACAAGGTGTGAAGGAACAAGGGGTGGCTGTGGGCATGCACTTGCTGCCGCTGCCAGTGTTTATCTGCATGGCAGCAGGGCATTTGGGCGTTGCCAGGAAGGCGTTTTTATGTAGATTCCTCCTCTTTCAGCACTGCATTGTGGTGCAAGCAAAAGAAGCAAATCCTGTCTGGCTTCCTCTCCGGCCTTTATTCACCTCCCGTGTAGCTGTGAGTGTGTGAGCCTGCAGGGCCCCATGGAATTGCCTAGAAGTAGGCTGAATCGCTGCAAGGGCTGAACAGCAGTATCGGGCAGGCTCGGGCAACGCGCGGCCCGTTCGGGTTATCGCTTCTCGGCCTTTTGGCTAAGATCAAGTGTAGTATCTGTTCTTATCAGTTTAATATCTGATACGTCCCCTATCTGGGGACCATATATTAAATGGATTTTTAGAACAGGGAGATGGAAATAGAGCTTGCTCTGTCCACTCCACGCATTGACCTGGTATTGCAGTATTTCCAGGACCGGTGCACCCTTT